>NW_007726151.1:1061335-1161730 GCF_000696425.1 Galeopterus variegatus
AAAATGTTGACCAGATGCTAGGACAACCAGTAACTTGTTAAATAGCTGTATCCAAAGGTGTGATTAAGAGAAAAATCTCAACCTGGACAAAGAATTGTGTCACAAGATTCGGTCATTGACTTTTTTCTGTTCCTAATGGCTGAGATAAACAGGCAGCATAGGTCCTAAAATGTGAAGATGACAAAAAGTGGAGTGGAATAATAAATAAATTTGTAAACCAAAATAGATTTGACAGGTAAAGAGATGGGTCAAGTCAAACAAATTGAAATTCAACAGAGACAAGTTTAAGATCCAAAAAAAAATTTCCCAAGTACAGAATGCTAAAGAAAAAAAAAAAAAGAAAATGTCTGAAAACTATCTTGAAAGAGATATGGGCACTAGGTTGACAATAAGTTCAATATGAATGAACAATACATCATGGCTACCCAAAAGCTAGTGCCACCTTTAGGTGCAATCATAGAAATAAGAAATTTCTGAAATAATAAATTGCAGTGGATTGAATTGTGTCTCCCCCAAAAACTCACTGAAGCTTGAACTGTGAAGCTTTCACTGTGTCCCTAAAGTTTTATGTATTAGAAACTTAGCCTCCACTGTGACTGTTAAGAGGGTGAGAAATCTTATTACGGTAATTGAAAGGTGGATCCCTGAAGGGGTGATTGTATTGTAGGACCATGCCATAGTGAATGGATTAAAAATGGTGGTCAGCAGCATGGTTCTGAGGGCTTTAAAAGAAGAGGAGAGTCTGTCTCTCTCTCTGCTTCCACCATCTTGCAATGTGAGACCCCTGGGTCACTGTCACCACCACCAGATGGACTTTGGACTTCTCAGCCTCAGACACTGTAAGCAATAAATTTTGCTTTCTTTATAAGTCACCCTGTTTCAGGTAATCTGTTACAAGCAACAGGAACAAACTAATACAGAATATTGGTACCAAGGAGTGGGGTGTTGCTTATAACAAATACCTGAAAATGTGGAAGCAGCTTTGGAACTGGGCATTGAGGAGAGGCTGGAGGAATTTGAAGGAACAGGCTAGAAGAGCACAGATGCTGGTGAAAGTCTAGAAGACAAAAAAAAAAAAACAGGGAAGATTTGAAACTTTTTAGAGACTGGTTAAATGGTGGTGAGCAGAATGCTGATTGAAATATGGACTGTAAAGACCATTCTAAGGAGGTTTCAAATAGAAATAAGAAGGAGTTTATTGGAAACTTGGGCAAAAATCACCCTTGCTGTGAACCATGCTAGTCCATGCACTAGAACTTTATGGAAGTTGGAACTTAAGATGTGTGAACAAGAGCATTTGATGGAAGAAATTTCTAAGCAGCAAAATATTCAGGAAGCTGCTTGGCTACTTGCAAGAGCCTACACCGAGTTACAGCAGCAAAGGTACGACATAAAGCTGGAATTTAAAAGGGAAGCAGAATGTAAAGATTTGGAAAATTTGCAGCCTTGCCATATGGTAGAGAAGCAGAGAGCGTGCAGTGGTGCAGCCCAGCAACCATTAGCTAAGAAGATTAGTAACCGGTCAACAGACCCAAAGAATAGTTGCATATTGTAATGATGAATAAGCTAACTATACTGATCTAACCACCACACATTTTACACAGTTACTGAAAATCAACATTGTACCTCAATGTATGTATAATAAAATAAATAAATAAATAAACAAATAAATAAAATTAATTTCTGTGCTGCTTTAAAAAAAAAGATTAGTACAAAGGAAGGGAAATACCAAGAGAAGGAGAAAAAGGCCTGAAGACATTGCAGAAGCCTCTGGGGCTATCTCTTCCATTTCTGGCCCAAAGACCTAGGGAGATGGAATGGTCTTGGGCTTAAGGAGCCCTCCACAGGCTCACTGCCCAGGACCACCTCGGGAAGCTGCTTCCAGCACCAGCACCCCAGCTGCTTTGTCTACTCCAGCTGTGGGTAAATTGTCCCCAGGTGTGGCTGGACGTGCAGATTTGGAAAATACAAGCTGCAAGCCTTGATGGCATCCATGTGGTGTTAAGTCTGCAGGCTTGCAGAATGATAGAGCTGGGAAGGTTTGGGTGCCTCCACCCTGATCTCAGAGAATGTATGGAAATGTCTGGGGACCCAGGAAGAGATCTGTCACAGGGATGGATTCACCGCATAGAGCCTTCACTAGAGCAATGTTGAATGGAAGCATGGGGTTAGAGTTGCAGCAGATAAGCCCCATTAGTGCCATGCCTAGAGAAGCCATGAGAGCAGGACTGCCATGGAGACCCCAGACCTGTGGAACTACCAAAGTGGAACACCAGCCTGGGAAAGCTGAAGTGTGGCCTGAGACCAGGAAAGCCATAGGAGTGGAGCTGCCTGGGGACTTGGGGTCCCACAGCAGCATGCAGAGGAAGTCAAACATGGAGTCAAGTTACCTGATTCACCAGCTTTCAGATTTAATGCCTGTCCTGCTGGGTTTCAGACTTGTTTGAGACCTGTTACACCTTTCTTTTAGACTATTTTTCCCTTTAGGAATAGGAATATATACCCTACGTTTGTCCCACCATTGTATCTTGAAAGTGGATAACTTATATTGATTTCACAGATGGGACTTCGAACTTTGGACTTTTGAGTTGAAATAAGTTAAGACTTTGGGGATGAAATTAATGTACTTGCATGTGAAAAGACATGAGTTTTGGGGGTCCAGAGGTGCAATGTAGTGGATTGAATTATGTCCCACCAAAAACTCATTGAAGCTTGAATTGTGAAGCTTGAATTGTGCCCCTCAAGTTTTATGTATTAGAAACTTGGCCTCCACTGTGACTGTTAAGAGGGTGGGAAATCCTATTATGGTAATTGAAAGGTGGAGCCTTGAAGAGGTGATTGGATTGTAGGACCGTGCAGTAGCGAATGGATTAAAAATGGTGGTCAGGGGCGTGGCTCTGAGGGCTTTAAAAGGAGAGTCTGTCTCTCTCTCTCTATGCTCTCTCTGCTTCCACCATCTTGCAATGTGAGACCCCTGGATCACTATCACCACCACCAGATGGACTTTGGACTTCTCAGCCTCAGAAAGAGTAAGCAATAAATTTCATTTTCTTTATATATCGCCTAGTTTCAGGTATTTTGTTATAAGCAACAGGAATGGACTAATACATAGATATAAGAAAAATACCTCACAAAGGTAAGGCCATAGGCCTGCTCTTCTTGGAATTGGTAATCTAACTTCATATTGCAGATGGTTTCTGGTATTGAACCTTAAAGAAATCGACAAACTGGACGATCAATTTCTCACACCAGAAGGGTAGAAAATTTAAATGATCCCATGTCAGATGAAGGGACGTTAAGAAAAAAAAAAAATGGTATGGTTAGTCTGGAGGAATAAAGACTACAGAAGGCCATTACAGCTATCTTTAAATATTTTTAAAGTGGTCTATGGAATGAAAATAGTCTTACTCTGAAGAATCCAATGAGGTTAATTAAAATCAATAGATTCAATGAAAGCAGATTGTGACCTGGCACAATAAAGAACTGTATGGCATGAGTTTGTGAGATAGTGAGTTCCCCCGCATTGGGTAGAGGGACAATAAGCTGAACAACTGGTTGGTGGGATGTTGTATAGGGGACTAAGGCATCAGTGGGAGTTTTGCTCAAATGGATTTTTAAGTCCCTTAAAAACCTGAAGGAAAATAAACCCACGATCTGCAAGGTGCCTAAAAGGAAGGTGATTGCAAAAGACTTACTCATGTTGCTAATGGTCTCAGCAAGATATGGTTTGAAGTTCAATCTGCTACCCATCCACCCCAAAATTTGTATACACTCACAAAAAAACATATATGGGATTCTCATCAAGGTAGAATGAACACCAAAGCTTCATTAGTTCAGATTCTGCCATTTGAAATTTGTAATAATTCATAAGGAATAAGATCAAAATTTGCTATCTCTAAGGAAAAAAATATTTACAAAATAAATTATTAGTGTAAACAAGATTCTGGGAAGAAAGCTTGGCTTTACAACTAAAGTCAAGAACACACACCACTGAATATAATTAGCTTATGATTTCGATACACATAAATCTTTCCAATTTCGTAATGACCCATTCTTTATCTTGGGTCAGGTAGGACTGAACAAGTGTAAAGTACTAGTTAGCAGCACTTATTCCGAATACTGTACAAATTTGAAAATAATAAAGTGTTTTTTTTTTTAATTTAAGAAGTTCAGCTTTTGTTTGAACTGGGAATTCCGCAAGTTTGAATGAGGTCCCATTAATTCAAGCTTTTAAGAGACTTTTTTGATGATATGTTGCTTTGAGTTCTTCTTGAGTACAAATAAACAAGAAATGACGATAGATCATCACCAACCAAAACAAAGTATATTTCATCTAGAAAGAGATAAAAGTGAGATTGTAAGTATTCCAAAACTTACCATAAAGGATCCAACCAAAGCTAGAGATAACACAAACTGGTCATAAATTCTAGCAACCCTGAGTCACAGTGATGCCAAATGCATGACTGGCAGCTTCACCCGGCCCTGCACTAGGAAGGGCTGTGCACTTGGTTTAATATTCAATGTCAATGTCTTGAAAATCAGTAATTTTTGAACACTGGGCCTTACAGATTATGTAGGTCGTCCCAGGGACTGGTACATAATAGTGATGTGAGATACGAAAGGCAATCGTGAAATGCATACACACCGGCAAAATCCAAAAATAGCTCCATTTATTAATGAGCAACAATATCCTGTCATCAAGATACAGCCTATTGGTTACAGTTATAAAGAATTACTTCGCTTGTTTAATGTGTAAACCAAAGATAATTCATAAATTTGCTAATTGTTTTTCTCTACTGCAGATGTGAGCTGCCAGCCAGTGGAGCTTGAGTATTCAAAAGTAATCAGACACCATTTCAAACTCCATCAAAAAGTCACTTGCAGAAAGCACAAAATTTGGGTACATTTTTACTGGAGTTACAGAAGGAGTGATAAAGCAAAAGTAAATTTTAAGATAACAAAGCAATCTCCTCATTTTACCATGGAAAATTAGAAGTAATGAAGACTCTAGTGGTACTTCAGCCTTTCTCAGTATTCTCTATTTTGTGAACCAACAAAAAGCTACATATGAATGAGGGAATTCTGAACCTTTGCTCAAGTTATATTGTCCCTAATATGGATTGTAAAGTTCATTTCTCCAGTGAAAATCATACACCACATATACAGGACAAAAGAAGGTACCAAAACTTTAAATACTACAAACGAAATCTTGTTGTATCACTGTCTTCTGCAATTCAGCATCTAATTCATTTCTACACACATAAATCTAGAAATGAAGCAATAGAGGGAAAAAGCCAAGAGGAAGTATAGAATATGAAGCCCATCTTAGCTTTAATTTAATAAACTTCTCCACATTTGATTTCAAGTTCATATTGAACTCTGGAGAAGGTATTTAATAGTTCCCTAGGCTTACATAACAACACTTGTTCCCATAAGCACAAAGGAAATTTACCTACAGCATATAATTTGTCCATACAATATCCCCATAAAAATCAGAAAAAAATGCATTATCTTCATTTTGAAGATGGTAGAACTAGGGCACAAAGTAGATACAAGACTTTTCCAGGATCTCACACACACACACACACACACACACACACACACACACACAGTAAACTATATTTGCAAATCATTTCTCCTTTTTAACATTTTCATATTATTAAAATCTTAGTGCAAGATTATTATTATAAAATGTATTCCTATGAAAGATGTTAGCTACAATATAATTTGAATTCTAAATCATTTTACCTGAGTTCTATGAGGTACTAAATAATTTTTAACAAATATGCAAATTAAGAGTAGATTATATTTTCTAAATTTCATTGTGAAATTAGACCCAGCTCGTATTCCACAGACAAAAGAAAACTAATATAGGAACAACCTTTGATAGAAGCAGTCTATTAAATGAAATTTTGATTCCTAAACCTGCCTTGCAAGAACAGAGGTTACAATTCCAGAAGAAGCCATACACAATTTTCTTTAAAAAAACATAATTCATGCAAAGAAACATTTTTTTATCCTATAACATACAGTTCAGCTGCATCTCTTCCTCATATCTCGAGCCCTTAATTAAATAATTGCAGGTTTGTCGCTCAATTTAAAAACCCTCCTGGAATCACATCTTTAACTGGCGCTGGGACGTCTTACGTCATGATGTTGCGTCACCACGTGATGACGCTGTGCCATCACAACACATCATCGCATATTGACACAATGTCATGGCATAATATCATCAAATTAAATTCATCAGCACTCCCTCAGCCTGGCCCCAGGAAGGGCAAGAGAGATGAAAAGTTTTTCTTTGCTCTTGTCATCACTCCTGGCCGGTAGGAGAGAACGGCAACTGTACAAATCATTTCCTCGTCTCCTAAAACTTCCTAGATCTCAAATTAGGAGTGTGTATTTGAAAGTTAAATTAAAACCACATTGAGATACCGTCTCACCCCAGTTAGACTGTCTATAATCCAAAAGACAGTGAATAACAAATGCTGGTGAAGATGTGGAGAGAAAGGAACACTCCTGCACTGTTGGTGAAGCTGTAAATTAGTACAACTACTATGGAAAACGGTATGGAGGTTTCTGAAACAACTACAGATAGATCTTCCATATGATCCAGCAATTCCACTGCTGGGCATATACCCAGAGGAATGGCAATCATCATGTCCAAGGGATACCTGCACTCCCCTGTTCATTGCAGCTCTGTTAATAGCCAAGACATGGAACCAACCTAAATGTCCATCAATGAATGAGTGGATAAGGAAAGTGTGGTATATATACACTATGGAATACTACTCTGCCATAAAAAAGAATGAAATTCTCCCATTTGCAACAATATGGATGAGCCTGGAGAAACTTATATTGAGTGAAATAAGCAAAGCACAAGGATGAATACCGCATGTACTCACTCATAAGTGGGAGCTAAAAGAGAAAGAAGGAAGGAAAGTCCACAGTGGTGCATTGGACTTGCAGAGGGTGAGAACATTCCTTGGCCTACAAAGTGGAGGGGTGGAGGGGGAGGGAAGTTGGGGATAATTGGGTGTGGGTCATGGGGTACAAACAGAATTCGTCATAATATGCATGCTGCCAGTATGGATCTGTCCTTCTCATCTTGGGCACGAAGGGTGACAATCAGCTCTGTATCTCATGAATATTCATAACCAATAAAAAAATGTTACAAGGAAGAGATCGAGGGCATGGTTTTCATGGGGATAGTTTTCATGGGTTGTTACTTTGCCCCAGAATGAATGATACTTGAATCCTATATTAAAGGTAAACACAAATGTTAATCAATCCTTCCCTACCCCACCCCACCCCACCCCCGATCTAAAATAGAACAGTATTTGGGCTGGTGAAAAAAGAAACCTAATCCTGTTGGTTTAGAAATCCTTATTTCTTGCCCTTATCATCCACCTTCTTCTAATCCTTTTCCTTCACCACCAAAATTCCTCTTCTATAACATTCTGAAACAGCAAATAGTGGAGGGCAGGAAGCAGATGCAGACAATAGTTTTGACTTGAGACATTTATATAAGGTTGGAGGAGGTGATGAAATCTGTGACGGAAGGCCTTTTGCCATCACAGCCTAGGTGACATGCAGAATTTCTATGTTAATAATCATTATAATCCTGGGCATTTGGATGAGACATTCATCTGCACATTATCTGAATAGACTTATGAAATCTTCCCAAAACATGTAGTTACCAGTTCATTAAACATAGCAGGTGGTTTGTGTGTACTGTCAGTGTTTGACCTCCCTTTCATTAATTCAGTCACTATGTGACAGGCACTGTTCTAAATACAAGCACTCAGATCAAGCAGAAGAAACAGTGTCACCTTGAGGAGTTCACAGAGCAATAAGGGGGACAGGTGAGCAACAGATTTCAAGACAATCTGCTAAGGGTTCTAATGATGATAAAACAGAATGTTTTGGAGACTTAGAAAAGGAAAGGGTGATCTAGAGTTGCCAAGAAGATCTAGTAGTTTCCTACTGCAAAGGAGATAACGTTTTTTTTCATCTTGAAAAATGAATATAGGCAGAAGAGAAAATATTCCAAATTCAAATGCAAAATACTGGACATACAGGAGACACTAAAGTATTAGACTAAATTCATCCTTTTGTAGTTGTTTTCTCAAAATGATCTGTTCATGTAAATGCTATTTTGAGGAGACTGACTCACATACTCATGTTACCATAATCCTTCATCATAATGACAAACAGCCTCTGGATGACTCTCAAATACACTGAATCAATGCAGTGGAGTTATCTTTTAGGAGTTTTCAATTCATGAGGCTAAATATGTTCCTTCTCTCTTCATAACCAAATAAAAATTGGAAATCAAAGCCACTTGTGTTTTCTTGAAAGCATTTGACTAGCCATAAAGATCTTGGTAATTTCTTTTCTCGTATGCACATGAAGATGGATTAGAAAAATCCCTGCTGATGATTCACCATTTTGAAATAGTCATTGAAGAATATTTGTTTTTTAATATAATGTGGAAGAAACACTTCAGCCAAGTCAGTGGTAAATGGTTATGTATTCTGACATTCAGCCCCACGTGAAAGCCACTGGTAGGTATTTTCTACTGCTACCATAATCCTCAAGAAGTGTTTAAAAACTAGATATGACATGAGAAAAAAAGATCTGGGGGATTTCAGCCCCAAAAGATTTGCCTTCATCTTTCTGAGAATTACATGATGTTGAGAGGCAAGTTTTCAAACAAGTTACTAAAATATCATTTCTAAGCTAGATATACACATATCCAAAGAAGACAGGTGATCAATTCCAAAGAAGTCAGGTGATGAATTATTTAACTAAAACTTGATAAAATATTTAATGCATGGTTTTTAAGCTAGGCCAAAAATAAAAATACATATACATACGTATATATTCATTAGCATATCCATTTTATAAAATGATAGAAAACAGAGTATTAGCACCTAGAGTCCCAAAGACGTGCAATAAGTAACAACTGGTTAGAGAAATTTATAAATATCAATTCTTTCCCACATATAGAATATACAAAATTTTATCATAAATAAATAGTCAAAAAAAAGTTGTAATGAGAAATTTGCTGAAAAAGTGATATAGTGTAGGAAATAGAATATAGAGAATATTGGGGGAAAGATCGGCAGAAGATGGGAACCCAATAGTATACAAAAGTAGGTTATGAAGTTAGTGAACTCCTTAAAATTCATTTCCTTAAGAATTATATCTTTTTAAAAAATTCTGAATCCAGAAGAAAAACAAGAATAGCAACATTCCTAGCTTTTCCAGATTTATTCAGCTGTATATTAGTGTTCTTTTCATCCAGACAGAATTCAGTTTATGTAACAGATGCATGTGGCAGAATTTTTTTAACTAGATTCATATTTTTCAGAGCAAAGAATCTTTTGTAGTAGAATAATCACACATAATTTGCCTGTTTTACAAGTTCAGAGTCCCACATATTGGCTTTCTCAAATAGGGATTCATTTGTGCAAATATGTCCAGTTACATAGCGATGGGGTGGGCCTATGTTGACAGTGGGCCTAAGAATAAGTGTTGACAGTGTTCACATGGGCCTTGTCTGCCTCCATATTCGACACCTACCGTATATACCTAAGACAGGCATAACACCTGTACTTATTCTTTTTATCCCCATATTGTTTCTTCTACTTCTGGAGGGTTTCTCAGATTCCTATGAACTGGAGCAAATTAGTCCACAGAAATACTTTAAATTTTATTTGCTTACCTAAATAATCTTCTTTGAATTATTGAATTCAGGAAAGAAGAAGAGAAAAGCACTCCCATTTATTAAGAACCTGAAAACTACTAGAAGTTGGACTAGGTGATTTACATATGTTATCTCGTTTAGTTCAGTCACATCTTTAATGATCTTGAAGAGGAATATGATTATTAACCAATACAAAGTACAAAATTCAGCAGTTTGAATTAATCTGATAGTTCAACATTTTTTAACAAAAAAATACATTAACATTTTTGAGTGCCTCTATGAGCTGGGTACTGTTATGTTTTTATTATTAAAACAGAATTGAAGGGCCGGCCTGTGGCTCACTCGGGAGAGTGCGGTGCTGATAACACCAAGGCCACGGATTTGGATCCTATATAGGGATGACAGGTTAGCTCACTGGCTGAGCGTGGTGCTGACAACACCAAGCCAAGGGTTAAGATCCCCTTACCGGTCATCTTTAAAAAAAAAAAAAAAAAAACATAATTGATTATACATATTTATGAGGTACAGAATTGACCATCAGTATTTGTGTACAATATGTGATGTTCAAATCAGTATTATTAGCTTGTTTATCATTACAAAACATACTTATTCTTTGTGTCTATTACACAATTTCTCCTCAACCCCCCTACCTATCCCCCTTTTCCACCTCTAGTAAACATAGTTCTGTTCTGTCCTTCTGAAAGTTCAACATATTATTGTAGTTCTTTCTTTCCTCTCTTCCCCCGCCCCCCTCTCTCTCAGCTCCCACTTATGAGACAGGACATGCAATGTTTCCATTTCTGTGCCTGGCTTATTTCACTTAACCTAATTTTCTCCAACCTCATCTATATTTCTGTGAATGACAGAATTTCATTCTCTTTGGGGCTGAGTAGTATCCCATGGTGTAAATATACCACATTTTCCTTATCCAGTCATCCAATGATGGACATTTAGGTTGGTTCCATATCTTGGGTATTGTGAACAGAGCTGCAACAAATATGGAAGTACAGGTGCCCCCTTCCACATGATGATGGGCACTCTTATTTTAAAATTAACCCTACTTATCATTTTCCCATAATTTCTGAGTGGGCACAGATTGAGTTATCAACTTGATTAATAATCTCTGGCTTTGAGGCCCCTCTAGTGGAATATTCAGCCCTAACTCTATAATTATCTCCCCATGCCTTTCTTCCTCCTGCTAATTCTTGTGGACGTTTATGTTCTGATGTGTCCCCCAGACCCTGCTCTACCATCTGGGGTGTTCACTGCCATTTCTCTGCTGTCCTTACTGATGGCATGGGCTTTATTAGTGCCATTCCAGCTTCTACCTGGTCACTCCCAGAGACTCAGTCTTGCAGATGCCAAAGCTGGGGAGAATGCTTTTCCCATCAGAAGGGAAATGGCCTACTGCCCCTCCATGCAGGATGTACTTGCTGTTTTCCAATAGGGAAGGAGAGCCTCAGAATGTGGCAAACTAAAGAAAGAACCCCAAATTGAAGCTGGAGTTGGTGAACCTCAATTTTTGAATCAGCTTCTTCTCCTCCTTGATTCTATACTTTCCTAAATGCTCTGCAGGGGAAAGGCCACTCCCAGGGAGTTTGGACAATACAAATTGCAAGGGAGAGCAGGCAGGTGGCTAAGCTGGTGAAGCCCAGGTGTGCAGGACTGTGAGTGCCATGGTTCCAGAGCCCACCAGAGAAGTCAGAGATAGAGATGGGGGCACCTACTTTACAAGAGGCTCAGCACAAATCTCTAAAACAACTACTAAAATTCCTGGCCAAAATGAATCAAACCCATTCATTCATTTAATATCAACAACAAAAAATCTGACATGTCTTTCTCTGTGAAAAAGAAATGGGTTTTTTTCTACATTACTCAAAAACTGATCTTTAGAAAATGGTTGGAATCATTTACTACTCTGAAACTTTTGCTGAAAAGCCTTGATTTGTTGAAAGAACAATTACTTCAAAAAAGGAATGATTCCTTTAACACTCCAGACTGGAACTCGTGATGTTTTTTTTCAGTGATTCTATTAATTGGTTTTCCTTAAAGTTTAATGGTAGCAAAGTCATCACATTGAAGAAACTTTATATCATTTTTCAGCTTCTTCTACAGAGCCCTGAGAACACCTGATGATTATTTCAATCAAACTGATCATTCACTGAACACATAGTCATGAATAATTTAGTAGTGCAGTAAATCTATTACTTAATATAGTGCTAACCTTTTATAATGCTTGTACCCGGGGAGAGAACTAATCTCTGTGTCACAGAATAACTTATGTCAGGTCTTGGGTTTTGGAGGTAACATTGTGACTCATGGAATACCTAAACACATGCAATTATAAACTACATTATAGGAAAATAGTTAGCCTTTGTGTAGCATTTAAGAGTTTACAATGCACTTGCTCAGACATTATCTCATCTGATGCTCAAATCAACCCTGTGAGAGAGGTATTATTTTACAGGTGAGGACAAGGCTTAGAGAGGCTAAGGGATTTCCCTGAAGCTGCCAAGCTATTAAGTGGTGGAGCTGAGATTCTCCCCCAAAAGTCTGGGATCTGTCTCCTGCACCAGAATTCTCTTATGGCATGATAAATACTGATGCCGGCTTCTTAAACCAGGCTCTGTTCTTATCGCACATCTCCAACAGCCCATTTCATGCAGTGGCCCTGCTTTCCTCTCTGTTTTTGTTGGCCACCTCCCTCTGGTGGCCAAGTGTTCTCTGGTGAGCCTTTGCCCAAGGAACGTCGTAAGCTACCATTTCTAGAGCAAAAATGCTTGTTTTCTCATGAACCAAATCACATGAAAGCATTTCTGCAATCTATACCCATCATCCGGTAGCAAAGGAAGCCACACATCTGGTAGTAACAGGTGCCACATTCTTTTTAAAATGATTCCTGCCATGTGACAGTTCATGGAAATAGCACACAGAATTCTACCCAATCAAGAATTACTCTTTACTTAAAATTCTTAAAGGAAACTTGCCTTGCTGTAAGTTAATTTTGTGAAAGTTTGTTTTGCCCATTCAATATTTAGCTTGATTTGAGAAACTATCCAGAATATTCTTTATCAAATTTCTCTCTCTCTCACTGCCTATGGCGGATAAAAGGAACGCTTTAGTTCTATGATCTGCTCTTGAGAGTTCCTCATTATGCTTAAATGTTTCGCCTTTGTTTTCAAGGATATTATCCTGCATTAGATGTCATGCAATTAAAACTGACATTTCTTTTATAGCAAAAAAAAAACAACTCAATCCAATTTAGAATAGTATATCAGGTCCTGTATATACCACTCAGATAAATCATTTTGTTACATTAATCTTTATTTTTGTCTCAATTGCTATCACTATTATTGTTTAACTTTTTGTTTATGAGTAACAGCACTCTAAGGACCAGGTAAAACATGATTTTAGACAAAGCTCCTGCAAAGGTGGTTTGTGATTTAAGAAGACAAGGGAAGATATGGTTTATAATTGCACATATTTAGGTAACTGTCTCTGCTTGATTCCTTTAGACAAGTGGAAGCAAACAACAGAGCAGAATGCTTTCATACTAAATGAAATATTTACCTTAATATGGTCAGCTTTGAGTTTTCCCCACTCCCTCCACTCCCTCACTTGAATCAAGGATAACTTCCCAAAATACCTGGTATTAACAGAACTCTTTTATGAATTGAAATTTTAATCATTTAGAATTTGTGCTCAAAAGATGTGGGTGGTTTGATCATCAAAATCACATGACTTACAGAAATTGCAGCCCGCATCCCAAATTCCATTTTTAACGCACTCAGCAATAACCAGGAAGTATTGTAGTGATTTAGTCAGAGGTTTCAAATTTAGCAAGAGACAGTAAGAGTGTGAGGCTTAGTGCTAAGGAGATTCCACGCACATTATCAAAATATGGGTAGGGTGACTGATCATTCTGGGATGGCTAGGGCAGCAAGATTTCCTGGAATCTGGGACTTTGGTGTTAAAACCAGGACTGTCCTAGACAAGTCAGGTTGGTCCCTCTAGATTCAGGATGAGAAAAACCCTTCAACTTAAAAGCTGCATAGCTGGAGCCAGAACACAAAGTAGGAGCTGGAGTCGGGGCCTGGATGCTATGTCACAGAAGTATTCAATTAAAGCTTTTACTGACCCCAGCTGAAGAAAAGATGGCCCCAGAGAAGGAGGGGTACAGACAGCCACAGAACAGAGCAAGGAGCAATATGGCAATAAAACATCCAGAAGACCTCATCTTCCTGGCCTGTGTCCTCTGCGTGCTCTTCTGTTAGCCTCATCAGTCAGCTGTTCTCCCACTTTCATTTAAACCAGGATGCATCCTTTATACCTGAGCAAGTGTGGATACAGCAGAGCTCCCCCTACAACACTGACATAAAGAGGTAAGGATCACACTAGAACTATAGGACTTCCCTGCTTTTGTGAGGGAAAAGACTTTATGTCTTATTAAAAACACATATATGATACTCAGTTTGAGTTTCTGTTGTCCTGAAGCACTTTCCATTGGAAGACAACCAAAGTTCTTTCTCACTCTTTCTACAGGCAGCCAGTATACATTGCCACATCTAGTATAACCAATATGTAAAAAAATAAAATAAAAACAAAGGAAGAAACCAACTCCCCACATTGTACTTAGGAAATTCCTTTTTTTTTTTTTTTTTTGTAAAGACAGAGACCTGTGAGTATGACCTGCTGCCACAGTCGTGGTTGTACAGTTGGGATAAGCAGATGAGAACCCCAGGGGGAAAGTATATCTTCAACATTCACCTCTTCCCATCAGAAGGTTCCTCTCTCAGAAAACATTAGTGATGCTCGATACACTGATTCATTTTACTAAAGGAGACAAACACAGCAGCAATATGGTGTCGTGATTAAGAACATCCATTTAGTCCATTTTTTAAATGCATGATATTAACTAGTTTTGTAACCTCTCTGAGACAAACTTTCCTCATCTGAAAAACTCACAATTTGCAGGGACTTTATGAAAATTTCATAGTGGCAAATATAGAATACCAACTGCAGTGGATTGAATGGCCCCCCAAGGTCTTTAAACTTAACCCCCATTGTAACTGTTTAGGGTGGGAAATCCCATTATGGTAATTGAAAGGTGGTGCCTCAAAGAGGTGATCAGATTCTGAGGACCATGCCCTAGTGAATGGATTAAAAATGGCGGTCATGGGCATAGTTCTGAGGGCTTTAAAAGAAGAGCACGTGAGAGTCAGTCAGTCTCTCTCTCTCTCTCTCTCTCTCTCTCTCTCTCCCTCCCCCCCTCTGCCATTCTGCCACATAAGACCCCTGCATTACTGTCACCACCAAGACCTTCATCAGATGTGTTCCCTGGACTTTGGACTTCCCAGCCTCCAAAAATGTAAGCAATAAATTTTTTTTCTTACAAAGTACCCAGTTCCAGGGATTTTGTCATAAATAACACAAATGGACTAACATACCATGTCTGATACTAGTTGATGCTCAATAAATGTTAGAGTTTTTTCTTTCCTTTTTCCCTGCCAATATCCTGTCTGTAAATGAACAAATAGGTCCCTCTTGATGGAGTTTGGATGTGTTGTCCCCTCCAAAACTCATGTGGAAATTTGATCTCCAAAGTGGCAGTGTTGGAAACTGATTGAATCATGGGGGTGGATCCCTCATGAATGGATTAATGCTCTCCCTGGGGGCAAGGGAGTAGTGAGTGAGTTCTCACTCTATTAGTTCCAGCAAGACCTGATTGTTTAAAGGACCCTGGCACCTTCTCTCTCTCTCCTCTCTCTCTCTCTCTCTCTCCCTCTCTCTCTCTTCCTCTCTCTCGCTTCCTGTCACCATGTGATCTGCTTGTACCCGCTGGCTGCCTGCCACTTTCCACCATGAGTAGAAGCAGCCTGAGGCCCGTGCTAGATGCAGCTGTCCCAGAATCATAAGCCAAATAAACCTCTCTTCTTTATAAGTTACCCAGTCTCAGGTATTTCTGTTATAGCAACAGAAACAGACTAAAACACCTCTCAAATTTGGAAAATTGTTCATTATCGCTATGTATTCTAATCTCAGTAACAGCATGGTGGGAACTAATTCAGTTCATTTTTTCTTTTCTTTTTTTTTTTTTTTGTCTTTTACACTTATCTTTAGCTGCAAAATCTAAATGTCTTAAAAATACCATTCATCAGAATAGATATCTGATAGAGACGACATGATCTTTGTACTTGAAATATTCTAAAATGCACTTGGACAATAGATTCACCTACTTACTTAAATGTGTGTCTGATAAGTAAGCTTATTTCTACATAAGTGCCATTGTATACAACAAGCCCCACCATGAGCACCTCACTGGATTTGATTGTCCTTTAAATAAAATCATGATTGCTAGGTAGAAGTGTGAACACTATACACTTATAAACCTCTGAATTTGATTTTTATTATATCACAAACAGAAGTGTCAAATGAAAGATGACATAAAGTTTACCACTATTTTCAAACAATAATAAAAGTGGCAGAAATCAGGAGTTCTTTCTGAACTAATACATAAAAGTCAATACAGCCAATAACTCTTCCAATACCTTGTCCCTGTAAAGACCCTTCAACTCACAATAAACCAGGATACATCACAGGAAATCACTGAAAATAGTAAACTAGGACAGGGATTATTTTCCTTAATTTTGATTTTTATTGCTGGTGAAATTAAGAGCTCTTACCCTATGCCAGAGATTGTCCCAAGCACATTAAATGTATTAAATAAATTTATTTAAATAAATTCTGTGCTGAAGGCTGAAGGGACTATGATTATCCCCACGTTACAGATAATGAAACTAGGACGTGGAAAACAGTCCAATGTCCCAGTACTGGTAACAGCAAAGGTAAGACTTGAATCTATGTCTGTCTGACTTCAAAGCCCATATTCTTTAGCCATTAAGCTGTGTAAGAGAGGAAATTTTTCTTTTCTTTTCTTTTCTTTTGTAACATTGTAATTCTACCTAAGAAAAATTTTGAAAGAGTTAATTTCATCTTAAGTTTCTAACAGAATCAAATGACATACCACTATAGGTACCTTGATTTCACCTTCCAAATTGCCTAACTAATCCAAATATCAGCGCCTACAGACTGCATTTTCTGAGTCTCAGGTTCTGAATGACTCTTACCATCTTACAGAAAATATCACTGCCAAGGAAGTTCTTTCTCCAAAGTAACTTCTTAGACTTAATGTACGTAGTTTAAGAAAAGGGTCCTTTTATGTTCTCTTCATCATGGCTAGGGGGAAAAAAAACTAAAAAGCTCTGAGTTTTATTCACTTCAAAAACTGAATCTCAAAAGATTTGAAAAAAATGTCCTACTTTTTCAGCTCAGCTTTCAAAGGTTTTTTTAAATGGTTAATTTGATATCCTAGAGAATTCAGCAGTATCCCTTAATGAGCTTAAAACCGGACTTTTTTTCCTACAGATGTGGTTTTCAGATAATGATTTAAGACCACCTCATCCTACCTTTTTTGTGTGCCTCATGTCGTTAGGCTCAAAGTCAAGCATGAAGGTGAATAGATATTAATTTAAGACCATTTAGAGCTACCCTCTCTGCATCACCCACAGTAAGTCTGTGCATCACTCACGGTAAGTCTGTGCATAACTCACGGTAAGTCTGTGCATCACTCACGGTAAGCCTCCTTTATTAGCCCCTGATGGGGCCTTCATTAGTTGGACCAGGTCAAAAACTAGGTGGAAATAACCCTACCTGGCAACTCAGATGTGTTAGCTCTTCCTTTTGCTGTTTGTAGAAGCAGTTCGAAGGTAATGGGAAACGTTACAACTCAAAAGAGAATGTTGTCTCTGAATGTAAATCAAACAAACAGATTAAAAATATGGTGGCACAGTTGAGGTTCAGGGTTGACTTTTCCCATACTTTCTCTGGGCAGAAATAAATCAGATTGGCCTCTTCTCTATTTGAGATATTTCAATTGAATCTGAGACACCCAACTGAAATTAAGCATAGTAAAAACAGAAATATTTGCCTTTCCTTTCAGTATTTTCCCTCTCCACTCCCACATGACCAGCTTTGCCATATAAAATGCCATTGAACTCATCAATTTCTCTCCATTCCCTTTGATTGCTCAATTCTTACTCAAGCTGTCTTCAGTGTTGCCGTTCTACCCACCAAGGCATAGTGAGTTTTGTGCTCAGTTTCCAGGGCTTTCCCCTGGCTTCCGTCATTCTGTCTAGTGCATCAGGCCTCCCTGCCCATGCTCACCTGCTTAGTACCTGCTTCACACAAGCATCGCCCTGTGCAATCCATATCCACCCTACCAACCCTCTAGTCTCAGCTCAGCAAGCATTTTCCCTTCCTTCATTTTCATCGCACTTGTATTTGACGGTCTGGAAAGGTTTCTCCTGTCTGGACAAACTCTTCATTCACATTTTACTGAGCCACTTCCTTTACAGACACAAAGAGTTCTTGTGTGCACACTTCTTCCAAAGATGCTTTGAGAGTGCTAACTTATTTCTGAAAAGTTTCCCATTATCTGTAGAATAAAGTGCCATTCTCTGAGGCTGGAATTTAAGGCTCTCCAAGGTCTCACTGTGATTGTACATTTATTTTTTCCAACCGCTCCAGATTCTATTGATCTACTCCTCTCTGAAACTTTTTAGCATTTATGTGTGTATCATTTGTTCTCAAATGGAATTATATACTTCCTTCCACTGTTTCACGTGGCTTTTATGTGTGTTTATTGCCTGTCCCACCAGCAACCGAATGCTTAACCCTCATATTATGCTTTTTTATAGCACCTGGCTCAGCACCACACAAGTTGTAGGAACCCAAAAAATGATCATTAATTCAGCAAGATTGAGTAAACTAATGAACGGAAATATAGTGCTACCTTGAAACATAAAGAAACTCAAAGAATGTTCACAGAGAAGTAAAAAGTACAATTTAGGGAGAGAAAGCTCTAGGTGTTTTTTCCAGCCCACATGATACATTTTAAACATTATTTTTAGGCAATTCAAAAAGGGTATAATAAGGTCAGATGCTGTTCTAGTTCCTTCTTTTATTTTAGCAAGGAACCAGGAGAGGTGAAGCTGGCCTGCTGGATGCTTGCAAATAAGTCATCCTCCTTTTGCTCCAAAAAGTAGTATTTGACAGAGACAACTTTTGGAGGAGGGAAGGAAAGGCAAAGGGGGAATGAAAAGGAGAGAGAGTCAGTCACTCATCACTGCCACAGCTGGAGGAAGGTAGCCTTCCTCTGCCCAGAAGGCAGGAACAGACATCCCTCCATCCAGGCCACAGAGCAGACCTTTGCAGAGGATAAAACTCCTAGGGACTGGAGGGGCCTGTAAGGGGGGAAATCACTTAACAGCTGAAGAGGATCAGCCACACATTTGGGCATTAAGGATAGATAGAAGCTCAAGTGCCTCTGGGTCAGCCTGACCACAGGAACAGAATAGTGGAGTAATGGACCATGACCGCAAAGGGGCAGATGAGTTAAGTACAGAGAAAGATGATCTAGATCCCTACAGTGAAACCTTGAATATGGACCTTCAGGATGCTCTTACTCAGTACAGGTTTTGAGAAGATGAACACTTTCAGAGGGGTTCAGGGGTTGCTGTTAGCTTAGAAGCTTCCACTTCCTCTTTTAGGAGAACAAAAAATATGGGCCAGGGGATATTATTTTGTCTGATTCCATATGCTAGATGACTTCAACACTTTCAGAGGGGTTCAGGGGTTGCTGTTAGCTTAGAAGCTTCCACTTCCTCTTTTAGGAAAACAAAAAATATGGGCCAGGGGATATTATTTTGTCTGATTCCATATGCTAGATGACTTCGTCTTGCCAAAGCCTGTGAAACTAAAATTAACCCAGCAAAGATCTGTTTTAGTAGAAACAGCATGAGGGCATTTTGAGTTCAAGTTTTATGAGCCCTTCAGGCTCTCTGGAGTCATGAGGAGGGGGCAACCCACCACATCAGGGATACAAGGAAAGACCCAGTGCCAGAGGAGCCTCTTGAGAGCAACCAGTCTCTCCTAAGACAGATTTTATGCATACAATAAGACTGTGTTCCTCTAACTAGACAGAAAATCCTGTCAAGTATGAGTCACTGGCTCTTAAATAATTTGAAGTTTCTGTAACGAAATTTTGTCCTTGAAAAGAAAATTCTTCTACAGACAGGACTGTAATATTAATAAAACCTTAGGTAACCAAAGGAGAATGCTTTAATTTAACTTGTGTTTTCAGCATTATAAAAGTTTTAGTAATGCTGGAATGTTTCACATACAAATTGCTGTAATGTGTTTGGTTTAATAAGACTTGGAAATGGAAGAAGTTGCTACTGATAGGCCCAGATGGCAATACAATAGTATGCTGAATTAATCTGATATTCCAAACAATATTGGACTTTTTTAATAATAGAAGGTAGCAATAAAGTAGTATTCTGATTATCTATAATCTGGAGTATGGGCACTATTAATGGAGTGGGGGAAGACTTTGGGGTGGGGGAAAACTTTGGGGAGTTTAATATAAAACTTAGCCTTTTTGCCATTTATGAAAGTTTAATTCCACATAACCCATTTTTCACATTTCCAATTTACATTCATGCATCACATTTGAGCATGAAATTGTGCAATATAGGCAAAGGACAAGGACAGCAGAGGGTCACAGATGTGTCTATTGGAAGGGAATGAGGCAGGGTGTTGCTCCTCCTCTGAGGACAGAGCTTCTTCTCAGAAGAAGATGTCCCCACTTGCCCTGTTCCGGGTGATGATTCTCAGCTTTATACACCAAGCAATTCAATTTTATTATTATTATTGGACCTGGCTCACATTAACCAATGCTCACAACACTTCACTATCATTTGAAATGAGATGATTTTTGAGACATGCCTCTCAAGATAACATAAAGAATCCTCCCGCATTTCACAAGTTGCCTTTCTCCATGGGACCATAGGATTGCATCCAGTCTGCTGTCCCTCTGTCCTAACACTGTTGGATACACATCAACTGCCTTTTATATGCTCGCCTCCCCCTTTTAAATGTTACACCAATTCCATCTTCTGTTGACACCTTGTTCTCTTGTATATATTTCTTCATCTCTGCCACAGCTTTGAATCCACTAACACAGTCAAGCTCTGTCTAGGGCTACACCTTGATCTCTTGATTGAGATTCTGGAATTTAAGATACTCTTCAGTGTCCCATTTATAAGGACTCTTTTGGACAAGGTATTTCAACAGAAGATTAGCCTGACCCTTTGTGTATTCTTGAAATTCATTTCACTTTCAGTGTTATAGGTATGTTTCCTCCCCTGAGACAGCCACACCTAATATAGGGGTCCCTTCCCATTTTGCATGAAGGCTGATTTTATTTTCCCATCGATTTCTGGGGTAAGAAAACCTACCCATAGTCAAGTTCCTAGTGAAGATCTCAGTAACAGAGATAAGAGATGTGATGGTGGCAGCCAGCACCTCACAGTTTCACCAGGTGAGGCTTTAAACTCAATCTACAGGTTGCCCAGCTAATCATGAGTCACAAATAGTGTTTTCCACAATAAAATGTAGCATTACTTGAAGCTACACCCTATGTCCATTATAATTAGACTTTCTCCACAATGACTTAGCTAATGGACCACACTACAGAAAACGTGGCTGCATTGGCAGTTTAGTAAAATGAAATTGATTGATTAAAATGAAATCAGTAGAAATACAGTAATATGTTAACTTGATACGTGCATTCATAAATTGTTTTAATTAGAATTTTAAACTTTTTGGGGGGGTGGGGGTGGGGGTATGACTAACTGAACAGAGAAACCAGAAATAAATGAGGGCATTTGTCCCATCACTATGAGGTAAACCCACCTTCTTGGGTTTGGGATGGGGTAATGTGGAGAGGGTAGCAGTGATCTATGGAGCCTACCAAGAATTTGTTGAATCTAATGAATGACCATAGATCAGTCCTGTTTTTGAGGCAGTTGCTGAAGGGACTCTTTCCATTACTGGGGGAGGGAGAAGGCATGTGAACAGCCAGCACTGACCAACTGCTTAGGCCAGTGCTCACTGTGATCCTAAAAGAAAGAGGGCAAAACCACTCACTCACCCACACCTGCCTCCCAAGCTCCCACTGGAGTTGAGAGTACCGAGGTCAGCAGAGCACCTTATTCATCTCCATACAACCCCACAGCACCAGGCAGAGAAAATGCTGTTTATTGCATTGAATTGTACGGTGGCAAACACCATGCCTTAAAAGTGTTAAAAGACTGTTTGATATGCTTAGTCTAGTCAAAAACATTGTATTTAACAGACAGAAGCTTGGAAAAGGTGGCTGGTAGAGAGCCAGTTTGGCTATCAGACACTTCAAATGTCTGACAGCTGCATTAGAAGCAGAAACTGGTAAACAACATGCCATAGTATAGTAAAAGATTCCTTAAGGCAGCTCTGAGTCCCAAACTGGGATGGACAAAGTGAGGAAAAAGACAAAAAAAAAAAAAGGAGAGGTGGGGGAGGCAAACAGACTGTTAATGTTTTAACACAAAAAAGGAAACAGAAGCTCTCTATGTTCCATATTCAGATCCACCTTGAGAACACAGCAGTGGAGACTAGGGGGAGAAGGCCAGTTTGGGATTATCATTGTCAACAACAAGTAATTACTAAAAGGGGTGAGGCTTTGAGCCCAGGAAAAGAGAAAGAACAGAGAGAAGAGAGTCCACAAGTTTGGGTGGAAGCAGGAAGCTTCTGGGACACCCTGCTCAGGAGATTTAGCGCCTCCTGTGGAAGTGGCTTCCATTCTTCTCTTTTGTTCCTCCTGTTCCCTCCAATGATAATACCCAGATCTCAATGCTCTTAAAGGAGTCCCCAAAGCACAAGATCTGGCAGGGATCCCCCAGGGATCTGGTGGCTGACTGAAGCCTCAGGCTGTACCAGGACCTTTCTCTCCATGCTGGGCCATCATGTCCATTCCAAACTTGAGCTTGGTATTAACTGAGCTGGTCTGGCTACGGCACCATAAGTAAACATCCCTATAACCAGAGCCCGCTCAAGTGGAGGACAGGAGTCACATCAGTTATGCTTTACGTTTCTCTTGCATTCACAGGATGTTAGAGCTGGAAAGGTTTGTGGTTGGACAGTGGACAACTTAGCCCAACCAAAGCCCTGAGTGATGAAGAAACTAAAGTCCAGAGAAGTGAGATGATTTCCAGGGTCACACAGAGAAGTGGAGGGTGAGCCAGGGCAGAAGCCCCGACCACTATCTGCACATCGTGTGTATGTGCTGTTTTCCCTTGGGAGACCCTTTGTTATCCTGTGTTCTATACTATTTCCATACTATTTTTCCCAGTCCAGATCTTCCATGGAGTATGTGTGCAGATGTGAGTATATGTGTGTATCTGTGTGGAGAAAGACAACTGCTCTGGAATAAGAGCTTCAAGAGGTCTTGGGTGTGCCCAGGTGCTCTGTGTTCAGCCGGGTAAATGCCAGGGCTTTTTATAAGTGATATTCCTCTAACTGGTGTGTTCTTTACCATGTAACCCAGATCTCAACCAGAGGAGATCCTCCCTCCTTGAGATCTGAACTGTATTAACTTAAATCTCCATTTTATTCCTGTGTGCTTCATGGACTCCCCCCTAACTGCTGTGATTTCCAGAGCAGGCTGGAGGCCTGTGGTTACCTATGGTTGTAGTTCTTTTTCAAATGTCTAGTTCCAGTTATGGATTAGCCAGGGTGAATGTGATATTCCACACCGTATGTGGAAGTCAAAGATTCTTACCAAAAACAAAACCCATCCACACAAGGCTGCTGTGAGTAAGAGAGGGTGAAGTGAGGAGGCAGTTTACTTAAAATCATTCAAACCACTTCAAATTGGCCAGTACACATGCATGCTTTTCAAAAGTGCCGTCCTACAGGGACTTTTTGCTGACCAGGTAACCCACCTTGGAAACTAAACTTTTTACCATCTTCCTGACTCATTTCCCATTGTTTTCTTCTCCCTTTCTCCTTTTGGAATTGCTCAGGATTCTATATTCTTCTCATTTTACTATTTAGAACAGTGACTCTCAAATGGGGATGATTTTGCCCCCTGGGGAAATTTGAAAATATCTTGAGACATTTTTGGTTGTCACAAGTAGGGAGGGGGTGTCGGCTACTGGCATCAAATGGGTAGAGGCCAAGAATGCAGCTAAACATCCTACAATAGACAAGACAGGCCCACCCCAGCAAACTAATTATCTTGCTTCAAATGTCATGAGGTTTAGAAGGCCAGAGGTTAAGAAACCCTGATCTAGAGCAACTCAGCTGCAGCCAGTTCTGTTCCCAAATACAGTTCTAGGCCTATCCAAATTCCTTCCACTCTCCTTAAAAAGTGGCTATAGTTTATTTTATTTTATTTTTACATCACAAGCACCGTGGCTATAGTTTAAAATAGAATTTTCTTACTTCAGTTGCACTAATAAGATCAGACTGAATGTCACCTCCCCTTGCAGCCTTTCCTGATCCCTCTTTCCACTCCCCCATCTGTGTGCTCATGGCACATTTTACAAACCACCATTCTATCATTCATGTTTCCTGTTAGACCATAACTGCTTAGCAGCATAGATCACTCCCTTTTAGCTCCCTTAGCATAATCTCTGAAATAGAATAAACATTTAATAATGCTGTGTAATTAAATTGAATGTTCATAGAAAAGGTCCCCCAACCTCAGTACCATGCCTGGCAGAATGGTGGAGATTATACTGGTAACTGAGGGCAATCATAAATCCCGTTGGTCAAGGAAGGCACATGCTATAGAATGGATGCTTCCCCAACCTCACTGAAGCTTAAATCCCCACTGTAACTGTTGAGGGTGGGAAATCCTATTATAGTAAATGAAAGTTGGGGCCTTGAAGAGGTGATTAGGCTGTAAGACTGTGCAGTAGTGAATGGATTAAAAATGGTGGTTATGGGCACAGTTCTGAGGGCTTTAAAAGAAGAGTACATGAGAGGATAGTCTCTCTTGCTCTCTCTGCTCTGTCATTTTCTGCCATGTGAGACTTCTGGGTCACTGTCGCCACCACCAAGGCCTGCACCAGCTGTATACTCCGGACTTTGGACTTCCCAGCCTCTGAAAGTGTACGTAAGCGATAAATTTTGTTTTCCTATAAATTACCCAGTTCCAAGCATTTTGTTATAAGCAATATAAATGAACTAATACAGTACACATGCCATACGAATGGCTATAGATGATGCAAGGCATGGCCTTAGTTGAAAAGACCACATGCGGGTCCTCTCAGTGAAGAGATCCTAAGTGACAGAACACAGCTCTCAGGGGCACCCACTGTCAGCAGAGGATATCAACCAGACCAGACTGTTGTCACTCCAATTTTCAGAGATGGCATTACAGCTTGCAATTTGCATTGCAGTCAGTACTATTCTAAAGGAAAAGGTGTAACGGCCTGTCTAAATATTGCTAAAACACCCATAAAAATGCCCATTTTTCTTGACTAAGCAATGATATGTAGTACAATTATTTTACAATTAGTAATAATTTTCCAAAGCTTTGTAAGCAGCTCATGAAGTAATGTAATTTCAAATGGTAAATTCTAGAAAAACAATCAGTTAGTTGGAGGGTGGGGAAGAAATGATGCCCATATATAAGGAAAAGCTTATATGAAAGAAACAGGAAATTTTATCATAACATTTCCAACCAGCCATTTTGATTTCATCTTCCAGATATTGTTGCATCAAGCCATCCAACCATGGCATATATAAACACAATTGAAGTGCTAGACAATCTCATGTCTTTAAAAAAAAAAAAGGTGATGACAAGCTTTGATGCCTTCTAAGGATAGATACCTCATTGTTTTGCTTGCTTAAATAAAAAATAAAAACAAATCAAAAATAGTGGCGGGGAAGAGTAAATGGTGATAGAAACCGTCAGGATTTTGCATGACTTCATCCTTGCCAAAGTTCATGCCAGCCGATTACCCTTTCTCTTGCCTCAGCTTCAAAACCTCCCCTGAAGCAGAGGCTGTCTGCTGTAGACTAAATAGCTGTTCCTCCTTCCTATGGATTGCCCAGGTAGCAGTGACCAACTGCCTCAGGGCATGTGGGCCCCTTCTGAGCCCCACTGGTGAATCTTGGTTTAGTTAGTCTAACCCAGTATTTCTCAACCAAAAAGGCCCCCTTATGGAGCCTTTGTAGACATTTTTTCCTCGCATACTCCCCAACATGTTTCCCGCCCTCCCATGAAACTTTAATTCCATAGATATACTATCCTGGGTGCACCATAAACCATTATCACATCTGAGATTTTTTTGGCTCCCCGTGGTAGGCAGAATAAAAGACATACATGTCCTAATCTCTGGAACCTGGGAGTATGGTAGGTTACGTGGCAAAGGGGAATTAAGGTTGCAGATGGAATTAAGGTTCTATCAGCTAAGGTTCCATTCTATTCAGCTGAATTTGAGATGGGGATATTATCCTGAATTATCCCGGTGGACCCAATATTACCACAAGGATCCTTCAATAGGGAAGAGGGAGGCAGAAGAGTTAGAAACAGAGAAGGCTCAGAAACACAGAGAGGTCATCATGAAAAAGACTCAATTGGTCATTGCTGGTCTTGGAAATAGAAGAGGGCCATAAGCCAAGGAATGCTGGCAGTTTCTAGAAGGTGGAAAAGTCAGAAAAATGTATTCAGAAAGGAACACAGCCTTGCTGACATCTTAATTATAGCCCAGTGAGACCCATTTTGTGCTTCTCACATCTAGAGCTATAAGATAATAAATTTGTATTGTTTTAAGCCACTATGTTTGTGGTAATTTGTAATAGCAGTGTAGAAAATTAATACATTCTCCATCCCCAAGAACAAACTTTTGTCCCATCATGATGATTTTGTCACCATTGAGAACGTATGGTCTGAGTCCCTGTAATTCCATTCCCTTTCCCAAGTACTGATTTAGAAATAGGCAGGTGACAGAATTCTGGCCAGGAAGACATGATGGGGGTCTTCTGGAAGTTTCTAGGAAAGGTTTTCTTGTTCTTTAAAAAAAATGGAGAGATCCATAAAGAGAAACTTCCATTTGTTTCTCTGTAGGTGTTGCCTTCTACGTGGGACCTCTGCACCTGCTACAATGGGATGATGAGAGCAGAAAGACACAGAAAAAGCCCACATGCTAAGGACAGCAGAGCAGAAGAATGGAAAGACTCTGGATCCTTGTTGCCTTCACTGGGCATTGACATGACCAACCCTGGAATTGACAGACCTCCAGTCTTCTTGTTCTGTAGTAAGAAAAATGCACTTACTATTTAAGCCAGTTTGGGGATGATTCTTCTACTGCTTGCCTTCCCTGTACCAGAAATGAACTCATTCCATAAACAAAACACTCACCACTAGGTATCCCCTCATTAGCTGAAATTTAATATGGTGCACAGAGATATTTAAAGTAAAAGGTCATTTCAGACTGAGAGATTATAAGAATTAGATGTTAATTAGAGATGTTTAGCAGACAGTTAAAAATTCCTAGAATAGCACAATGGGTCCTTTTTGAGCTAGCCTTTGCCCGCTTTACCAGCCCATTCTGTCTTACTTACCCTACCCTGCTGCCCAGCCACTACCCTGCACCCTGTGTATCCTGTACCCCACTCAACTGAACAGCTTGCCATTGCAAGCATAAGCCTCACTTTCTCAATCCCTGTGCAATGAAGCACGATGGTCTCTAGAGAGACCTTTTACCTAACACCTCATTCTTCACAATGCAACTCAGATTTTGGCTTTGTGGAGCCAAGCCTGGCATCCCCCATCCAGAGAGAATTAAATATTAATGGTCTTACTTTACCTGTGCTCCCACAAGACCTTAGGCAGGTCTCCACCTGCACTTTTCAAATTGTCAGAATTGCTATGTTGCGAGTCAACATCTGTCTCTCCTCCACTAACCTGGACCCTGAATGTAGAAACGGTGGCCTTCCTAGGTAACCCCTACATCTGGTACAGTGCCAGAATGGGAGGGAAATAAGGGAGGGGAAAGGAGGATAAATATGAATGAGAGGACATCAGTCTGGAGTTTGGATAAGAGATCAGGACTGAAGATATCATTTGGGGAGTCATCAGCATATAGATGACAGATGAAACTGAAAGCTTGGATGAGATTGCCAAGAATAGATCCTTCAGAAACACTTACCATTAGGGGTGGGAGGAGGTGCAGGAGGGAAACATAAGAGAAAGCATTCTGCCTGCTGTTCAAGGCGGCAGCTTCTAGAAGAAGACGATATCTGCAGTGCTCGAGGATGCAGAGGAGTCGAGAAGAAAGGGGCCAGGAAAAGACCTTGGACTTGGCCTCTGACAAATGAAATTATCTCCAAGAAAGTAATTTTACTGGAGAGAGTAGAGAAAGGGTCAGATGGCAGGGGATTAAGAGAAGGTAAACAGCATCACTGGGCACACACTGCATTCTCAGGTGCTCGCCCAAAAAGGAAAACAACAAAATATATGACTGCCTTCTTTCATTCCATGTTCATATAGGCTGATAATCCTGAAAACATGTTTTATTTAATAAAGAAAAATACAATTGCCTTCACACATTTTGGTCTACTCAGGAATAAGCCCTTTAAGAACTTTACCAAAGAGAATATAAAATACAGTCCACTCTGCCAGGGCTGGCTCAGCAAACTGGAGACTGGCAACATGGTCAGGGGTAGACCCCTTTGCCAAGGGAAAAGGTGCTAGACCAGGAGCCAGGAAATCTGAGTCCTGGGGCTGATCTTTCCAGTTACTCATGCTGTGATCTTTACTAAGTCATTCATCTCTGGGGGCCTCAGTTTCTCCCTTTCTAACTTTCTGTGGATCTCTGATCCCACTCATTGGTACCAGAAAATAATTCAACCATTCAACAAATATTTACCTATTATTTCAATGTGCAAGGCATTAAGCTAAGAGGCTAATTCTTCTCATGGAAAACTCTGATCTCTATTATCACATAAATCCTTCCTGGGAAAGGTAACAATCTGAGTTGTTATTAGACATTAACACTAATGTGTAAATGTTTCTTCAGTTATAATAATAATGCCAAACATTTCTTAAGAGCTTACTGCGTGCTAGACCCTAAGCTTAAAACTTTATCTGGGTCTTCTTTTTCTAATCATCAGAAAAACCATATGAGGTGAAGAACATTGTTATCCTCAGTTTACAGATGAAACGTGGGGCTTGGAAAAGGCATTTATCTAACATCATCACACGGCGATCACTGGGCAAGTGCCAGAGCAGGATTCGAACACAGGCAGCATGGCCCCAAAACCTGTTGTATTAGTCAGGATTCTCCAGAGAAACAGAACTAATAGGATATTATGTGAATATATATATATATATTCATTGGCAAGTCCAAAGTCTGCAGGGTGGGCTGGCAGGGTAGAGATCCATGGAAGAGGCATGGATGACCGTGCAGGTCACATCTGAAAGTCATATGCTGCAGAATTCCCTCTTACTCTTTTGTTCTATGCAGATCTTCAGCTGATCAGATGAACCCCACTGACATCAGGAAAGTCAATGTGCTTTACTTGAAGTCCACTGATTTAAATGTTAACCTCACAGAATCATCCAGCATAATGTTTGACCACATATGTGGGCACCATGGCCCAGCTAAGTTTACACATGAAATCAGCCATCACATGTGTGCATTTAACAGAACAAGGTACTCAAAAATATTTTTAAAAACATTACTTCCTCTCAAAACATTTCTTTTTGTTTCCCTCATTTTAGTTAATAACAGAATTATCCACTTCGATGCCCAAGCCAGAAGTGTGAGTTACCTCTGACCCCTCCTTCTTCCTCACTATGTATGTCCAATTGCTTGCAAAGATCTATTGATTCTACTTCCTCACAGTGCTGCCATTTGTCACCTTACCTCCATCCTCACTACTACAGCTTTATTTAAAGCTTTGTCATGTGTTGCCTGGACTATTGCAATAACCTACTAACTCATCTTGCTGCCTACAGATGGATTGAGTCTCTGTGTCCATCTTTCAACCTACTGTCAGAGGAACCTCCTAAAACACAGGATCTGGTGATGCTGTTGCCCTGTTTTAAATCCTTCAATAACCTCCTTATCTCCTTAGTTTGGTAAAAGAGGTCCTGTACAATCCTGTCCTCATTTATTTTCAAGACTTACCTCCCATTATCCCCCAAAACAAACCTTGTACCTCACCTTACAAAAAAATTTGCATTCCCTTGAAATTGTCATTCCCTTCCTTGGTTCAAAACCTTTGCAAATGCTATTCCCTTCTGCCTCAAATGCCAGCCCCCTTTCCCCCCAGTCAGCTCAAACATAATTATTTTATAAAAGGGTTTCCTGATCTCTCTTGGCAAAATAAAATGCTTTTATGCCTGTCTTTCCAAAGTCTCAATACAGAATTTTCCAACTACTGCAAGTAACAACCCTCTAAACTATAAATACCTGGGAGAGAGTGCTGTGTTCTGTTCATTTTGGTAACATGAACACCTAAAAACACAGTACCTAGATATATGAGACCAAGTACCCTATACACATATTGGAGAGCTTAGCAGAGATACAATTTTCTTAAGAATACACTTGTGGTTTTTGCCCTCCCTTAGTGAAAAAAAGTGCTTACTGTCTCATAATGTAAAACATGGCTTTAAAATCACTGAGGAGATGTAGCCATCCCAGAATCATGAGCCAAAAAAACCTCTTTTCTTTGTAAATTAAAAATAAAAATAAATAAATAAATAAAATCACTGAGGATACCTAGAAGTAGCACGTAACTCTATTTTTCCTTGAGAAGAAATATAATAAGATATTTTTGGTCTTTCAGTGGTTAAAAAGATGTTTCCCAACCTCTAAGGAGAGTTTGTGACCACGGAAGAAAGGATTAGTAGAACTTTGAAAATAGACAGAGCTAGAGTGGTCTGTCTCTTCAAGATACTTGCAAACACTAGAATCTTCAGACACAAAACAGGGTAGAGGTTGGAATCTTTTAAGGAAATAAAATAAAACGTAGTCCTCTTGCTGTCTCCCGCAGCTGTGCAGAGTGCTTGAACTGTGGGAGTACACAGGGAAACTAGGTGCTCTCTAGACCATGTTTGTTATGGTAAACAACACATAAAACCACAGGGCACTTTCATTATAAAGGAGATTAGCTTTACAGTTCTCTGTGGACACAAGACTATCAATAATCTGGGGAGCTGTGACATAATTGTGTCACCTCTACAGAAAAGAAGAGAAGGTCATTGTCCAGGGAGACAGAGATTCCAGGTCTCGCGCACCTTGGCAAAGCCTGAGGACATTGAGAAGTGTTTCTGTCCCGTCACTAACTTACCCACCCATCCTGGTCTCTAGGAGTTGCTGCTACTGAAGGCTAGTGGAGGCAAGACCACAATTCCAATGACATCAACATGCAGACTACTGAATATTTCAGGGTGAGAACAGATCCTTATCTATTAACAAATCCTTATCACCATGAACAGGGAAAAGGTATGAGATGAAATAATGCATACCAAGAACGTAGGGAACCCGGAAACATAAATTCCATTGATGAAGCAGGTCCTTCTGGATCATAAAATTGACAGGAGGAAAGAAACAAAGCCATTTCTGCCAGAGAAAACAAACTAATTTTTATTTCCACAACTGAGAAAGATATGTATCTAAGTTCTAAAGCAATCTTTAGCATTCATCAATGAAAGTCTTTTCTATGAAGCACGCATTGTTTTGAATGCATTTATCTTTCTCTCTGGTCTCCAACCATGTGCATCTCCTCTTCCTTCAGCACCTAGCCTAACGTTTCTCCTTCATAAAGCCCGTTTGTAATAACCCTGGTTAGAACCAATCACCTCATCGTCTACACTTGTGTAGCTCATGGCCTGTACCTCTATCCAGCAATTGTTTTCTCATCTTGGCTGTAAGCTCTTTGAGGGTAACAGCCATATCATTCGGTGTCCCTGTCCAGTGCCTATCATAGTGCCTTGTCCATAGCCGGTGTACAGTACATCTTATTGAATGTGACTGAGGGACATCTCCTATTACAGCATAAATAAATCAGGGTTCTGCTTCTGTTCCACCTTCATTAATCAAGTTCTACCTCTAGCTTGTGTTTACAAGCAAGGGAGAGAAAAGCTGAACTCACAAGCTCACACTGCTAAAATCAAGACCTGAAGCATATGTTGGTCCACAAGGAGGGACCAAGGCTAAAAGCCAGTGAGAAAACCAAGGTTTCTCCAAGAAAAAATAAGAGCAGAGAGGAGAAAACACCTCCAGCTAAAGACAGGTATGATAGCCACCCCACACCAGGAATGCCTCCGTCATTGGGCACTTCCTTAACTGTGACAGGATGTTAACACAGGACCCAAAGCGGGGGCAGGTGGAGAAAGAGCACAAAGGAGCAGCAAAGAAGAAGCTGCCTCATCTCTCACCCCCTTCTCCACTGCAGGATTCCAGCCTAAAGCATCCCCGAGCTGCAAGAGGAGAGAAAACAAAGCGGGGGCAGGTGGAGAAAGAGCACAAAGGAGCAGCAAAGAAGAAGCTGCCTCATCTCCCACCCCCTTCTCCACTGCAGGATTCCAGCCTAAAGCATCCCCGAGCTGCAAGAGGAGAGAAAATTCCAGTTTGAGTGAGTTTCAAAGTTTTATTACACAGGGCTGGACATTTTCATAACTGAAATGAAACTTTTCACATATTTAGAAGCAAGCAGAGGACGAAGAGTGTGAGACCAAGCTATCTTCCAGATGGAGGTGGGGGGAACCTAGACCATCACACATGTAGAGTCAGTAGGAAGAAAAAACAGTAAAGAAGTTGCTGAAAACAAAGCTGAGCCTTGAGGACATTATGCTAAGTGAAATAAGCCAGTCACAGAGAGACAAGTACTGCATGATCACACTTTCATGAGGTGTGGGAAAGAGTCAAATTTATAGAATCAAAATGTAAAGTGGTGGTTACCAGGGACTAGGGGGAGAGGGAGATGGGGGGTCACTAATCAACAGGCATAAGGTTGCAGTCAAGCAAGATAAATAAGCTCTCAAGATGTGCTGTATAACATTGTACCCATGTATTGTGCACTTAAAAATTTGTTGGAAGTAGATCTCATGTTTAGAATTCTTAGCACAATAAAATTAAATAAATAAAATAAAGTTGCAATTTTAAAATAGAGAAATGTACTGTGGAGTCACACCTATTCAATATGCCAGTTACATTTGCATTTTTAAGTCAGTTCTTAATAATAGGGCTTCCCCAGAGTACCATTCCCCATTCAGTACTCCCAGAATACATAAGGCTTCTATGCTTCCTAACAGTCCACAAAAAAATTCCATTTTTTAAAAAAAAATGCAGGAATTAAAATGTCATTGATTTAGAAACCATAAAAGAATTAAAATATCTTTGAAAATAGAGGATTCTGCCATTCTATGACAGCCAAACAAAATATCTAGTTCTTTTCTTTTGACCTGGGCTCCTCTGATTGCCATCCAATTAGCTAATGGTTGGAACTGACCCGTTGCTGAGAAACTTTATTAGGGCAGCTCTTTGGCTACTGTGTTATCTGTGTATTTTCAATTTCTGGATTTAATCTGTGGTGGTGGTGAGTGGAGTCTACATCTTGCCACAATAACTACTAGGTAGGTAGACATGGCTTCCACCAATGAACACGAAGCTCATAGGTTAATTTCTCTGGTTCCCAACACACAAGGGCTGATGGAGGCAGGACACAATGCAGAGCCTTTCCAAAGAAGGGGAGAATGCCCCAAAAGAAGACTCTTCTTGTCTTTGAAACTGCTTTGCTTGTTGTCATTTAGATAGAGGCCAAAACTATTTTTGAAAAAGATTATGATTCATGGTTACATTTAGATCCTATTTTTCAGGGAAATTTTAGCTACTGTAAATTAATTTAACATATGTTAATAGAGCTCTATCGTGCCCCAGGCACTGATGAATAAGACCAGGTTGCTGATACCCCTGAGAAGGTCACAGTCTAGATGGAAGGCAGAGATGTCAACAGACTGACACCATACAGTGTGTGCAGAGGACATCTGCATGGTTCATCTGCCAGGCAGACTTTCCTCCTTATTCTAGAAGAGCACCTCAATTTAGCCTTGAGGAATAACCCCTCCCTGGAGCTTTCACCGTATGTTTCAGGTGAGGCTCACCAACCTTCCTCTCCCCAGCTCCAGAGATGTGCATATGGCCCATGCGTGGCCAAAGTGAATTGTGTTGTCTCCAGGCCGCAGTGATTGCTTGAGTGATGAACTGTCACCAGGTCACAGTGGAGCCAAGCCTGGGACTTTTGCTGGAACAAATAGGAGTGAAGCATACACTGTCCACTAAAGTTGCTGTAGTGGGTTGAATGGTAACACCCCCCAGAAGATATGTCCACCTGGAACCTCAGAATGTGACCTTATTTGGAATAAGGGTCTTTGCAGATATAATTAAGGTAGGGAACTCAAGATGAGATTATCCTGCATTAGATTGAGTCCTAAATCTAATGATGAGTGACCTTACAAGAAACAGAAAAGAAGACACAAATACACAAAGAGGAAGGCAATGTGACAATGGAGACAGAGATTGGAGTTATGCAGCTACAAGCCAAGGAATGCCAAGAATTGCTGGCAGCCACCAAGAGCTAGGAGAGAGGCATGGAACAGATTCTCCCTCAGAGGCTCCACAAGGAGCCAGTCCTGCCAACGCCTTGATTTCTGACTTCTGGCTCTACAATTGTGGGAGAAAAAAAATTCTGGTTTTTTTAAGCCACGCAGTGTGTGGTAATTTGTTAAGGCAGCTCTAGGAAACTAATGCAGTTGCTGAGCTGGCAGTATGTAAGCGTGCAGCTGCTGGTGGCCATATTCCCACCATGTGGAAAAAACTGAGAATGAAGCCAACGTATAAGAAAGCAGAGCCCAGAGCTGGAGCAAGACACACTCCTGTAGACTTCATTTTAAAATGTGGAGCTAAGCTTACCTGAAGTCAGATTTACTCCTAGACTTTTTAAGTTCCTGAATCCTAAATTCCCTTGCTGGCTTAAGTTTGAGTCCTGACTGAGACAGTGAAATAAATGCTTTCTTTACTAAAGGTATACAAAAAGTGTTGCAATCACAGAAAAGAGCTCAACTCTACTACTTAAGAAAATCCAGGAAGGCTTCACCAAAATGGTATCATTTATGCTGGGTCTTAAGAATGAGAATCACTCCAGGCAGACACTAGGGATATAGCATTTGCAGCAGACGGAAGAGGGTCAACATGAGAACATCAGAAAATGCAAAGGTCAAAAGAGAACAGGAACACAATGGGTGACGGGAGAGGGAAGGAAAAGCAAGAAAGTAGGCTGTGTGCAGAGCATTGTCTCTTTGTCTCCTCTTGAAGCTCGACAAGGCAAGGATGGGACACATGACTACAGAAACCACAGTCTGCAACCTCAAAAGAGAAATAATGAGCGGTAGTAAAAAGGATGTGCACTTTGGTGTCAGAGAGCCCAGAGTTTCTGTCCCATGCTATGACTTACTAAGTTCTTGGGCTGTTACAAGCTTTTATTAAGACTTGGTTTTCCCATCTGTAAAATAGGGATAATAACTGCCTCACTGCATAGATGGTACATGTAAAGTAAGCACTAATAAATATTAGTTTTCTCTCCTTTCAATGACTTATCTAAGGAGAATGTTAGATCTTGGGACAATAGGACATAAAAAGAGACAGAGCCTTCTTCCATTGAAGCTTTATTAAGACTTTGTAAGCAAAGAATTCACATTTAATAGAATATGGTCCATGTTGGAATTTATAAATCAGAAGTAGTTAAGTCAAATTTTGCATACTTTAAATGAAAGATGCACTAAATTTTTTAGAGACCAAAGTGTCAAATCACCCATTCCTATAACCCTTGACTATGTGAACCCAGAAGTGTTTCTGGAAATGCCACTGTATTATGAGAGAAGAAAATCTTCAGAAAACTGCATAGTGATTAATGAGCCTTAAAATTAATCAGTAACACAAGAAAGTAAAAAAAAAAGCAACAAGAAATATGAGTTAAGGGGGAAACATTTACAGGTATTAATAAGAACACTCTAAATTCCAGTTTCTCTTAGTACCCAGAAAAAATATCAGTAAAGCTCTCTAAATGGATTAAAAAAAAAAAAAGAAAAGGAACAACAACCTGGGGGCACTGGCCTTTTCAACTCTTTTACTGAAGCATTACTTGGAGTGAATTTTTTTTTTTTTTTTGACCAGTAAGGGGATCGCAACCCTTGGCACAGTGTCATCCGCACCACGCTCTGCCAGTGAGTGCACCGGCCATCCCTATATAGGATCCAAACACATGGCCTCAGCACTACCAGCGCCACCCTCTCCCTAATGAGCCACGGGGCTGGCCCCTGGAGTGAAATGTTGCCAGAAAATAATTCACCTGATGTCCCAACCCCAAATCATCCTTTCATGGGAACCACATAGTTGTCCTGGACACACCCATCCCAATCGAAGTGTTCCAGGACACACCATGCTGTTAGCCAAGATGTCTTAAAGGAGTTTTGTTTCAATGGCGTAGATCCCCATAGCATCAAGTGACCGAGTCCGCCAGGCCTGGGACTTTGTCTTTATTGCCATCTCACACACTTCCTGCCCTTACTCCCACTCCAGTCCAAGCCAATCCCAGCCCTTGCCTGGAGAACTGCAATACATTTCTAACTTATTTTCTGCTTCCATCTTGCCCCTGCCATCCAATTTCTGCACATGATCTTCCTAAAGCCTCAATCGTGTCATTTCACTCTCCAAATGAAACACGCTCGAAGGCTTTCCACTGCATGAGAACGAAATCCACTCTTCCAGCCATGGTCTACCCAACCGGAGTCGGTCGAGCCCTTGATGGCTCATCTCACACGCCACCACCCTTGCTGTGTTCCAGCCACACCGGCTTCCCAGCCATCTCTCAAGTGAACAATAAACATGCATTTATTTCTGTCTTAATAAGACACAATTTATAATTACTAGTTTGCATTTGTAATTCTTAGCTTGTTTACTTTTTTTCTTTTTAAATCCGTCTCCTCACTAGACTGTAAGCCTCAGGAGGCCAGGACCAATCTGTGAATTCACAGCACCTAGCAGAGTTCTTGGAACTTCTCATGGGCACCAATCATGTGTTGAATGGGTGAGGAATAAGCAAGCTCCCCAGGGCCTGGAGTCATGACTCTAAATATCGGAAGCTCTAGACCTTCAGGACATCTCGCAGGCATGAATCATGTCACATATTTACACACTTGGAACACTTATAGCACATCAAAAAAGGAGAAATAGGAGGAATACATTTAGCAGATTTACCTACTTTCTGACTTCACATCCATCCTATTTGTCAGACCTAGCAGAGCTCTGGTCCTTAACTCAGCCTTGCTCAACCAGAACTGCAGATCTACTATCTGGTTCTGGTTCTCAAGTTTAGCAATTTAGCCATCAAACTTGCTGTCATCTACTTAAGCTACTGCTTCCATTTCCTGACTTAAACCTGGCCCTGAACTCTGGTTTCCTCACTCTCTCTCCTTCCCATGTACCTTCCTATTGCAGACCTGGCCAGCCATGCCCCCATGCTCCATGTCTTCCAAGTGCCACCAGGCAGAATGTGATACCAAACCCAGATCCTGGATCATGGTCCCACCCTCTGCTACAGAGTACTTTGATGTGGACTGGTAGCCTGCCCATTTGCCTTTCTCTAAGCTCCCTATTTTCTGTCCCAGGATACACTCACCTGCTGTGTGTCCATTTATGCACTCATTTAACAAGTATTCTTAGAGCATCTTCTAGACTTGCAACTACACACTAATCAAAGACGAATAAGGTATGCTCTCTGCCTCTGAAGGAAGAGAGAAAAGTAACGGAAACACAAAGTAGTAAGATATCTACACGGTAACAAAGAAACTGACCAGGTGTTCACAACAGCACACTCCTCTACTTTGACTTGACAGAACTTTAGCCAGGATTCTCTCCTTCCTGCAGGACACTGAACTCTGCCTCCCCAGACCTGAGCAAGCACTAATAACTGGAACATGTCCCCCTTAAGAGATTCTCCTGAGAATCAGCTAAACACAGGAGGGCACTTTCCTGTCAGACCCCACTGGTCATTCCTCCCTTGCTTGTCTAAACTTCCCTTTAAAACTTTCTATTAAGTTTTTGCTTATCCTTCTGTACCCTGTAAAAGAAAAGCCATTTTCTCTTTGATTTTGCATCACTTGCAGATCTCTGAGATTGCATTTCTGAGATCTGTGGTTCTCTCTATTGCAGTAGTCTTTCTTCTGAATAAAGTCTCTCTTTATTTAAGTCTGGATTTGTTTTCATTTGACAGACACATAGAAGAGAAACCTAACCTAACCTAGCTGGGAGGCAGAGGGGATGGAGATCAGAGACAGCTTCCAGAAAATAAACAGAGAATGGAAGGACAAAGAAATGTTAACCAGACCAACGTAGGGTTCAGGCAGGAATTCCAGACTGAGAGGTGGCATGCATGACTCTCTTACCAGGTGGTAGTATATTGGGGTCATCACCAAGACTGTCATCTCTGTCCTATGCACCACAGGCCTAGATAGAATACTTCACATCGCCTACATCTGCTTTGTTTCCTTACATGAGCACCTAGAGAGTGGGCCTGTCTCCTATCCCAGCCCAGGCCTATCCCTCTGTATGTGCCCACACAAACATATGCACACATATACTTTTCCTTTCACATGAGTGCCCCTTCCCCCCAGCATGCCATGGACACCTCAGTTGAATTCCAGCTTCTCAAGAACACCCCAGGGAACCAGTCGTCTGTGTGACAGATGCAGGCCCTCTCTCAGCCTTTCCATGGACTCTCTGTCTGAGGCATCTCACCTGTGGGCTTAGGCTAAATTCCTATAGCCTAGAGAAACATGAGACTAAAAGGATACAAGAAATGTAAAGGCAGTTATCTTGACTGGAAGCCGATCCTACGAGGGCAGGAATCAGGCCTGACTCATTCAGACCATATTCCTACCACCTACAACACATAGTAGGGGCTCAAATATTTGTTAAATGAAATGTCACATCAGCTCTCATGAATAGCTCCATCTAACATAGGATGTCCTCTGACAATAACATCAAGCAACATTGTGAAGGGGAACACAATGGTTTGCCCTCCATGATATCAAACGCGAAAGGCTAGCAATGCACTCTGAACATCCCTCTTTCCCTTAATAGCCATTATGTGCATGCCAGCCATGATACATGATGCAAATGTGACTCCAGAGTCGTATGGCTGTGAGTACCACTGCCTGGAAGTGTATCTGAGCTCTAACAAGAGGCATTATTTTTTTTCTCACTGCTACAACTGCCAGAAGATATGTTTAAATCATTACTTAAAATTCCTTTCCTGACTAAACCTCTTCCCAGAGCTGTTAACAAGAGAGAAAATGTGCTGACTTGAGTTTCACTTTCTCTTCTTTCCCCTGCTTTCCCCTAGCAGGGCCCCCAATGAATCATGAAATGATTACCTTTGGTCAGGTAACAGTGAAAGGAGCAAAGAAAGAAGCCCAGTATCTGTCAAGCATGCAGATGCCGGAGAATAGAGACTGTGCAGCACAGTTGTGCCAAGGGACATAACCCTTGAAATAATTGGCACCTTATTTCAACCAACTATTTATCTTATAGCCTGATGTTATTATTCTCAAGCCATTTATTTTCAAGAAAACTATAATTGTTGCTTAGTTGATAAGTTATGAAGTAAACTGGGAAAGCACACTCCTAATTCTCAGCCAACTCTTTTAGAGCCTACAAAAATGACATAAATGGATTCTGATGTTGCTTCATTTCTGCAGAAGGGTGTTTTTATAGTATGTTCTTCTAGTATCACAGTAAAGTGCAGATTGCACCTTAAAGCTCTCATCTAGTGCATTTCCAAACAGAATGGCTTTAACAAAGAAATGACTTTGGAAAGGAAAATGAAAGAACATGATTTCCTTAGGGCTGAGCATGTCTCTGGTCATGACTTGGGCATTTAGTTGTGGCGTGTGCAGAGACCAGCTTGAAAGAACAAGGGGAAACAGGGCTGGCTAACCTGATTACAGAAGCGACCCCTCAGGGGCACCTAGGTAGTCTGAGGCCGACAATTTGTCTAAATGACCAGGACGAATGTGGGCTTGGTTTAGACAGAACTCCACGAATAAGGACTCAATCCAGCAGCCATGATCACTGTTATGGATTGAATTGTATACCCCAAAATTCATATGTTGAAGTCCTAACCCCTAGTACCTCAGAATGCAACCTTATTTGAAAAGAGTCATTGCAGATATAATTAATTAAGATGAGGTCTTATGGGGTAGGATGGGCCCAAATCCAATATGACTGGTGTTCTTCTAAGAGGGAAATTTGGACATAAACACACACACACAGGGAGAACACCTTGATCTCGGACTTCTAGCCTTCAGAACCATGACACAATAAATTTCTGTTGTTTAAGCCACCCAGTTTGTGATACTTTGTTACAGCAGCCCTGGGAAACTAATACAGTTGGCAACTGAAGTAAGGTAGCAGGAAGAAAAAATGTGACATCTGTTGATTTGGCAGATTCTGGCCCTTTCCTGAGTATAAGAATTTCTAAGAGAGAGAGCCAAAACAGCACCTGAGGCTGAATTCCCTTATGCCAGCGATGTCATATCTATTCATTCATAGTGTCAGATCAAAGGATATGACACTAAAAGAACATGAGAAATGTAAAGGCAACAAGCTATACGAGGTCAGAACCCCAGCACAAACTAGGGGCCAATACATAGCCAGGGTTGTGCTCAATGGCTTCTTGCATAGTCAGACCTTAGCAGCTGAGTTACAGGCAGAGGGTCAGACACTTTGTCCAATCAGGTGAAAGTTGACAAGGAACACGTGGTGTGTCATGGTCCAAATCTAGGAGGCCAAAGTCTGGGGCCAGATCTGCCACCAAGGATCTGGAGCATGAGTCAAGGTTGGGTCAACACTGTAAGTCTGCAGTGAAAGAGAGGTTCAGGGCTTACTCCAGGGTGACCAGGTACAGGATCCATCATGGCAAAACCATCCCAAACCCTGGAACTTGTGGGTTATGGCTGAGTACAAACTATTGGCTCTGGCTCAGACTCAGGAACTGAACAGAAGTGAAACTGCTGCCAAGGGCAGGAGTGATGCTTGGTAGGAGTGATTATGGAAAACAGGAGTCAGTGCTGCCCGAGCAAGTCATATGCCGATTGTCTATAAGTGGATACATCTGAATAATCATCAAAAGATGAAGAAATAAGAATTGTCAGACACAATGTATATTTTACACATATTAAACATTTCACAGGTATATACTACATACTACATTATATTCTACATTCAATTTTATGTGCTGCTTTTTTTTTCCCTCAGGAAACTATGTTTCTACTGAAGTTATCTAAATTAATTTAACTCACATCACACTATGAACTCCCTTTGAGCTTGGGGTCTACAAACTGCCACCTCCCACTTCCTCATACCAGGTCTTTTTGTTATATGAACTGCAGGATGCCCTTTCTCTGGGCATTGTTTTGTGACAATGTCTCTAAATGATGCTTCCATTAAGGCAAAGATCACATTAATTTGTAATTGTTTGTTTGCATCTCTGCCTCCTCTGATACACAGTGACCTGCTGGGAAGCAGAGGCCAAGATTTATCTCTGCATCCACAAAGCCTAGCACAAGTACAACCTGATAAATGCACTGCAAATGCTCACTGAATCGATTAATACCTAGAAGGCTCAAAATGGAAAAGGAGCAAGTAGATTTGGTGAGCCAATCATGATGGGTATTTAATTAATTCATGCATTCAACTACATGCCAGCACTATTCTAGGTAGTATATTAGTCATGCTAATAAATACAAATAAGATTGGTCATTGCTAGGAGGTGCAGAGCAAGTTTCAAGAATGATAAGTACAGGCTGCCTTTAATTGAGCACTTACTGAAACCTCAGCATTGACTTCTGCTCAGTGAGCAAACTAGATACAGGCTCAGAGCAGTAACACCACGTCTAGGTCACCAACTGGTGTGTATGGGCTCCTAACATGATAAAAATTGGCAGTTGTTGAGCAGTAGTCATAAGCCACACGTTGTTATGTATGAGCTCATTCAATTCCTACATATTTGCTATCTTCATCCTACACATGAGGATATTGGGGTACAACATGATTAAGTCAGTCATCCAAGGCCCCATTGCTATAATATGACAAATCTGGAACACAAACCCAGGCAGTGAGAAGCTCTTAACCACTCTCCAGCACAGTTTGGCTAAGGAATTAGGGTTGAGCTGAACCTACAGATTACATAGATTTGGTATTTACCAGCAATAAAAAATTGACTTCTAAATAGCTTGACAGTATCATAGTCCCTAAAGGTTCCCCTTTAGGTTACACATTAGCAAAGAAAATGCATAAGCCATTGTTGGAAACATCTCCACCTTTCAGTCCCCAGAGCCTGAGCAAACCTGACTTTTAGCCTCACATTACCAACACAACCATGAGTCTGGTGGCAGTGGCCATTCAACGGAAATTCCTGAAGCACCTGTTGTGTGCCAGGTACTCTGTTGAGTATTGGGGGGTTTTCTCTGGGGAAAAAAATCTGGTAGAAGAGATACAGAGAAATCTGCATTACAGTCAGAGTGAAGTGGTAACACAGGGTTAAACACAGAGACTTAATGGAAGCACATTGGGAAAGATGAGGTAAGATACCCAGACTTGTACTGTAATCTCAACCCTTTTAAAGTGGCAACTGAGTGATCAGGCCCAAGCAAGGACAACTTTCAGGTGACATAATAAGTAATATTTGGCAGCTGGGGGTGACAAGAGAATAAGACTTAAGATAGAATACCTTCCATGGAGATTATGGAGGTAAGGAGAAAAGATAGGGTAGGGAGTCAGAAGCCATTCAAAATTCTCCTCTCTGGATCTTTCAGGCAGAATTGCCACATTGGTTAAGTTTGAAGGTAATTAATAAATCAAGCAAAGCCCTCTCTGCTATTTCAAATATCCTACACACTGAGCAATAACACCCACCATCCTTATAACAATATATAGATTTGTCATGCCTTGGGAGAAAAAAAATCTGTATTATCCCCATTCTTTTCACTAGTAATACTTGATATTAAATAGCACTTTAGAGTTTATAAAGAACATTTGCAAGTATTATATCAGTTGATAATTACTGATCAGAGGGCCCCCATTTTACAAACAAGGAAATTAATTCTTGGAGAAACCCATTAACAAAATTTCATAGTTAAAGAAGAGGGATTTAAAGTTCTTCCAAATCCAAGGTGGGTTTCACTGCATGAAATGGCCATTGTTTACTAGAACTTAACTACAGCTTTTTAATCATAGGTTTAAAAGCATTTATTTGAATGCTGTTTGCTATTTTACATTAACAGCAGCTATTGCTACTTGGCAGTTACTAAGCCCTAAATATTAGGAAAGGCCAGGGTGAAGAACAGCTTTGAAATGACACTCTATTTGATCAGTTCTGCAGTAATTGTTAAAATCATATACACTTTCTTTGGATCCCTTTAAAGCCTCTGCAGTATCGCTGCACCTGCAGTTCCAATTTGCAATTTCTTCAGCCCTCCTTTGAAGTTATTCTTGCCAATTACCTGGTGTTAATATTAATTAAATGTGATTTGCAACTTGAAATGTGGTGTTACAAATGGAACTCAGCTACAGGAATATAAAGTAAAATTTTCAGTTGAAATAAAACGTTTCCTTTCATTCATAGTATTTTACAACATTAATACTTTTGTCAAATTGATTTTTGCCTTCTGGAAGTCACATTTCCAAAGCAATGAACATCTGGGGGAAAGCTGCTCTTTATCTACTCTTTTCTTTTTCTCATTGAAAATACTTAGTTTTAATCTTAAAGTAAATTCATTTCAGTGAATAGGAACTTGGTTCTTATTTATAATCCAAGAGTGAAAAAAAATGCTTTCTTTTAAAACTATACTAAGAAAGTTTGAAAATATGATTAGTGGATACTTCAATTGTATAATAGGAATGAGATTTCCCTTATTTTATTGCTGACTCTCATGAAAAATAAATCACTATCAAGCTTTTCAGCAAATGCCAGTCACTTTATATATTTTAAAAAAAGAATTAATTAAGTTGGTTTATTGCATTAACATTTCAAACAGAATCTGCCAGTCCAACGACTTCTATGGTCCCTTCCAACTCTTGAGATTTTAAGATTCTGAACACATGTCAGACAGTAGTCAAAAGCTTCCAGCATTTGCAAATTAGGGGGGGGAAAGTCATGTGTAGTAGAAGATTTGACATAATCAGGTCTATTCTGCCCCCTGTAATGTATTCAATGACAACTCGAAGGCCTGTCATCTTCTATAAGCCGTTCATAAACATGATGACTGATTAAAGGAGGTGTGTCTCCATAATGTGCAAATCCACAAAGGAAAGATATAATGCTTTCACATATTCCTTTTATCTTCAAAGATAAAGCTTTAGCTTCCTTGCCCCTTATAATGATAGCGATAACATTAACATTTATTATCCTGTCTTCTTCTAAGAATAATATAATAAGGTAAGACAAAGAAGTAAAAGAATCTCTCTAAAGACTCAGGGAAGTCATTTACTGCATCACAATCTACAAGCCCCAGAGCCTATGATGGAAAAACATGAATGAATATTATCAAACCTTTTATTACAATATCAGTGAAACATTATATTAAATAACTAAAACAAGACAGAAATAGAGAACTGTGGTCCTACCAACTCAGAATGTGTAACTTGGGGGATGGATAAGTCTTAGCCAACTAAGTTATTCTCTTCCCTCAAGCCAAAAGAAACCAAAGGGGAGAATAAAAATAAATTAGGCCAGAAAGGACTCTGTGAATGTCCATAATTTTCCAAGTATCAATAAAAAGAAAAGCTTCGTGGAATTGCACAAAGTAAGGCAGTTGAATAGACTGCACACACCACCTGTACTGGAAGTGCCCATTGAGATCCTGTGGGGAAGCTTCTGACTACCTAGAAGCCAAGGAAAGCCATACACTAGGATCCCACCACATACTCCAGTCTGGAACCCTAAATTATCCATTAGGTCACCCCATCCACCCAAGTAGTCAGGGTTGAAAGAGGAGAAATATGATCCACTCCAAAAGGAACTTTTGAACTGGTTATATCACAGGCTTCTCCGTTAACAAATTCTGTCTGCTTAGACCCCTCTCATCCTTGTTGCTAAAGTGTTGTCCTCCTGGCCTACCTCCTACCCCTGTCACTGGAAGCTATCCCCCTAAATGCACCCTTCTTCACTATTACCCCCTATTATGGGTTGAATTGTTTACCAAAACGATACGTTGAAATCCTAATCCCAGTACCTCAGAAGGTGAACTTTTTTGGAAATAGGGTCACTGCAAATGTAATTAGTTAAGATTAGGTCATACTAGAGGAGGGGGTCCTTCAGTCCAATATAACTACATCCTTGTAAGAAGAGAAGACACAGAGACAGACACAGGAAGGGAGAAGATGATCGTGTGACGACGGAGGCAGAGATTGCAGTGATGCATCTACAAACCAAGAATTGCCAGCAAACAAAAGAAGCTACGAGAGGCAAGGAAGGGTTCTCTCCTACAGGTTTCAGAAGAAGCATGTCCCTGCTGACACCTCGATTTCAGATTTCCAGCCTCCAGAACTGTGACACAATCAATTTCTACTTTTTAAGCTACCCAATTTGTGGCACTTTGCTGTGGAAGCCCGAGGAAACTAAAACACCCCCTCTCAAGAACACTACTTGATTCTCTGCCACTATACCACACACGGTCAGCTATGCCCTCTGGCAAAAGTTCCTGGTCTCTTATGAAAAATTGCTCAACATCCTTGAATTTTTCCTGAAGAACTCCTACCAACTTCCATAGTGGAAAGCTCCTTCAGAGGAGACTCTCATGATCACAAACCCATCACACGAGAACACTCTGCCTTATTCTCAGCTTCCCATTGCTGCATCTAGGCCGTTATTCCCACACCTTTATATTAGAGCTTTTGTGCTGAGTCTACCCTCAACCCCCTTTGCTTTATGTGTTTTACCTTGACAACTACCTTTCCCTCCTCAAATATCAATTTTATGAGAATGAGCTTCCGATCTACATCTCAGTTCATGCTGGCTCTAGACCAATGTTCCTTGCTGCTCTTTTCCACAAAGATCTGTACTGGTACCTAAAGTTTAGTCTGTTCGTGACCACAGTCATGCTTCCCACCCCAAACCAACCTTCCCATTCTACTCTCCCTTTTCTGTTTATGGTACTTGCCTTCTCCCAGTTGGTCAGGTATGGAATTTCGAATTCAACTTTAATTCTTTTCTTATCCTCAAGCTCTGTATCCAACTGAATTCCATAGACTCCACCTCACAAATGTCTCTCAAGTCTGTCTTCTCTTCCATTTCTATTACCACTGCCCTTTATAATGCCAAGACTGATACTGCAAAGTCCTCTCAACTGGTCTCTCCATCTTCCACTTCTCATTAGTACAATCTTAAATACACATCCAGATAGATCCCTCTCTCCTCAGCACTTTCCTCCATTGTCTAGAATATTAAAGATAAAACAGACACCCTATGATTTCAAACTCTCAATTGTATCTGTGTAAAACCTTCCAATTTTATCTCCCGTACCTTACTATGCTCCAGTCAAATTGTGCCATTTGCTGATCCCAAATACATGTTTTTGCCTTCTCCAATAAAAATCCCACAGTTAAGAGATGTCTTGTGCTCACCCTACAGCAGATAGGACATCAAGGCGCTAGTTGTCTTTATTTTATCAAGTATCTCCTATCCCTCTGTCCTTCAGAAGAATCCCAACTAGAGAAGAGCCATCACCAAGATCTGTTCATGAACATCATTTCTTCACAAACTCCATTCTCCCAGATTCACAAAAAAAAAAACACTTCGCCAAGTCTCAGTTTGTTGAAATGAAAAACATTCTAATCAAATTGTACAAGCAATACATCACTAAACAGATTTTCATTTCACTATCATTTCATTATGATCTGTCTGAATTAATCAAAAATAAGCCAAAGGAAGCCTCAATTTATACTGAAATTTCTTAGCAATTTGTGTTGCTAAAGAGAGAAATTCAAAACAGAGTATGCAAAAGTTTATTAGAAGTGGGAAAATATATAATTTTGTTAAGAGGTAGACACTCCAAAAAATTAATTTATGTATCTCCTCATTCAAGCTGCTCATGTTTTAAAAAAACACACTACTAACATGGTGACAGAGATGTCCTCAATGTTGCACTAGGAGCTGCAAATGTTACAGAACTAATGAATTTTCATTAGAGTCATCAGATAATTTCAGAATGGGTTAAGTTGCTACCACTGCCATTCTCATTAATATCGTTGTCATGTAAAAGGTTTAATTTTCAGCTATTTTTGTTCTGGATAAAATCTTTGTCATTAAAATGAGGGATGATTCTGATATTTAATATATTCCATGGCATACTCTAGTGTGGTACTAATTTGGCCTTTTCAGTATTCTGCATCTTAATTGACAGTCCATCCTCCTCCATTTCCCAGACAAGAGAGAACTGAACTAGAATGGACAGCCAATCAAGCCACAGAATACTGAAAGGATCAACAAAGAAGAAACATGTTGCTCTAATCAGGAGCATACACAAGGCACTAAAATTATTTTCTCCCCTACTAATGACGAAGATAGAAACAGGAATAATGAATGGCACCATCTGAATCCTTTCATGTGACAGTACTAGCAAAGTATAGCAATGCTCCCTAAAAAGTCGAAACTAAGTATTTCTCATTTTAGTCAAAAGAGTAAAACTGTGCTCTCACTTAGCTTTTAAAGCAATGCATTTTATCAGAGTCTGCAACAATTGGCAAATTAAATCCTGTATTGGGTTTTTCATAGTAATCTGTTTCATGCACACAAAATGTGTCCTGGTGTTGAAGAATATCCAGGAACACTGCAGAAAACTTATTTCAGTACATACTCTATTAGCTTTCTTCTCTTGTTGAATTATCACTCTGGTAAGAACTAACATCAGCTACTTAAATAATATATTAACCCTGCTTCCAGAAGCTATTGTTTTCATTGGAGTAGGCATTTCCTCTAAGGAAAAACTTGGGATTTTTATCCAAGGATAATATAATTTGTCATAATTTAAAGTTCAGTTGAATGTCTTAGATCATTTTTATAGCATTAGTGAAACAATTTAAAATTCCAAAGAGCAAAGATTATATCATCTTGGACATTTAGAGCAGGTGTGAATAATTGTCCGATTAAATCAATTAACCAACTCTGTCCAACAAGATCGGCCTTTTCTACATTTTCTGCAACAGCATAAAAGTAGAACAAAAATTAAATATACTAAATATTGTGTAATAAACTTCCATGACCTGTTACATACAGAACAGATCTCAAGCACCTGCAAGTCTTTTGAATAAAAATATTATTTCAATAACTTTATACTTTTCATCCTTTATAATTAAGGTTAAGCCCATGTCACTTCCATGATCTTTTCCTGAGTTGAAGCCTCCAAGAAAGACAATAAATTTATCAACATAATTTCTTCCTGCAAGTTCAAAATCACTGAAAAACACCTAATGGACACTTTAATCTTTTCATAAAATATTGTTGTTATTCTTATTAAAAAAATTCACTCATTCTTAATAAGAAAAATAGTATGTCAGTAACAATAATGTCTCCTTTCACCCCCAAAGATATTGTTGTCTAATCAGCAATAAGATGTGTGCTGTAAGTTGTGTTTTCTTTTGTTCTGCTTTTTCTCCCCCTCCCCCAAGTAGTGGGATGGATTTACAACCTCATAGGTAAACATACACATTGGTGAAATGCCTACAGAGATTTACGTAAGCATCTTGAAAAAAGCCCAGGATGGAGCTTATCAGTAATTTGCTCTAATCAACTTTTTACATCTTGCCCTTCATCCCACTGTAAGCTTCAGAGGTTTAGGTAAGAATAAAAATGAAAAAAGTCAAATATGACAATAAGAATATTGCTTCAGTATAGCCTTGGGAGCTACTTCAGCATTGTTTTAAGATGATTACTAGTCTTAATCCCTCTAGTGCTGGATGTTAAATTCCACTGACTTTTTTTAAATTTAATGACTTGCTAATGTAAACTTCCATCTAGAACAATCAAACAGTATGTCATTTATTCAAATTTACAGTGACTCTAATGTGCCAGCCAACTCCCTCGTCAAAACAGACAACTTTAAAAACGTTTGCCTGAGTCAGGAGTTCTATTTCCTAAATTAGCACCAAAGTGTCACCTTGATAGACCTATGAACAACAAAATCATTTATAATAAACTCAGCTTCCCTCTAGAGTGGACATCCTAGGTCATGCATCTGTAGGAGTTTTAATTATTCCATACAGATCAGAGAGCACTTGAAGATGCTCAGACTTCGGCAACCTGTCACCTCTAAATACAATCATCTGAAAAATATATTCTTACCAATCTCCCTCGAGATCTGGGTGAAGGCCTCCACACCACTCTCTCCATAGTTCCCCTCAGAAGCCAATGTTGACACATAATTCCATCCCAGTGCCGTCACAATGTCCACCATAGCTTGCGCTTGGTAGGAGTCAGGTGGGACCACACGAGAGAAAAAGTCATACCTGGTGTTATCACTTAGCTCTGGGGCTGTGGATGCATAGCTGATTTGAGGTATCTGCAAAACAAATGACAGGTCAGTTCAGCCCATGAGGAATCTTAAAGAACAATGGATTGTCACAACACTGAACAGTGAAAACTATGCCAGAAACTTAAGACATATCAGCCTGAAGCCAAAATATAGTTTTGAGCTGGCCAGTTAGCTCAGTTGGTTAGAGCACAGCCTTATAACACTGAGGTCATGTGTTTGGATCCACATACTGGCCAGCCACAAAAAAAAAGAAAAAGAAAAAAATAAACACAAAATATAGTTTTAAGACTACAATTTAATTAGAAAGTATTTTATAATGGTCGGTGGGCTCACTTTCTTTCAGTGCACAATATTACTAAACAGCAAGAAAGAATTTAGTTTTGCTTCAGTTTTCATTGTTTCTGAAGCCTAAGCAAACCATTTGTGCTTTTTGTTGTGGTTGCTTTTTTACTCTGTACATGATAAGTTCTGGTGCAGAAATGAGAAATATGTAAAGCCGTAATACAAACAAGCATCAGAAAAGGTCACCTCTGAAATTGCCATTGGCTTTAGGACATAAAGGCTGTACAATGACTAATAGGAAATTTAATAGGAGATTTTTTTGACACTTGATACTATCAGCCTTAAAAATTGCATTTTTGGTAAGTTGTTTTAAATATATAAATTTTCAAGTCTATTCACTGCTTATTGATATATTCATTGAGTACCATAAAAAGATTTGGGAGTAGCCAACTACATATCTTCTAATAAAAACACCTTTTCAACCCCCCATAAATCTCAAGAAAAGGAATCCAGACCAGAAATTCTTTAGAAAAAGAGACTATTTTCTGACATAACCAGGGTAAACCACTATAAGACTTTTAAAACTAGGAATCTTGTGTCATTTCTCAATAATGTGGAGGGTGAGCTATGCAGCCGTGCATCCTGTCACTTCTCAGCTGCCATGCTGCAGTGTGGGTGCAAGTTCAGAGGTCAAAATGACTCCAAGATGCCCTAATTCAGCTCGTATGTGTGAAGATGCAGGCTTGAATCATACATAAAAAATTAACTTTGCTCCACATCAAATCCTGAAGCTAGTGTCAGTGCTCAAAGAGAATGTCAGAGAGGTTGCAGTTCAATCTTCCTGCACAGGGCTGCACACCCTGGGATCAAACGGTCACCCACCACCCTCTGGCCAGATGACTCCCAATCCACCTGGAAGTTTGACTTTACTCTTGACTTCTTTAAAAGCCCTCAACATCTGAATAAACTCTCTAAGTATGGAAGTCTGACTGCATATTGGTGGCCAAGCAAAATGACCCTGAACTTCCCAAGATACAAAAGCAGAGCAATGTGCTTGGAGCTCTCCAGGGTGCTACAGGATCCACTCAGCTTCTGTGTAACCTGTACCTACCAGATTGGTTATGACAATGATTACTCAGTCTAGCCTATTTAACCCCCAGTTTTTCCTGGTTATGTTCTCCTAGTGAAGACCATGTTAACTCACTTATTAACACTATGGGACCATGAAAACCATCTGATCTGCCTCTTCCTGCCCTTTGCTTTATCTGTCAGATACACCGGCTTTATCTTGACAGATTGTTCCATTGACTAGGCTTTTATGCCTTTGTACTGCAAGACTACTCAGCAAGGACACCCCTCCCAATCTCAAGCCACACACCAATCTGTGGCCTTTTTCACCTTTTCTGTTTGCTTCTGGAAGACCTGGGAAAGAGAGCACAAATGATTCAGTAAGAGCTACCCCTTACTGGGGAGAAGTTTCCCAAAGATCAAAAGCATGTGCATTTCTATGTTCTAATGAAAGAGATTCGGCATTATGACTTTCACTTTGGAAGGAATTCTGTGTACGTGTGAGTGTGGTGTTGTGGGGGGGTTGGGAAGCATTCTGCAGCAAGTTCTACAGTGCTATACCATTTCCTTGTCCTATTTGGATACGTAATCCTCCCATTTCCTCAGCTACTCAGAGTCCAGCAGTAAAATGCCTTACACAACCCCCACCCTGACTATAATAATGAGCCACCTCTTTCTAAAAATGAGCACAAAGTGTGAAAATTGAGTGTTTGAAACCAAAACTAATTATCTCAAATTACTATCTTCAGTCAGTCACTTCCAGGGCTGTTTAATTAGCAGTCAGCATCATGTTTAGGATTAATTAAACAGGTGTAAAGGGTGCATAAAATAAAAGTGGAGATAGAAGACGGTCATTTGATTAATTTGGTAATAGACTTTCTCCCCAAAGTCTTGAAGCGTTTTCTCTTTGCAGACCAATGTGCAGAAAAGTAATGTGAGTGTATGTGCTTGAATTTTCTTTTTTTTTTTTTGCTATGTTGCACTCTACAATAATACACATCAGGGTACTGAGAGTATTTCAAGATAACATTTCAAGTTGTCATGAAGTCGCATCTTGTTTTTATTTATTGCCGTAGACAACTAAGCATTGCCTCATTAAACATTTTAATTTTTGTGCTCACATCTCCAATATTTCTACTATCCTCAAATTAAACCCCTACTGGCAACTGAAGTAGAAATTTTTTTAAGATCTGGAATGTTTCTTTTTCTTTTCCTTGCTGCAAATCCCCCTAACTATCCTCTTAATCATGGAGGTTTCATCTTCCAGAAACAAGAACAAAAAAACAAGATGTTGGGGGAGGGAGAGAAGTGGAAAGGGAAATGAGAGGAAAAAAGAGAACATGCCAAGAAAAGAAGGTTTTAGAAAAAGCATCCTGCATCCGTTCCCTCGTCCTTTTTATATCACCCATCTTTTTAAAGAAATATTGTCCTTAATAAGCCTCTGTTAGCTCCTACTTGCCAACTTAAAGTATGAAATTCAAACTCTTCAATCTGGCTCACAAAGACCATCAGACTCTGTCCCATTCTCTCTCCTCCCTGCCTCACATCTTCTCTCCATACTCCACCCTTGCTTGTGCTGTTCCCTGTGTAGGGACACTTTTTGCTCTCCTCCACCTGGGCATCTTCTACGCAAGTCCCATATCCAGCTCAAAAGCCACTCCCCCCGGGAAGCTTTCACCCACTCTCCCAGAGTTGTCTTTTGCTGTTCCTTCCTCCTACAGCCCCCATCATTCGACATCAGAATCAGCACTGATGGATTATAATCCTCTCAAGACCAAACAAAGTTGCTTTCACCCACTCTCCCAGAGTTGTCTTTTGCTGTTCCTTCCTCCTACAGCCCCCATCATTTGACATCAGAATCAGCACTGATGGATTATAATCCTCTCAAGACCAAACAAAGTTTCTGCTTCTTTATTTGGTATGCCCGACACCTGACAGAGCAAATGCTCAACGAAGGTTTGGAGGTAATTGATTAATCCAACTGTAGCAGGAAATTTAATACAGCCTCCTCCCCATTGTCTCTTCCCCCACCTTCCGCCACAATATGGTGCAGGCTCTTCTCTGTTTGCCCCTCTCAACCCTTCTCCATCCTGCTGTATGTCCTGGGAGGCTGCTCTCTATGACCACACCACCTGGGCTCTCTTGCCTGTGGCTTGCATTAGAGTTTGGCCAGTGGGAGGCACCAGCCGGACATGGGAGGGCAGGACAAGGCAAATGTCAGAGCACTTATTCCCCCAGCTGCTTCCCCCACTGATGTGATGTTTCTCTCTCTGAGCCCTCACCCATAGCTAAAGCTCTTGCCAGAGTCTAGCGGCCACCTTCTACCCTCAGAACTGTCCACTGTTGCCAGTCCCTGAGAACTTGTCATACCATGTTGGTTCCTTTGTGCCCACATCTTACATATAGTCCTTTCATCTCTCTTCCACTACCCCTTGAGTGTGCCAGAAGGCTGACTAACCACCCACTGTGACAGGTCCCTGTAGAAGGGACAATCACTGCTGTGTTCCCCACCCTCAGCCTGCCCTAACCTCTCAGCCCTTCTCCATCCACTTCCCCTTCCAGCCTCCCCTGCCACTGTCCTTAATGACTTTTTCCTTTCCTTTCTCTTTCAGTCCCTCAAGGCATCAAACTGCATATTTGAAAACACCTGTCATTTTGCTTTTCTTCATTTCTTATTTTCTTTGTGCTGAAGTTTCATAAGACGTGATATAGGAGAAAGAGACACTGTTTTGGCCTCATGTCCAAGCTAAATTTTCTCTAATACAGTTCTTGACAGACAACAGTGTGTTTGGGGAGTTGTTTGGTCCTTTGCCCAGCTGTTAATAAAGCTAATTACTTAATCTACAGTTAACTATCTGTTCTGTGAATCTTGGACACGTTAACTCTAAGAGATCCCCAAAATTTGACTTGGAGCTCAAGGAGGCTAAAATTCTATTTCAAAAGAAATTCATGTATATGTAGATACACATATATTTTAATAGAAGTTAGCAGAGAGTATCGTCCTCTAGTGTCGGTTCTCCACTTATTGTAGATTGAAACATGGAACCTCTAAGTTTTACCTAACACTTGACCACTTGCAATGGTGAGTGTAACTTCTGGAAAGTGTCCTTAAAGGGAGAGAGCATGCCTTTCTCATGCCCCTCCCTCTTTCCTGCTGGCCAGATTTGGACATGACGCCTAGAGTTCCCTTGGCCTTCTCAGGCCATGCCCTAGCAATGGTGAGGCAAAAAGCCACACCCTAGCCCAAACCATTGTGACATCTGGATTCCTAAGATCACCTGACTGTTCTTCCTTCTTCCATTCTTACCCTTTTCAAATCCATGCTACACCAGCAGCCAAACTGATTTTTTTTAAATTAGATCTTATAAAAATCTTACTTGAAGCCCTTTCATCATCTCCCCATTGATATTAGAATAAAGTCCAAACCTCTTGTCACAGGGTCCTATGACTCGCATCTGACCACCTTTCCCCCTGCTCACCTGATCCAACCACACAAGTTTTCTTTTTGTTCTCTGACAAGACCAAGCCCTTTTTCTCACCTGAAATTCATGCGTATCACTGTATACACATTCCCAAGTCTTCCCTGGTTTTTCTCATCTTTCAGCCTCAATTCAAATGTGTTGTCCTCAAACAGACCTTTTCTGACCGCCCCATCTAACATGGTCTTCCCTCCTCCTTTATTACCTCATCCCCCTCTTTATTTTCTTCTTTACTCTTTTCACAACCTGTGTTAATCTGTATATTGTTTCCCTCACTAACATGTAGATTCTACAGGGATCTTCTCTGTGTTGATTACAGATGTAACATCAGTTCCTAGCACACAGTAAGTGTTCAATAAAGATTCATTGAAAAAAAAGATGAATTCACCCATCAATCACTCAAGTTACCCCTCTGTTATTTTCCTTCATGCATTCTAACTTTGAAAGATTTTCCATAAAACTATTTAAGGAAAAAGTCCCCCACTACCCATATTCTTTACTAATCAAAGATCTAGTTAGCTGCTAAAGCTTCTGATCAGCATGAGACGTCTGTTTTTACCACACTGAGATGGCAGAATTCCAGTTCAAATCAACCAAGTGCCACTGCAGTTGTGGACTGTGCAGACTCACCATAGGGAAGCACACAGCTGTCATTCAGCTTTTTGAAATGGCTATGAAAACTTTGTAACTATCTTGGAAAACATCTTGACAGCCCAAGGACTTCAATTTGTCACTAAAGAAGAATAAGAATTACATTTCTAATCAAAGTCCAAAGTCACAGATAATTTAACCATTTGCCCTTTCTTGCTCATCTTTATCTATAAGATGGATATTATGGACAGGACTAAAAGTGCTATACTCCCTCAAACTGACTGTGTCTCTCCATATTGCCTAAACTGGGTCTGACTGTTCATGACTGAGGAGTAAAAGAGGGGTTACTGACGTTCAAAGGGGCTCAGAGACCTCAAGACACCATAAATACTCTTTCATGGTCCAAGAAGGTTACAATTCTACTTCAGCTGCATTTTTAAGGTTTCCCACTATTTGCATATCGAAATAATGTGGTAAGTTTGCAACTTGCCTTGTCTGCTCAAAATGGCATGAGCTCTGCATCTGTTGCGGCCATGACACCCCTGACAAGGTTATCAATAAGTCACCTAAAGCACAGCTCAGAGGAAGCCCATCAAAATCACAGTAAATTTAAGTCTTCCTTCAGAAGACTTGCACACATCTGAGTACAGGTTTGAAGTCAGAAGACAATTTAAGACCTGAGTCACACATCTTCACCACCAATTCCTGCCAAAAAAAAAAGGTTTTTGTTCTTTTGAATCTCTGCAAACAGTCTTGTTCATTGATTGTCAAACTTAATGATGAAGCACGTTGGTGGGGTGGGTTCCTTGTGCTGTTCAGTAGCATCATCAGTTTTCTCCAGTGAAAGATCAGCCTGAAGCTTCCCACAGGGGGTGGTGCTTGCCTGAGCACTTCTCCAGTGATGGTGGCCTTAGTAACAGTGGCGATCATGATTGTCAGCTTCCTGCCACCTGGCCTTGGGATGGATTTGTTGTTGCTGCAAAACTCAGGTCTGGAAAAGCCATTAACTTTGTCTTTTCAGACTTGACTGCTCTCTTGTATTAAAACTACTAGTTGCTTGTGACAAAACACAAGTACATAATCAAAAATTACTTTAAAAATGAGGAATTGGGGCTAGAAGTCAATCCAAACACTGGACACCACCCCCCGCAACACTGCCCTAAGCTTTCATGCTTCTCTCTGATTCATAAAAACAGAATGAGAAGGAAGGAAATGTAGAGCCAAAGAGTGAAATGATAAATAACAGTGATGACCACCTTGAGTTTGCATCCAAAAACATGAAAAAAAAAAATGCTATTCCCTTCCCAAAACAAGACCGGCTCAAAACAATCCTGCCCACATAGAGGACAGTTTTTAAGCTTCCTGTTGGTACAAGTGAGTGCCACATATGATGTGAAATTCAATCCTTTCCCTTTCTTCTCTGAGTTCCCACAGTTGACTCAGGGGAGGACATGAGCCTCTGGGTTTTGATGCACTATGGAACTTAGCAAAAGAAAAGGAGAGGAAGCCTATTAAATTGGGAAATCATGGCAGTCAGGGACAGCAAGAGAAATTCCATTGTTCATTGTACTGTATTTTTTATTCTCCTCTACATCAGCTCACTCAGAGTAAAGCCTTGTAAAAATGTCCACACCAAAAGGGCCCGTGGTTTGTTAACACAGTTGAATATAACACGATGTTGGTAGGTTTGAGGTCACAAGTTTAATTCCATTATTGGGCTAGGATGCAGACCATACCCCCACCAGAACCTTCCTCCTCACAAATGTGCAGCACCACCAACAAAGTCAACCAGAGAGGGGAGAGACAAGGCCAATCCATCCTCACTGCTAGATAAATAACTCAAAGAAGTTTTGCTCCTGATGGCGAACCTGAAATTTCAGCAGCAAATATGAAGATCAAGTCATAGGAGGCATGCTTTCTTCAAAACATAAAGAGAGTGTTTTGTATTGCTGTATGCCTGAAAGTGTAAATATACCCTGCACTTACAAAGTCACTTGTTGGTTTTGGATAATCCCTTTGGATAGTCTATTGAATTGTAAAAGGGTATATTTTCTCACAACTTTTCAAGGGTATTGTATGAGTTAGGAAAGCAAAGAAAACAAACGGTACATTTGAATTAGAGTAACTAAAGGGATTATTTTCAAGGCAGGGGCAATATATAGGAAATGTCAGTGAAAAGCCATAATCCAGTAGGAGTCAGAGGGTGGCAGTTGCCATTCGTGAGACTTAAAGGTCAGAGGACAGAGTAGTTATAGAAAGCAGAAAGAGCCACCTTGAGAGAAGCAGTGACCTCCCTGAAGTGACACAGCCACCCCTAGGAACCCCACTAGGAAATTATACCTGACCTCTCCCCCACACACCTCCTGCTGGGTCTCCCCCTTACCCCATTGAAAGCCAAAGGGCAAGAGAACCTGTTGGCATTGTCTGCACAGAGGGCAGAGAGCAGAAGGCAAAAGAGAGAAGATGGATATAGAGGGACGATCAGAAGCTATCTGGCCTAGGTATAATTAATCACTGATCATCAGACACTTTAAATAAATTTATGGATGGCTGTGCAGATTTTCAGTTTTCTATATTATATTGCTTTTTTATAACATGGCGCTTTCAAATACTTTGGGCAGTAAATCTACACTAAGACATTTTGGTTTGGTTATTGAAAAATCTCAACCCTGAAATTGGGCCAAATAACTTAGAATTTCTTTTGGAAAACAAACAACTAATGCCCTGTTTTATAAAGAAGTGTAATGATGTTAATCAAACTAATAATTGCATTTGACTTCCAACCTATTTATTCAAAATGAAAGACAAGCAATCCATGAACATGAAAGAATTTACATATAAACAACCATAATTATACCCTATATGATTAATAAACCTTTTTTTTAAATCTGCTAATTACATTTTACAATTTGAGAGCACAACAGCTCCTAAGGGAAAGAGTTACTATAATCTATCAAGTCACTACTGGTGTGGAAATTTCTGAGTCTAACTTCACTATGTATATTCACAAAAGATCTAATAGAAAGTCGGATTTAAAACCTTCACTTTTTAAGAAAATGACGTTTATATTTCAACTAGTTTTATAGTTTCTCTAATTTACAATTTCTCCTGATATTCAATTTTTGCTTTTTTTAAAAAAAAAAGTGAACAACTTTATTTTATTTTCATATACTTCAGTACTCCATGATTTTGAGAAAATTACAGCCAGAGCATATATAATTTTACACACAAATTTAAAAGATTTATTCAATACAACACACTTTTTCTGATTAGTGACTAAGTTAAATGTAATGACTTTGGAATGGTTACATTTTGATTAATTTATTCAACAAATTAGCTCCCACTATGTGCCAGGCACCAGGACAGGCACTAGAGATAAGGCAGGAAACAGCACATGGTCCTGCCATCGCCACGGAGCACATGGGTGAATGGAAGAGACAGGCATTAAATAAACAATCACCCAAATAAACATTTAACAGCAATTGTAATGAGTGCTCTGAAAGTGCGGTCCAAGCTGTCACAGGGTCACTCACCTGGTCTGGGGGGACAGGGCAGGCTTCTCTAACAAAGTGACATCAAGCTGACATAAAAAATGAGGAAGAAAAAGGAACAAATGCTGAACACCAGCCACAGATCGCCTCTCCCTTCAGACCTCCTTCAGGCGTGTAAACCACCCAATTTGTAGAAGTGAAGAGGAGGGGAAGTCAACTGACAGGTACTTAATTTCAGAAAATTGCCACAGGCTGAATAATATTAAACCAAAGACCACCATTTCCTATGCTTTTCGCAAACGCTGTTTTCAAGTAGTGTGTGCGTAATTTGGATGCTGGTAAAAGAACTATTAAGAAAGTAACTATATAATATCAGCAGGAACCTGCCATATGTTTTCATAGATCTCTGAGTCCTGAGACTTGTAAGGGTAAAGAATGAATGAGGGAAGGAAGGAATGGACAGATGGAGGTAAACAAATGAACAAAGACAGCAAAAACTAAGCCTTAGAAGAGACACAACTTTAAGGCAGGAGCCCAGGGAAAAAAATAAATGTATAGTATATTACTTATAAGCACTAGTAATTCTTCTGGAGAGTAAAAAAGTGAGTGAGAAGTAGAAGGAAACTCTCTGTTCATTTTACTCAGGCAGTGAAGGCTTCAGGAGAGGATTTCAAAATACAGGAGACACAGGTGAGAACTAACCCTGGAAGATAATCTGGATTTTTTTTCTTATAAGATAATATACATTTTATGCACCTCTCAGGAGGAGGAAAGAGATAAGGATGGATCTACCCACCTCTAAAAACTCTGCTCAGTGACCCAACATCCCAGGGAGACAAGGAGAGTGTCATTCCCAGATTTCATCATTTCTAACTATGACTGCCAGGATTCTATTGCATTCCACATTAAAAGATATTTATTTGATACCTTCTCAACAAAAGTTTTCAAGCAGCTTGGCATTTCAAAGTGAAATTTACTTCTCCATATTCTTTTAAACAAAAGGTAGGGAAAATTTTGGAATAAGTTGCTTAACATAGTAAAAATTTTCTATAAAGTGGTTTTCTTAAACGAGTACCAAAAATGATCAATTATAATTTGTCATAATAGAAAAACAAAACTGATGTTGTGGCACTTTCCTAGCATCATTTGCTAAACCGCTTAAAAATTTCACTCCCTCGCCCACTCATTCCCATCAGTGCTGACTTCAAACTATCACCTAGCATTTAATTTTCCTCTTCTGCTGATTCCTTGCTATGCAATCACCACTGTGGTTCAATTCCCCCCCCCCCATGCATGTCAGCACTAGAACATTAAAAAATAAAAAGTTAGTAATTATAACCAACAAATTGAAGTCAATAAACATTAAACCGGCAAATACTCCATTTAGACTAGAATTTTGCCACTCAATAATACATGATTTGAATCCTGCAAATAAGGAATAATGTTGATAATGACATTCATCTGTGCAAATAAGTTTCCTGGTTGACAATTTCTTGGATTTTCAGTGATTATCCACATTCACTTAAATCCTGGTCTTCAAGTCACTATTTATCTCCCAGCTGGCATTCAGGTATTGATTCTGAACACCTAAAACCACTGGAAATTTTCATTTTCTTTATGTTACCTAAGTTGGTGAACTCAGTAGATTGCAAGAAGACACATACGAGGTTAAAGGTCTTAATTAAAGTTCTACTTACATAGGAAAAAAATCCCACTCCATCTCTAAGGACAAAATAACTGATTTTATAAATGGCCATCACTGGGTGATAAGAAAAGTAGATACAAAATGTTAAGTGACTCAGATTTCATCATTCCACCACATACTGGAGAATGCTCCAAGTATATTTTCCTCTGGCAAGAATCATCTCAGTATCCAAAGGGGAGCACATAAAGTTTCCCCAAAGTGAACTGCTTCACCCTTTCTTCCCATCTACAATCTCTTTTTGAGGAGGCTAATTTACTGTTCTTGCTAAACTTCCTTCATGTGTCATATTCCATCTGCACACCTAACTCATGGAACAGTGTGTGTGTGTGTGTGTGTGCCTTTGTGTGCGTGCATATGTATATATGTACATGTTCATTTTGCCAACATTTATTTAACATGATATTGGCCAATAACTGAGCTAAGCATTTTATCTCCATTTTATGGATGAGAAAACTATAATCCGGAGAAGTTAAGTAAGTTCCCCAAGACTGAATAATTTGTAAATAGCAGAGTAGGATTCAAACCCAGGCAATCTGACTCTAGATTCCCCTGTTAAAGACCCCTACTCTCCACTACCTCGAGTTCATTTTAAAATCTGTGTTCATTCATCAGTAGCTTTGCTTTCCATGAGTGTTCAAGTTCCTGAGGAAACAACTACAGTTCCCTGTTCCCACTTCTCCTGGCCATATATACAACTCCCTCAGGGTCACAGGTCATGGCTTAGCTAGAGCTTGGACATCACTAACCTTCACCATATATGGCATCACAGTGGGAAGGAAATAGTAGCATCTACTATCAGCCAGATATGATCTGCCTCCTTTGGTTTCTATCAATGACAATTGCTACAGTTCCTCATAGGGAGTGGGGCTTCCTGGCCTGGTTGGGGTACCAGTGAAATGGCCAGACGAGCTTAGGAAGGTTGGGCGACAATTACCCAGGTCAACAGGGGAAGCTGGGTACACAAGGGGATAGCCAAGGTCCAAAGGCCAGAGAGAGCATGTCCAAACACAGCAGGGGGTGGGAAGCAAGGGCAGAAATCAAGAAGAGGTGGAAGAAGACTAAAGGATATTCCAGACAGAGTGGACAGCATTTGATAGAAACAAAGTGTATGAAAGAATATGGATTACTTAGGAAAAGCAAACAATTCAGTAGTCTTGGCAAAAGGTGTTCGTGAGCCCAATTCAGTCTGTTTCCTACTTGTTTGTTTTAACTTTTCATTTCAGGAAGTACTTGTTAAGCTCTTACTCTATGCCAATGCTCTCTTACTTGGCTTCTATGAGAATTCATTCTCTGATTTTCCTCTTAAATCTCTACTTCTTTTGTTGGTTATTCTTTCTTTGTTTCTTCTTTTAAATGTTAGAATTCTTTAGGACATGTCTAGGCTCTCTTTTCACTTCACACCCCCTCCAAATCTATACATCCAGTCTAAATCTCTTTACTGAGTTCCAGACCCACGTATTACTGATTTGACATCTTGAGTGTCCAACAGGTATCTCAAAACATGTCCAAAACTTGTTGCTTATACCCCAGCATAAACTGGAGGTCAACCAGTGCACCAGGGACTTCATGTCACCGCTGGTCAATCAGCCTGGTTCCAAATTCATGTGAATGCCACATACTTTATTGTTCATGACAATTTCCAACTATGAAACTGTGCTGAGTGTTTCCTCCTACATCATGCAATGCATGATTATGGTCTGCCTTGTTTAGCCCTCTATTACTTATATTTTTCAGTGGTCAGGCCAGCCCTCAGAAATGAAGACATTTTAAAAATTAAATTTAGGTCTAAATTTCCTCAAGAGGAAATATTATAATTAAGATAATATATATAATAATATATTCATATTTTTTAGTATGAAAGATATACTCACATTGCAAAAGATCACTTTACCAGCACTGATTACTGTACTGTAGTCAACGAACTTTCTCTACAATCTTGCTGCTGGATGTTGTCAGCAAACCCACAGCATCAGGATCAGTATCACCTGAAAGCTCCTTAAAAATGCAGAATCTCAGTCCCCATCCCAGACCTCCTAAATGAGAATCTGCATTTTAATGAGATTTCCGGGTGATTCGTGTGCACGATAAAGCTGGAATGCACTGCTGTAGTCTAAAACATTGAAGGCATACTCAAGACTTCTGTATTTTCTTTTCAAAATTTTCCATATCATGTGCAAAGGAATTTAAATGCATTCATCACAAGGATTATTTTGGAAGATCTGGATGTTGTCATCATGAGGAGATATAAAAGCTCTTTCTAATTCATTTTGTGAAGAAGTTGATGCCTTGAACATGATGTTCACTCCCCCTAAGATGAACAACATCTCCTGATAACTAGACATTTCTTTTGAAAAATATCCTGCTTCCAAAGTTACATTTTTAAGAGTATTATGTTTCAATTCTTGCATCAAATGCTGACATGGAGTTTATTTTAAATGTCATGGTAAATCTATAGACCAGTGAATATATCATATCAAATGCTCAGTAAGAGATTTTTTAATATATTTCTCACTTATTTGAAAAAAACAGATGAGTTTTTGAGAAATAAAAATTTGACAAAGCCTGCAAAATTGAATACCAAATGTAAGATGCAGTACACCTTGTCATCGATAAATTTTCCATAGCATTCATATGCAACAGGGTAATTCAGTGAGATATTCATTTCTGTCTGATTTTACTGGTTTAGGAGACACATGAAAGATTTTTTTTTTCTCTGTGTACTCCACATGAGAAATCAAGCCTATGTACTCTTGAGAATTATCTGGCTTTCAGAAGCTTTGTCCTACAGAGGCTATAGAGCTAAATTACAAAAGGAGGGTTATCTCCCAAAGTTCAAGGAGAAGGAATTGGAAATGGAAATGGAGGGAGAGAATAGTGCTTCACCAGGGACTGGGGAATGATTGGATTCTTCAGTTTGCTCCCTCACAGTGCCTGAGAACTCAGAGACCTCATCAAAGAAACCCATTTCCTACACTTTCCATGGAAGGAATGGAATCCTCCTTCTTATAATAGCCCACCAGAGCTATGGTGAGCATCTCTACAGTGAACATCTCTGTAGCCTTGGAAACTGAAGACTGAGCCCCCAAAATATGACTGAGTCACTTTCTTGGCACCCTAATGAATGTGGCTCCATGCCAGAGTAATCTGGTATAGAAGAAAGAAGTTCCTTGCACCTGAGTTTTTGTTTTGTTTTATTTTGTTTTTTGGCACCTGGCCTGTAAGGAGATCCAAATGCACCTGAGTTTTGAACAGGAAATTCATTTCTGTTGCTTATAAAAAATAATGCACAGAACTGGGTGATTTATAAAGAAAAACTAAATTTATTGCTTGCAGTTTTGGAGGCTGGAAGTCCAAAGTCCAGGGAACACATCTTGTGAAGGCTTTCTTTGGTGGTGATTTCAGTGATGGCAGGGTATCACATTGTGAAACAATGGAGCAGAGAGAGCTAACTTCTCATGTGCTCTGCTTTTAAAGCCCTCAGATCCATGCCCCTGACCACCATTATTAATCCATTCACTATAGCTCAGTCCTACAATCTAATCACCTCTTCAAGTCCCCACCTTTCAATTACCAGAATAGGATTTCCCACCCTCAACAGTTACAGTGGAGGCAAAGCCTCAGAGAGGTTGGAGGGCATCCAGTCTACAGCAATGCATTACACCTACTGCCTATCAGAGAGTAGGTCTGAACAATATAACACTCTGGGATATATTGTTATTCTTTAGCACATTCTAGGGAAGTACTATGTACATAATAGATAATGTATATATGTTGCTGATTAGCTGCCTACTTGTGATGGTAAAACAACTCAGAACGCCTGACTTTTAGCATCTACAGTCTGCTTAGTAAAACTGCTTCTCAAAAGCTTCCCACATTTTTGGTGCTTAAATTAAATCATACTTGTCTTTTTTTATGAGTAGCTGACTCCTTTTTCATGGACCATAACTTAGATATATGAAGACATTTATTGTCTCTCCAATTCTCTCTAATTTTCTAAATAATCTAAATATGTAAATGTCTCCATAATCGTTTGCCAGAGACTGTACGTAAATATCATTGGGCTCTCTGTTTTTTAAAAAAGCAAAAAACAAAACAAAACAAAAAAACTTTGAGGCACTTCTGTTTTTAAAAAAATACTATTTCAATCTCAAACTTGAGATATGCTGTCTTAGTCCATTTGTGTTGCTATAACAGAAATATCTGAGATAGGGTAATTTATAAAGAACAGAGGTTTATCTGGCTTATGATTCTGGAAGAGCTGCATCTGGCATGGGCCTCAGGCTGCTTCTACTCATGGCAGAAAGTGGCAGGCAGGCAGCCAGCGGGTACAAGCAGATCACATGGCGAGAGGAAGCGAGAGAGAGAGAGAGAGAGAGAGAGAGAGGAGGTGCCAGGGTCTTTTAAACAACCAGCTCTCATGGGAACTAATAGAGTGAAAACTTACTCACTACTCCCCCTCCCCCAGGGAGAGCATTAATCCATTCATGAGGACTCAATTAATCCATCCCTATGACTCAAACAGCTTCCAATACTGCTACATTGGGGATCAGATTTTTGCATGAGTTTTGGGGGGACAACACATCCAAACTCTATCATTCCACCCCTGGCCCCCCAAAGCTCATATCACTCTCACATACAAAATACAAGCATTCCATCCAAGCAGTCCCAAAAGTCTTAGCTTGTTCCAGCACCAACTTAAAAGTATAAACTCCAAAGTCCAAAGTCTCATCGGAGACTAAAAGCAAATGTCCTTCCAGCTGTGAACCTGTAAAAATCAAAAGCAAATTTATCTACTGCCAAGATACAATGGTGGAACAGATATTGGGTACACATTCCCATTACAAAAGGCAGGAATGGACCAGAAGAAAGGAGAAACAGGCCCCAAACAAGTCTGAAACCCAGCAGGGCAGATATTATGTCTTAAAACTCCAAATTAATCTTCTTTCACTCCAACTCCTGTGTCCTGGGCACAACGGGACCTCTGGGCACCCAAAGCATCAGGCAGCCTCACTCCCACAGCTCTGCCAGATGCAGCCCAGTGGGCTGTGCTGGTGCCTGTGGCTTTTCTAGGCTGGTGTTGGATGTTGCCAGTGGCCCTACAGTTCTGAGGTCCGTGTGGCAGCCCTGCTGCATTGGCTCTACTAGACAGTTCCCTGGTGGGGACTCTCTGTGGGGGCTCTGACCCCACTTTTCTGCTTGGCATTGCTCTAGCAGATGGCTTCTGTAGTGGCAGGTCTCTGCCTGTGCCCCCAGGCTTTTCCATACATCCTCTGGAATCCGGGTGAAGGCTGCCACACCTCCACTGCTCTCACATCCTGCTGGCCTGCAGACAGCACAACACGGATGCCACTGGGGCTTCAGGCTTCCACTCTCCAGAGCTGCTACATGAACCACACTTGGGGATGTTTGAGGCAGAGCTGCTCCAGCCAGAGCAGCTGGGATGCAAGGAGCAGGTTCCCAAGGGAAGCTGCACCCCAGGTCTGCCCTCCAGACAACTCAGTCCTCTAGGCCTCAGGGCCTGTGATGGGTGGAGGACCCTTCCAGACTTCTCAAATTCCTTTAGGGCTTTTTTCCCATTATCCTGGTTATTGGTATCTGGCTGTCTCACTGCCAAGATAATGTCTTTAGCAACCAGTTTATCTGCTTCACCCTTGCATTTTTCTCCTGCTCTCTGCTTCTCTACCACATGTCCAGGCTGCAAATTTTCTAAATTTTTACACTCCGCTTCCCTTTTAAATTCTGCCTTTACAAAGTGCCTTTGCTGCCATAACAGCACTGTTGCAAGTAACAATGCAGCTTCCTTAATGCTTTGCTGCTTTGAAATTTCTTCAGCCAAATACTCTGGTTCACAACTCCTAAGTTCCAACTTCCACAAAGTCCTAGGGTATGGACACAATGCAGCCAAGTTCCTTTCCAGTTCAAAGCAAGTGTTATCATTGCTCAAGTTTCCAATAAACTCCTTCTGATTTCTATCTGAGACCTCCTTAGAATGGCCTTTACAGTCCATATTTCTATCAGCATTCTGCTCACCATCACATAACCAGTCTCTAAGACATTCCAAACTTTCCCTCATCTTTTTGTCTTCTTCTGTGTCCTCCAAACTCCTCCAATCTTTCAACACCCAGTTCCAAAGCTGTTTTCACATTTTCCAGTATCTGTTATAAGCAACACCCCACTTCTCTGGTACCAATTTTCTGTATTAGTCCATTTTGTGTTGCTTTGACAGAATACCTGCAACTGGGTGATTTATAAAGAAAACAAAATTTATTGCTTACAGTTTCTGAAGCTGGGAAGTCCAAAGTCCATCTGATGGTGGCCACAGTGAACCAGGGGTCTCACATTGCAAGATGGTGGAAGCAGAGAGCACAAGAGAGGGGGGAGGTGCCAGGGTCTTTTAAACAACTAGCTCTTGTGGGAACTAACAGACCAAGAACTCACTCACCACCACCCTCCCCCAGAGAGAGCATTAATCCATTCATAAGGGATCCGCCCACATTACTCAAACACCTTCCAATACTGCTACATTTGGGATCAGATTTCTGTATGAGTTTTGGGGGCACAACAAATCCAGACTCTATCATATGCACATTGCTTTTTAGATGCCCTTTAATTTTCTTAATTCTAAGGAATAAATAAAATTTCAAAAGAAATTAAATGACAGCTCAAGGTGGCATTTAAGAATATAATCTACCTTAAATTAGGATTGAGAATACTGAAAAGGTAGACTTTTTCTTTTGTAAACAAACAAAAAGAGACAATGAATGGGATTCAAGGTGGCTAAAAAAGGATAGGAAGAAAAAGACTGGAGAAGAGGAGGAAGTGAAAATACTGAAAGGTTGTGGGGGAAGATGTTTAATAAGTAATGAAAAAGATTTTTCAGAAGAGAGGCTGTATTAGTCTGTTTCTGTTGCTTATAACAAAATACCTGGGACTGGGTAACTTATAAAGAAAAACTAAATTTATTGCTTACAGTTTCAGAGGCTGGAAACCCAAAGTCGAAGGAACACATCTGGTGGTGGTGAGAGTGACCTGGGGGTCTCACATTGCAAGATGGTGGAAGCAGAGAGAGCAGAGAGAGACTCTCCTCTTCTTTTGAAGCCTTCATAACCACACCCCTGACCACTGTTTTTAATCCATTCACGACCACATGGTCCTACAATCTAATCACCTCTTCAAGGCTCCATCTTTCTATTTTCATAACAGGATTTCCCACCCTCTTAACAGTCACAGTAGGGGCTAAGTTTCTAATACATAATACTTAGGGGACACAATTCAAGCTTTGGTGAGTTTGGGGGGAAATAATTCAATCCACTACAGGGGCCAAGAAGAGTGAGAGGTCAGTTAAATATACTGGATGAGAAGTCAGGATTAGAGAAACAAGGCTAGAGACTGAGGAGAAGAAGATGGGTGGAGAAGACATTGGGGCTTGAGCGAAGGCTGAGCGTCAGGAACAGGGAAAGAGGACCGAGAAGAGGAGGAGAAATACATTTAATTCCCCCTAGCAGGAAATGCAATAGGCAAAGAAGCCACTGTTTTCCTTCCCATCTTCCATCCTTGCCAAGGAGCTATCATTGCTAATCATCTGCCTATCATCTTTCTGGACTAGGATAGCCTTGGTTTGGGGTGGTCTCATTCTGACCACACTACAGTCCCTTTGTGGCTAATCATCAGCCAGATGTTGCAATCAAACATGTCTGTGCTTACTAATTGCATCATTCTGTCCCTGGTTTCTGATTAAACATCACCAAAGTTTCTTCAAAAATTCTTCAGATCTATTTCAATATAGTTCAAATATTTTTTAAACATTTTGTAAAATGTATCTTTTTCTTCCACATGAGAAATAGAAGTTATCAGTTAAAAATAGCTCTCAATTTCCTACTGCCAAACTGAGAAACCTGACTTCCTGAGCATCCTTTCTCTCTTCTATCCCTCTGTTACAAAAAGAAATGTCGCTTTTGCTGTCTAAGGTCAAGCCCCAACTCATGCTCTGACTTGCACATGCAGCGGCCTTTTTTAACTTGACAGTATAGATTTTGCCTTTCTTTCTCAAATCATTAACTTTGTACTTTCAGTGGGTCCTTCTCCCTGGCCTTTCTATATACTTAAGCTTCTCTTATGTAAAAAGAAAACATTCTTTAAAAAAACAAAAGAAAAAAATCATTACTCAAACCCTCATCCAACTCCCATTCTTAAGCTAACTTTTGTCTCCCCTTCACAATCAAACTTTTGCAAAGTATCTAAACTTACCCCCCCCCCATTGTCTTACCTCACTCCCCAGCATTGAATCTGGCTTCTGTCCCAACACTCTCCTTAAATTGCTCTGGGTAAAGTCACTAAAACTTTTCGTGTCACAAAATCCAATGGCCAATTTTCAGTTCTCATTTCACTTGAAGCAGCAGCATTAAAATCTTGGCTATACTATCCCTGGCTTTTACAACACACTCCTCTGGTTTTCTCCTACATCTCCACATGTTCCTCCTTTGTTACCGCCTCTAGTTCATCTTTTTCTGCCTTGAATTTAGAAGCGAAGTTCCTTGAGTCCTGACCAAAGGCCCAGTTGTCTTCACATTCTTTCATTCTCACAAGGTGATAACATCCAATCATGCTTATGACTTTGATTACCATCTGTGATGGTTACTTTTAGGTGTCAACTTGACTAGATTAAGAAATAACTAGAAACTTGGTAAAGCATTACTTTTGGGTATGTCTATGAGGGTGTTTCTAAAAGATTAGCATGTGAGCCTGAGTGGGCTAGGTGGGAAAGATCCACCCTCAAAATGGGTAGGCACCATCTAATCAACTGGGGGCCCAGAAAAAACAAAAACAGAGGGAAAGAGCTCAAACAACTTAACAATAAGAAAACAAGTAACCCAATTTAAAAAATGTGCAAAGGAGCTAAATAAGCATTTCTCAAAGGAAGATATAACAATAGCTAACAAACACATGAAAAACTGCTCAACATGACTCAGCATTCAGGAAATGCAAATCAAAACCACATCTAGATACCATCTCACTCCACTTAGGCTGGCTATTATCAAAAAGACTGAGAATAACAACTGCTGGCAAGGATGCAGATAAAGGGGAACCCTCCTACACCAATGATGGGACTGTAAAATGGTGCAACCATTATGGAAAATGGTATGGAGGTCCCTCAAACAACTACAGATAGAACTGCCATATGACCCAGCTATCCCACTGCTGCGTATATACTCAAAGAAATGGAAATCATCATGTCAAAAAGATACCTGCATTCCCATGTTTATTGCAGCTCTATTTACAATAGCCAAGAAGAGTTGAAATTAGCTAAAATGCCCATCATTGGACGAGTGGATAAGGAAAATGTGGTATATTTACACAATGGAATGCTAATTTGCAGCAACATGGATGAACTTAGAGAAAATTACATTAAGTGAAATAAACCAGGCACAGAAAGAGAAATATCACATGTTCTCACATGTGGGAGCTAATAAAAATAAATAAATAAACAAACAACAAATAAAGATAAAATGATAACAATAATTTGTTGAACTTTTTAAGAGAAGAGAACAAAACTGAGGTTGTGGGAGTGTAAAGGGGAAAAGGGAGGGAGGAAAGGGCCAGAAAAATTAATTACATTGTATAATGATAAATAAAATAAATGAATAAAACAAAAGGAAAAATGATTCTCTTGCTCTATTTCCACTGGAACTGGGGTACACTCTTCTTTTCTGTCTGTGGATATCCAAACTCAAGACTTTTCAACCTTTGGGTTCCAGGCCTTGGGCCTCAAACTGAGAATCACACCATCAGCTTCCCTGGTTCTGAGGCTTCTGAACTTAGACTGAGCCACGCAGCCAGCATCCAGTTTGCAGATGGCCTGCCATGGGACCCCTCAGCCTTCATAATTGTGTGAGCTAATTCTCCTCATAAGTCCCCTCTCATATATTTATGTACATAACCTATTGGTTCTGTCTCTCTGGAGAACCCTAATATACCACCCATATAATTACAACTCCCAAATTTATCTCTTCGACCCAGACTTCTCTAAAACAGAAATTTAACATCAATTGGATAATGGACCTCCACTTAGAAATTTCAAATTTACCTTAAATTCAACATGATCAAAACTGAATGCATAGATTTGTGCTTTCAGCCATGATGAAATAAGTAGTACCAGGTATATCCTCTACCCCTTAACAAAATATAAGTAAATCAAATTCAGGTGTATATAAAAAGGATAATGAATAATTATCAACAGGCCTTATTACAGTAAAGCAATCAATTCACCATATTAACAGGATAAATACAAAACCATATAATCACCTCAATTGATGTAGAAAAAGCATTTTTTCAAAAATCAATACCATTTATAAAATAAACAACTAAACAAATTCTCAGAAGATTAGGACTATATAGGAACCTCTTCAACATAATAAAGGACATTTATATTATTTATATTTATAATATTCATAATATATTTATAATATATAATATATATAATAATTATAATATATAATATACTTATAATATTTATATTAGTTATATTGGAAAATTACCTCTAAAATTATATCTAAATGTTGAAAGGCTCAATGCTTTTCATCTGATAGTATGTCCATCTCACCACTTCTATTCAACAATGTGCCAGAGAAACTAGCCAGTGCAATTGGGCAAGCAAGGAATAAGTAAACAGATAAGTAAATAGGTAGGTGGATAGACAGATAGATAACTAGATCAATTGATCAATCAATAGACAGATAAATAGCACACAGATTAGAAAGAAGTAATACCTGTGTTCACTTGAAGATGACATAAACTTCCACACATAAAGCCTAACGAATTTACAATAAATCTACTAAAATGAATAAGTAAATTTAACAATGTCACAGAATATAAGTCATTATAGAAAAATAGATTATATTTCTATATACCACCAACAAACTTGAAAAATAAATTTTTTATAAATACCACTTATGATAGCATTGAAAAAATAAATACTTAGGGATAGATATAACAAAATATATACAAAGCATGTGTACACTGAAAAATGCAAAGTATTGCTCAGAAAATTTAAATAAAATATAAATAAATGGAGAGATATATGTTCATTGATCATAAAGCTCAATATTGTTGCAATATCAATTACCCCAAAGTTGATCTAAAGATTCAGTGCAATCTCAATCCAAATTCCGGAAGGCTTTTTTTGGTAGAAATTGACAAGCTGAATCTAAAATTTATATGGAAATGCAAAGGATTTATAATAGCTAACATAATTTTGAAAAATAAGAATCAAGTTGGAGAATCATTATAAGATTACTGCAGTAATCAACCAAGTAAGGTACTGGCACAAAGCTAGACAGAGAGTCCAATGAAGTGAAGTAATGAGTCCAGAAACAATAAGATGAGTTTCTATAAAGGTGTCATCACAATTCCAAGGGAAAAAGATAATCTTCTCAACAAATGGTTCTAGAACATCTGAACATCCATAAGAGAAAAAAAATGAAACTTGATTCTCACACCATCCAGAAAAATTAACTCAAAGTGGACAATAGATCCAGACATAAATAATAAAACTATAAAACTACTTAAAGAAAAGATAGGGAAAATTTTTTTACAAAATTAGGGCAAGCAAAGATGTCTAGATAGAACACAAAAAGTACAGTCCATAAAATTAAGTATATTGAACTTCACCAAAATTAAAAACTTCCGCTCTTCACAAAGCATCATTAATAAAACATAAGGCAAGTCACAGATGGGGAAGGAAATATTTGCAATATATATATATGACTTTTATCCAGAATTTTTAAAAAAACTCTTACAACTCAATACTAATACAGACGGCTGAAATTTTAAAATGGACAAAAGATGTGAACAGAAATTCAGAAGAGAAGATAAACAAATGAATAAATGAAAAGATGCCCAACCATATTAACCTTCAGGGAAATGAAAATTAAAATCACAATCAATGAGATACCATCACATACCCATTAGAATGGCTAACATGACAAACTGACAATACCAAGTGTGGCAAATGATGTGGAGCAGCTGAAATTCTCATACATTGCTGGTGACAGTGCAAACTGGTAGAACCACTTTTGACAATAATTTGGCAATTTTATGTATATACATGTATACAGATATACACACACATGTCAATACATATACATACATCACATATGTATATATATATTTGTAAAAGTTAAATACATGCACATACCAAACAACCCAGCAATTCCACTACTAGGTATATTTATCCAAGAGGTAGAAAAACACATGTCCACACAAAGACTCGCACTCAAATGATCATTGTTGCTTTATTCATAATAGACCAAAATTGAAAACAAACTAAATATCCATCAACAGGTGAATAGATAAGCAAATGGTGGTACAGCCATAGAATGAAATACAGCTCAGTAATAAAAACAAATGACTGTTACACACAATAATATGAATGAATCTCAAAACTATTATGCTGAGCAAAACAATCCAGTCCCCAAAGACTACATACATTTATAGAAATCTTAGAGAAGGCAAATCTAATCTCTAGCGAGAAAGCATATCAGTGATTTCCTGTGGCAAGAGCAGGGCACTGCAAAGGGCACAAGATAACTTTTTAGATGATGGAAAAATGCTATATCTTAATTGTAGTGGTGGTATACAGGTTTATGCATGTACTAAAACTCATCAAGCTATACACTTAAAATAGGTGCTGACAATTGTATTATTATATGTAAATTGTTTTTTAAGTTGATTTTTGTAAAAAATTAATGCCTGATCTCTCCTTCCACCCTAGCCCATACCCTTCAAAACCAAGTCTTTCTCAAATTATTTGAAACCTTGGTATCATGCTTTTCCACTTCTATATCACTCAACACTCGTATTCATTCAATCGCTATATTCTGTTTACCTTCAAAGTATCTCCTATCTCCACTGGCACCTCTCTACTCCACACCCTATTGTCTCTCACCCAGATCTCTTGTGACATCTCAGCAGGTACTCTTGTGTCCTTCCAATGTATTTCCCACACTCCCACTGAATGCAGATCTAATTATGATAGCCCTTTAAAAATTTCATTCCTGGGGGCCGGCCCGGTGGCGCACTGCTACAGTGCGCTGCTTGGGAGCGCGGCGGCGCTCCCACCAAGGGTTCGGATCCCACATACAGACCGGTTCCTGCTCACTGGCTGAGCGAGGGGTGGGAGCGGCGCCGAGGGTTGCGATCCCGTTGCCGGTCCCGGTCCGGTACGGGCGCGACACTGAGGGTTGCGATCCGTTGCCGGTCATGAAAAAAGACAAAAAGGAAAAAAAAAATTTTCATTCCTTACCGTGATCTAGAAGGCCTTGTATAGACTGGCCCCCACATGCCTCTCCAAATATTTCAGTCATCCTCTAGGTCTCCACACTCCATCCACAGTGGCCCTTTTTCATTCCTTGAAGAGAATGTGTTTCTTCTTTCTTCAAGGCCTTAACATCTTAAGGAGTTCTCTACTCATGCCACACCTCACCTAAAGTCTTGCTCATCCTTCAGATTTCTGCTTAAACATTACTTCCTTAGGGAAGCCTTTCCTACCTATTCCCCTAGCAAGTCAGAGCCCTGTGGCACAGGCTCTCCTAACACTCCCAGTTTCTTCTCCACAGTACCTGCTTCCATTGGAATTGTATCATTATTCATGTAATTTGTTGTTCAATGTCTGTATCTCCTATTGGATTTAAACTTCACAAGGTCAATAGTCCTGTCCATCATATTTTCCACCATATCCCCAGTATCCAGTATTAAAAGATTCAACGAACCTGAATAAATGAATTAATACAGGCTATGACAAAGAACCAAGTGAGCCCACAGTGATGATAAAGTATCAACGACAACCTTCTCTGAAAGTATGTAGCTTCTTTAATCACTGACATTTTGCTTCTAAAATGAGTCCAGAGGGACCCAGAACACAGACTGGAATAAACAAGCTTATAAAATATAAATGTCACTTTATCTTTAAGGACTTTTTCATTGTAATCTCTATGTTTTAAAATCTGGAAGAGATGGACTCATTACTTAAGATTGGACAATGTGTATCCAGAAGAATAACTTAAATGAATACAAAAATATAAAATATATAATGACTCATGAATTCATAATCATACTAAAATACTTATTGGTCATCATTGAAACTGATTAAGCACCAAGGCAGAGATTGAAGAGAAGAAATCATTTGAAATCTCTTTCCTTCTCATCTGTCAATCTTCACCCATGCCCTCACCACCACCATTGACAAACATTAACTGGAAGCTAGCTGACAGGGCAACCAAAGAAATGCAAACTTGCAGGGTCATCCCCCCTGCAATACAGCACAAACCAGAAGATGGATAAAGAATAAAAATGAGAGCAGACAGACCAAGGGCCAACACAACTAGAGATGGTCCCCAATTTACAATCATTTTTTCAACTTCACAATGGTGCAAAAGGAATATGCATACATTAGAAACTGTACTTCGAGTATCCATATAATCACTCTCTTTTTCACTTTTGGTACGGTATTCAATAAATTACATGAGATATTCAACACTTTATTATACTCAAAAATAGGCTTTATGTTAGGTGATTCTGTTCAACTGTAGCTAATATAAATGTTCTGAGTATGTTTAGAGTAAGCTAGGCTAAGCTGTGATGGTTGGTAGGTTAGGTGTATTAAAAACATTTTTGACTTAGGATATTTTCAACTTACAATGCAGTTATGTCCCAATAAGTCTATTGTAAGTCAAGGAGCATCTATATAAGAGTTAGAATAAATGGCTTCAATTTTTCAGCATAAAACTAAAAAGATACAAGTATAAAATCAAGCAAATTAAGTAAAAATACTGTAATCTTACATTACTGAAAATGTCAGTCTAATTCCTGATTTCTCTTATTTTTGAGTTTTTATGTTCTAACTCTATCTTCTAAAAAGCTAAATTCAATGACAGCATGGCAGCAATGACCTCTCCTGGCACTCAGATTATGGTTTCTAAATACCATTCCCCACCGAAATGCAGCAAGCCTCCTTCTAGGAATCATTCCTTCTAGATGTAGAGCAAGATGAACCTGGGACTTCTCATGGTGCCAGGAAGCAAGGACATTATCAAGGACACTAGATTGTGTCCAAGGACATCAAAGCCAATATGAAGGAGATCCTACTGACAAATTGAGGGGATGATTTACATTAAAAAGAGTAATTACTGCAATGAATTGGAGAATATAAAAATATAATAGTCCAATCATAAAGTTAACATGAATCTAATTAAACCTCTATACCAAATTACCAGTGGACATAAACTACATGGATAGAACAACAAAGTTAAATGACACCATGAATAAGCAATCAGTCAAATCCAAAATGTGGAATGTTCTACAGTGTAAATGGCACAGTGTCTCCAACAAATCAATATTTTAAAAAAAAAAAAAAGACAAAAGACTTAAGATATATATCAACCAAATGCAATGTGTAGACCTTTTCTGGGCACTGATTCAAGCAAACCAACTTCAACATAGGGATACTAGAAATACAAGAAAACAACAAAAGATGACATTTTGAGACAATTTAAGCAATGTAAATATGGATTGGGTTTTAGATTATATTAAGGAATAGTTCATTTTGTTCAGAAAAATTAAAAAGCATAATAGTCACAAACACAAAAATGACAAAAGGTCTTAAGAATAATTTGTAGCTATCCACACAATGATGCACAGAGTTGGTCTGGAAGATCTGGGTATAAATTGCAATAAGTGGATCCCAAAGTTGACTGCTTATCAGAATCACTTAAGCAGCTTTCAAAAAAATCAGATTTGAATAAGGAATAAGGCAAGATGGCAGACTAGAGGTGACCAGGGTGCATTCCTCCCACAGAAAAAGACCAGAAAAAGGAACAGACAAATAAGTACTAAAAAGAGCAACAGTGGGAGAGTGTGTGAAGTCAGCAATAGTCCAGTGAGGTCCCTGCAGAGCATGAAAACTCAGGAGGGTGGCAAAGAGAAGAGAAAGAGGCACACTGCTTCATCTGTCATATCTTTAACACCAGGATCAGTGCAAGAGGAATTTTCCTTCGTGGCAAAAAGAATCTGCTTGGCTGTGAGCAGTTCTTAGCAACAGTCCTCCTCTTGCTTGTGCCCCAGCCCACTGCCATCATCTGACCCCAGAGCTGCCACCTATCTCCCAACACAGAAGTTCACCCCCTTCCACACTGCCTCTGCTACCACTGCCACCACCAACAGCTGCAGCCAGCATTGTCCAGCCCCAGAGCACTACAGCTGCAACCATCCACCCCCCAACACAGCAGTCCATCCCACTCCTCTCTGACATCCAGCCTGGGTGTCACCAGCTGCAACTCACTCTGATCCAGTTATTCCTGTGTTTAACCAGGCAGGTGGTAAGAACTACTTGCAGACATCACACAACTGCACTGACGTGGGGAGGGACAGACATGGAGCCACGAAAAAGGGGTTGGTGAGCACAGCCCCATGACACAGCAACCAAACCTACAGGGGAAATTACATTACCCCTACAAGCATGCACTCAGTGATGGGAACTACTCATGAAGACCACATGACTGCATTGACACAGGAGGGTCAAGAGCAGAACTGCCAGAAGGGAGTGAGTCAAGTCCCACATCCCAGTGGCCCAACCCACCAGGGAAATTATGGTGCCCATGCAGTCACACACCTATGGGGTAGCAACTACTCATGCAGCCCATGCAACTGCATTGACCTGGGGAGGGACATGTGTGGAGCCACTAGTGAGTGCAGAGATCAGGAAAGCCAAATAGAGTGTGGAAGAAGACACCCAGCCACTACCCCATCTCACAAATGGGAGAAGCAGGGACCCAGGAGAAGCCTCTGCCTGCAAGAAAGAGGAAAAAGAAACCCGGCCCAGGGTCACCCATTCAATTTTAGGAGCTTTAGTGCACCTATCAGGGTCACTAGGACACTAGCTGGAATGCCAGCAAGACCACCCAGGGACAGCCACCTCAGCCAAAACCAATAGGACACTCAGGAGCTTCTCCCAAGAACTCAAGATCTCTCCTACATCCCCAATTACCCAATACAGTCTCACTCACTTCAGCAAGGAACCACCAAATGCCCCAGTGCTAGACCACAAAGGCACTCACAGACAACTCTGCTGTTGAATGTGGTCAAAGTAACCACATGGAGACTACACCACTGCACCTATCTGGAATCCTACCCAATGGTCAGTATAAAATACATCTACATAAGGGAGTCTCTCTCCTCAAAAGCTACTCTAGAGTAATAGAAGCATCTGCTCCAACAGATGACCAGACATCAATGTAGGGATACTAAAAATACAAAAAAAAAAGAAATGACACCAAATGAATATAATTCACAAGTACCAGAGCCCAAACAACAGGAAACCTTTGAAATGACTGAAAAGGAATCCCAAGCAACAGTCTCAAGGAAATTCAATGAATTACAAGAAGATTCAAATAGATGACACAACAAAATGAGAAAAACTATCCAGGATATGAAGGAGGAAATTTACAAAGAGATAGACACCTTTAAAAAGAATGTAGCAGAACTCCTAGAACTGAAGGATTCATTAAACAGAATAAAAAATACAATCAAGAGCTTAAGCAGGCTAGAGCAAGTAGAAAAAAGAATTTCTGACCTCAAAGACAGTCTTTTTGAAATAACCCAGATGGACAAAATAAAAGAAAAAAGATTTTTTTTAAATAAAAAAAATCTACAAGAGCTATCAGACAACCTTAAGCACACAAACATCCAAATCATGTTGGTTCTGGAAGCAGAAGAGAAAGGAAAAGGCATTAAAAACTTATTTAATGAAACAATAGCAGAAAATATCCAGTTGTTGGGAGAGATATGGACTTTCAGCTCCAAGAGGCTCAAAGATCACCAAGTAGATTCAATCCAAAACAGTCCTCCATAAGACACATTGTAGTCAAACTTTCAAATGTCAAAAACAAAGAGAGAATCCTTAAATCAGTAAAAGTATCAACTTACCTATAAGGGGGTCCTCATCACACTAACAGCAGATTTCTCAGCAGAAACATTACAGGCCAAAAGTCAATGGAATGACATATTCAACATACTTACAGAAAAAAACTGCCATCCACAAATACTCTACCCAGCAAGACTATCCTTCGGAAATGAAGGACAGGGCCGGCCTGGTGGCGCACTGCTACAGTGCGCCGCTTGGGAGTGCGGCGGCGCTCCCGCCGAGGGTTCGGATCCCACATACAGACCGGTTCCCGCTCACTGGCTGAGCGAGGTGCGGGCGCAGCACCGAGGGTTGCGATCCAGTTGCCGGTCCCGGTCTGGTACGGGCGTGACACTGAGGGTTGCGGTCCATTGCCGGACACGAAAAAAGACAAAAAGGAAAAAAAAAAAAAAGAAATGAAGGACAAACAGTACAATACCCAGACCAAAAAAACTGTAGGAGTTCACCACCACACAATCCTCATGAGATCCTCAAGGGAGTCCTGCATCTGGAATTCAGAAAATGATAATCACTACCACAAATACATGAGAAAAAACAAAACCCACTGGTACAGCAGATATGCAAACAAGAAAGAGAAAGAAACTATCTTACTGTATCCAAAAAAAAAAAGACAAACACAAAAGACATACAATAAAAGGGAAAGAAAGGAACAAAAGATATTTAAAACAACCACATGAAAATCAATACAATGCTAGGAGTAAGACAATACCTTTCAATAACAACTCCAAATGTAAATAGATTGAACTACCCAATCAAAATACTTAGACTGGCTAAATACATAAAAAACTGGACTCAACTATACATTGCATACAAGAAACTGACCTAACCTGTAAAGACTCACACAGACTATTAATGAAGGGATAGAAAAAGATATTCCACACAAATGGAAGACAAAAATGAGCAGGAGTAGCTACTCTCATATCAGATACAATAGATTTTAAACTAAAAACTATAAAAAGAGACAAAGAAGTACCTCATATAATAATAAAAGGTTCCATCCAGGAGGAGGATATAACAATCATAAATATATATGGACCCAACATCAGAGCACCTAGATATATAAGCAGACACTATTCAACCTAAAGAAAGAGATAGACCCCCACAATACAATAATAGTTGGGGACCTCAACACCCTACTCTCGACATTGGAGAAATCATCTAGGTAACAATCAACAGAGAAACACAGGATTTAAACTACACTTGAGATCAACTGGACTTGGCAAACATCTACAAAACATGTCATACAACAACTACCAAATATACATTCTTCTCATCAGCACATGAAACATTCTCCAGTATAGACCACATGTAAGGTCACAAATCAAGTCTCAACAAATTTTTTAAAGTTGAAATCATTTCAAGCTCCTTTTCAGACCACAATGGATTAAAACTAGAAATCAATATAAAGCAGAATTCTGGAAACTATACAAATACATGGAAATTAAACAACATGCTTCTGAATGACCTATTGGTCCAAGAAGAAATTAAACAAGAAATCAAAAAATTTCTTGAAACTAATGAAAATAAAGACACATCATACCAAAACCTATGGGATACTGCAAAAGCAGTACTAAGAGGAAAGTTTATCACAGTAAATGAATATACAGAAAAACCTAAACACTCTACAAAAAAAAAAAAAAACTCTTAGAGCTGATAAACTATTTTGGTAAAGTTGCAGGATACAAAATCAACACAAAAAAATTAGTAGCATTTTTATATTCCAATAATGAACTAGCAGAGAAAGAAATCAAGAAAGCAATCCCATTTACAATAGTCACCAAAAAAATAAAATACCCAGGAATAAATGTAACCACGGAGGTGAAAGATTTCTACAACAAGAACTACAAATCACTGCTGAAAGAAATCAAAGAGAACACAAAAAGATGTAGAGACATTCCATGCTCTTGGATTGGAAGAATTAACATTGTGAAAATGTCCACACTATCCAAAGTCATCTACAGATTCAATGCAATCCCCATTAAAATACCAATCACATTCTTTAGAGAAACAGAAAAAAAAAATACTCCTAACATTCATATGGAAAAACAAAAGTCCCCAAATAGCCAAAGGAATTCTCAGCAAAAAAATAAAATAAAATTCACCTGGAGGCATTATACTACCTCACTTCACTTCAAATTATACTACAAGGATATAGTAACCAAAACAGCATGGCACTGGCATAAAAACAGATGGAACAGAATAGAGAATCCAGGAATAAACCCACATGCTTACAGCCAACTGATCTTTGGCAAAGGCAACAAGAATGTACACTGGGAAAAAGACTGCCTTTTCAATAAATGGTGCTGGGAAAAACTGGACATCCATATGTAGAAGAATGAAACTAGACCTGTACTTCTCACCATATAACAAAATCAACTAAAAATGGATTAAAGGCTTAAATATAGGACCCAAAACTATAAAACTCCTGAAAGAAAACATAGGAACATAGGTGAAACACTTCAAGAAGTAAGACTATGCAAAGACTTTATGAACAAGACCTCTAAAGCACAAGCAAAAAAGGAAATATAAATAAATGGGATTATATCAAGCTAAAAACTTCTGCACAGCTAAAGAAACAATTAACAAAGTGAAAAGACAACTTACGAAATGGAAAAAAATATTTACAATATGCATCCAACAAGAGATTAATATCCAGGATATACAAGGAACACAAACAGCTTAACAGTAAAAAAAACAAGTAACATTATTTTAAAATAGGCAAAGGAGCTAAATAGGCATCACTCAAAGGAAGATACATAAATGGCCAACAGACACATGAAAAAATGCTCAACTTCACTAATCATCTGGGAAATGTAAATCAAAACCATATTAAGATATCATCTCATGCCAGTTAGACTGGCAAATAGAATAGCAAATGAATAGCAAATGCTGGCAAGGATGTGGAAAAAGGGAAACCTTCTTACATTGTTGGTAGGACTGTCAATTAGTGCAGCCATTATGGAAAACAGTATGGAGTTTCCTCAAACAACTACAGATAGAACTGCCATGCAATCCAGCAGTCCCACTGCTGGGTGTATACCTAAAGGAATGGAAATGATCACGTGGAAGGGATACCTGCTTCCCCATGGTTATCACATCTCTATTTACAATAGCTAAGAGTTGGAACTAACCTAAATGTCCATCAACAGATGACATTATAAGGCTAATGTGGTTTACAGACACAAAGGACTACTACTCAGCCATAAAGAAGAATGAAATTCTGCCATTTGCAATAACGTGGATAAGATTGGAGAAAATTACGCTAAGTGAAATAAGTTAGGTACAGAAAGAGAAATACAACATGTCCTCACGCATAAATGAGAGCTAACAAATAGGAAAGAGAAAAGAAGGACAATCACAATAATATGCTGAACTTATAAAAGGAGAGAACAGAGCTGTGGTTACTAGAACTGGGAAAGGGAGAAGGGAGTGAGGTTAGTGGGAAATTGGTTAATGGACAGAAAGAATGATTATGTTTTGTAATGATGAAAATACTAACTTTCTTGATTTGATCATCACATACTGCACACAAGTATTTATATTTAACTGTGTACCCCACGAATATGTATAATCAATTATGTTTCAATAAAAATAAATAAATAAATAGTATGAATAAATAAATATAGAATGGGGAAAAATCAGATTCTGTGGCCTCATAGACAAGGGGTCTTCAAAAATTTTTTGAAAAGATTTGTATTATCTTTTAATTCTATTTTTCCACAAACTCTTCAGTTTGGGGGTGATATCAAACATTTCCTCCAATGATCCTGATAATCATCCTGATTTGAGAATCATACTACTCTGAAGGAGTATTATTGGAGGAAAGTCTCACATCAAGACCCAAACACCCAGTCTTTTTTTTTATATATATATTGCTGTTTCTATACAGCCTATAGCTATCATCCAGGAAACTTGGCCACCAAGGACCAGGTTTACCATTCGCTCTTCCCAAAGTGAGCTGTCTTTATCTGAAAGTTCCTTTCAATATGGCAAAATAGCAGTAATAACACTTACCATTTATTGTAAACCCCTGAGCACTTTATGCATACTCTAACTTATGCAACAATCTTGCAAGGAAGGTATCTCTGTTTTATGGGTAGGGAAACTAAGAGTCAGAAAGTTAAATAAGTGTCCTTTGATTACACTCAGCTAATGTTGAAGGGGTAAGGTTTAAGCCAGAATCTGTGAGATCAAAAACCACATTCTTTCCATGATACTACATAGCTTCCCTAGGAACAAGCAGGAAAAAAAAGTTCCCTGACATATGCACTGCTTCTTTTACATCTACACTCACAATTTGTTTTCCCCAAGCAGCTTGGGGAAGGCAGCTGCCACAGCAGAATACCCAGCAAAGGACTGAAAAATAGCTGATATTGGAGTACAACATGGAAGAAAATTGACAGGAAAAAAAAAGAACACAAAGTCCTGTAGTAACATTAATCATATGACATCAAAATGACTCCTTCTTCATCATACCTTACCTGATGAATTGGAATAATTTCTTCCTACAAATAAATGATGTGTATGAATGTCTATAAGTATGTCAGAATTTCATTCATCATGCATTTCATAGCAGGAACCCAGGTAAAGTCAATATTTTCATATCCTGACATTTTAAATAAATCTATAGAATCAAAGGTATAAACCAAAAAATTATTATCCTTTCAGACAAGACATAAACAAGACAACACTTTCACTTATTCCCTGCTGCAGCTATTAACTGATAGCCTTACTTTGTAAAAAGATATTAATTTCCTATGAACTGTTTGCCCCACATCAAGGCAAAACTATTCCATGTCTTTGAGAAACTGAACTGCTGGGCATACAACCAAACTCCTTGTTCTTTATTATACAGTGAAAAAAAAATATATATATATATATATTCACTTTATTATACAGTGAAAATATATATATTCATGTAAATTAAATATTCTAAATAACCAAAAATCAAATTCCCAAACCCTTGGCTAAACTGCTAANCTTACTTTGTAAAAAGATATTAATTTCCTATGAACTGTTTGCCCCACATCAAGGCAAAACTATTCCATGTCTTTGAGAAACTGAACTGCTGGGCATACAACCAAACTCCTTGTTCTTTATTATACAGTGAAAAAAAATATATATATATATATATATTCACTTTATTATACAGTGAAAATATATATATTCTTGTAAATTAAATATTCTAAATAACCAAAAATCAAATTCCCAAACCCTTGGCTAAACTGCTAAAAATTTCATTTCTCATTCTCACCCAGAAATGCTACAGAACAGCTTGAGAAGAAACTAACCTTCTCAGTAAGTGTAAATTGCACACAGTAAGAGATTTAATTCCTAGGCCACAGGAAGCTAAACCAATGAGAGAATCAATCTGAAAGACTGCCCTTGGCAGCCACATCCTGAATGTATTTTCCCCATGACAGAATCTTGGTAGAGAGTCTTATTTTATTTTTCCTACTTTAGTTTGCCTTAGCAAACTAATACATGGATCTAATAATTCTCTGAATTTGAACTGCTGGTGTAACCAATCAAGTTCATTTTGAAACACCCTAATCTCCCAGTCATTTGTCAGTTGGAGGATTTGTGGCAGGACAGGAAGAGATTTTTGATTGGGGGCAGAATTACAAGAGTTCTTAATTGTCCAAGCATATGTCACCCAAGTCCCCTCAGTAAAGGGGTTGCATGGAAAAACAAGTTGTCATAACTGAAAATATTCACTAATCTGCTGACTCTGAAAATTAGTCCCCTCCCAACCTTCAGTTTTATGCCAGTCAAAATCCTTCCCTTGTTGATTGCTTACAATAGCTAACAATTCAATACTAATCAATTGCAAAATGAAATTGGAAATCTTACAAAAGTTCCAAAATTGTAGAAAGTCAATGTAATCATATGCAAAGCCATGGACATATGACCTGTGGGATGGTTAGATCAAGCAACAACTACAGAAAACATGAAGGATTCAGAAAGTAGTTTCATAATTTTGTTTTGATTTTTCAGATAGAGCCCCCAATCAAATCTCTCAGATCTTTTTTTTTAAAACTATTTACCTTGAAAAGTCTGTTCCCATTTTTTTTTTCCTTTTTGTCTTTTTTACTGACCGGTAATGGTATCGCAACCCTCAGTGTTGCTCCCGCACCGCGCTCATCCAGTGAGTGGGAACCGGTCTCCACATGAGATCCGAACCCTCAGCGGGAGCGCCGCTGCGCTCCCAAGCAGCGCACTCTCCAGTGCACCATCAGTCTGGCCCAAGTCTGATCCCATTTTAAGTAGATTCACATGTGATAGAGTTTGGATGTGTTGTCCCCTCCCAAACTCATGTGGAAATCTGATCCCCAATGTGGCAGTGTTGGAAACTGATTGAGTCATGGGGGCGGATCCCTCATGAATGGATTAATGCTCTCCCTGGGGGAGGGGGGATTAATGAGTGAGTTCTCGCTCTATTAGTTCCTGCGAGAGCTCATTGCTAAAAAAGACCCCGGCACCTTCTCTCTCTCTCTTGCTTCCTCTCTCTTGCCTCCTGTCGCCATGTGATCTGCTTGTACCCGCCGCCGGCTGCCTGCCACTTTCCACCATGAGTAGAAGCAGCCTGAGGCCCATGCCAGATGCAGCTGTCCCAGAATTGTAAGCCAAATAAACCTCTTTCCTTTATAAATTACCCAGTCTCAGGTATTTCTGTTATAGCAACACAAAACAGACTAAAACAGAAAATTGGTACCGAGGAGTGGGGTGTTGCTATACAGATACCTGAAAATGTGGATGCAGCTTTGGAACTGGATAATGGGCAAAGGCTCGAGGAGTTTGGAGGACTTAGAAGAAGAAAAAAAGATGAGAGAATGTTTGGAAGATTTTAGAGATTGGTTAAATGGTTGTGACCAGAATGCTGATAGAAATGTGGACAGTAAAGGCCGTGCGGATGATGAGGTCTCAGATAGGAATGAGGAACATATGGGAATTGGACAAAAGATCATCCTTGCTACACCATAGCAAGGAATTTGGCTGCATTGTGTCCATGCCATTGGACTTTGTGGAAGGTGGGACTTAAGAGTTGTGAACCAGAGCATTTAGCTGAAGAAATTTCCAAGCAGCAAAGCATTCAGGATGCTGCATGGCTACTTCTAACAGCCTACTCTGAGTTATGGTGGCAAAGGCATAATGTAAAGCCAGAATTTAAAATGGAAGCAGAGCGTAAAGATTTGGAAACTTTGCAACCTGGCCATGTGGTAAAGAAGCAGAGAGCCGAAGAACAATGCAAGGGTGAAGCAGATAAACTGGTTGCTAAAGACATTATCTTGGCAGTGAGGCAGCCAGATGCTAATAACAGAGAAAATGAGAGGAAAGCCCTAAAGGCATTTCAGAAGTCTTGAAGGGTGCCCCACCCATCACAGGCCCTGAAGCTTAGAAGGACTGAGTAATCCTGGAGGACAGACCCGGAGCGCAGCTGCCCTCAGGATCCTGCTCCCTGCATCCCAGCTGCTCCAGCTGGAGCATCCCCAAGCATGGTTCGTGCAGCAGCCCCGGAGAGTAGAGGCCCAAAACCTCGGTGGCATCTATGTTGTGTTAAATCTGCAGGCCGGTAGGCCATGAGAGCAGTGGAGGCATAGCAGCTTCCACCCAGATTCCAGAGGATGTATGGAAAAGCCTGGAAGCCCAGGCAGAGACCTGCTGCAGAGGCGGAGCCACTGCAAAGGACATCTACTAGAGCAACACCGAGCAGGAGAGTGGGGTCAGAGCCCCCACCAAGAGCCCCCACCAGGGAAATTTCTAGCACAGCCAATGCAGCAGAGCTACCACCAGAACCCCGGAACTGCAGGGCCACTGGTAACGTGCAACGCAGGCTTGGAAAAGCTGCAGGCACCAGTGCAGCCCAATGGGCTGTGCCTGGCAGAGATGTGGGAGTGAGGCTGCCTGAGGTTTTGGGGGCCCAGATGTCCAATTATGCCCAGGATGCAGGGCTTAGAGTCAAAGAAGATTATTTTGGAGGTTTAAAATATAATGTCTGCCCTGCTGGGTTTCAGACTTGTTTGGGGCCTGTTTTTCCTTTCTTCTGGCCTATTCCTCCCTTTTGGAATGGGAACGTGTACCCAATGTCTGTTCCACCATTGTATCTTGGCAGTAGATAAATTTGGTTTTCACTTTTACAGCTTCACTTTTGGAAGGACTTTTGCTTTTGGTCTCAGAGGAGACTTTGGACTTTGGACTTTTAAGTTGGTGCTGGAACAAGCTAAGACTTTTGGGACTGTTGGGATAGAATTTTGGGATTGTATTTTGTATGTGAGAGTGACATGAGTTTTGGGGGGCCAGGGGCGGAATGATGGAGTTTGGATGTGTTGTCCCCTCCCAAACTCATGTGGAAATTTGATCTCCAATGTGGCAGTGTTGGAAACTGATTGAGTCATGGGGGCAGATCCCTCATGAATGGATTAATGCTCTCCCTGGGGGAGGGGGGATTAATGAGTGAGTTCTCGCTCTATTAGTTCCCGTGAGAGCTGGTTGCTCAAAAAAGACCCTGGCACCTCCTCTCTCTCTCTTGCTTTCTCTCTCTCGCTTCCTGTCGCCATGTGATCTGCTTGTACCTGCCAGCTGCCTGCCACTTTCCACCATGAGTAGAAGCAGCCTGAGGCCCATGCCAGATGCAGCTGTCCCAGAATTGTAAGCCAAATAAACCTCTTTCCTTTATAAATTACCCAGTCTCAGGTATTTCTATTGTAGCAACACAAAACGGGCTAAAACAACATGTAAGGGCCAGATTCCAGGGCCAGAGACCTTCAAATAACAAGGTCTTCCTTATATCACTTTCTCAGTTCTTACCTGCCTATAGGGACACTGGTCTAAGGTATCTCACCACACCAAGTTCCTAATTTCGTTCTTATATCATTTTCTTAAAATAATAATATGACACATACTTTTAGGCAATCAATTTTCCACAATTTTCATTCCTGTGTTATAGCAACCCAGCCTTTAAAGACAATTTGTTGATAACAACCAACGTGATTTTGCGATAGGAAGAGATTTGTTGTGTGTCTATTATTTCTTGTGATAGATACTACTGCTATAATTTAACATTTCCCTTTTTATCCTTTGTCTCCTGGCATCTGTTATTTATGTCTAGTTAAGTTTTCTGACTAAACCTATGCAGCTCTGAACTCTTAAATGCAAGAGTAATCTGAAATGCGTGAACTTAGCTTTTAACTCTAACAACAACATTTTTCAAAATAAAGAACGGTACTTTAAAATGTCATTTATTTTGAATTCTGCAGTTTTGTATAAAAAAAAAATACAGACAAACTGGGATCCATTATGCACTACAGACCAGTCTTCATTATCTATGGCACTATGCAAACAGCCTTCTCTAGGATAGAGCAAATCTGAAGCCTAGATTTTGGATCAGGGTCTTACCTTATTAAAAGTGACCAGGCTGGAAAGGAGAAGGAGGAGGAAGAGAGAGGTTGGTCAATGGATACAAAAATACAGCTAGAAAGGAGGAAAATGTTTTAATGTTCTATAGTACTGTAGGGTAGCTATAATTAACAATAATTTATTGTGTAATTTCAAATAGCTAGAAGAGAGAAAGTTGAATGTTCCCAGCACAAAGAAATGACAAATGTTTAGGGTGATGGATATGCTGATGACCTTGATTTAATCATTGTGCATTGTATACATGTATCCAAATGCCACATTGTGCCCCATATATATGTACAACTATTATGTGTCAATTAAAAGTAAAGAAAGAACAGGGAAAAAAAGAATAAAGAAGTGACCAGAGACACAGTTGTTTCTTAGAGGACAAGCTGGGACACCCTTGTTCAAGTTAAAAGTCGTTGGGCAAATCTGGGATTCACATGCTAAAGGAAAATGCCACCCCCCCTCTCCATTGCTGTGGCTCATCCCAATTAGCACTGCTCTGCCTACAAATTTAAAAGTTACTTTTACTGCACTTCATTCCTTTTAACTATTTCTTTTCCTTCTCAAAGCTCTCCAATTCATTCATTTTTTTATTCATTCACTTCTCGAATATTTACTGAGCCCCTATTACATGCCGTTCTGCTCAGTGCTAGAGACACAATAAGACAGACATGGTTTAAGAAGCATAGGATCTACTGGGGAATATAGACAACAAAATGACAACAGCTAATGAAAGTACTACACTGGAAACAGTGTGTGGGAGAGGTGATGAGAGTAAGGAGGAGTGTCACTTTAGTTGGAGGATCAGATGGGGACTTTCTGAGGAGCTGGCATTCAAGCTGAGATCTGAAGGACAGGAAGGAACCTGGCTTTGCAAGTACCAGAGGAAGAGAGTTCCAAGTGCGGGAAGAGCTGATGTGAAGGCCCTGAGGAAGGAAAGGGTCTGGGTTCTCTGGGACACAACTCCGTGACTGGCATGAATGGATGGGCAAGAGGAGACCTAGACACTGGAGAAAGCAAGTCATACAGCATGAATTGTACCCAGACCTACAACCTCTAAGAAAAGGCCTTGTTAGAGTAGTAGCTGAGAGATTTTAAAAATCCAATTAATTCCATAAATCTCTGCCGACTTAAAATGCAAGTAATAAGATAAACTGGCATTTTGTTTTTACTCTTTTGGTTTTTTTTTCTTAATTATCTTTAATGTTATGCTAATGAATACAAAGTAGTCAAAAAGTACGTATTACCTTTTAATGATGCAAAGAATTGAAGCCATTTTGCAGTCTCCATTAGGTGATTGATTAGGACATAGGACTGGCTAAATGTTCTAGCTGGCTAAGGAATGCAGACTTCCAAGGGAAAGTAGTTTTATTGAAGTGGCTGCAGTCATTAAGCACATAAACTGGCATCAGGCAAATCCTGGGTTTGCATCCTATTTCTACCTTGTTTTACCCACGTAACTAAAGTATTATCTCTATTCATTCTCACAGGAGTATCCCTCAGCTTCCCCATCCAAAAACTAGGTTTATCTATGAAGATTAAATGAAATAATACATGTAAAGCATTTAATGCAGAGCCTGGTACATAAAAGCACTGACTAGGCATTAGTTGCTATAATCAGAATTTCATTTCATTATCATACAGTCACTCTATGAATGACTTAACTTGTGGGCAAATTGAGAACTCATTGCTAACTACATTTGTGCTAAAAGTTTCCTTCCTTGAGAAAAAAAGTACAGAAATTCCTAAAAAAAATAAAATGGGTGAGAAAATATCTGCAATGCTACAATAGATAAAGTTGTTCAAAACTTCAAAGATCAATTTAAAACATAGTCACATCTTGCTACAGATCTCACCTCCATGAAGTATCACTTCACCTTGATAAGCCACCAATACATAAATTCCACTGGACCTTACTTACCTTTAAAATCAATGAAGAAAGTGTGAGTACAAATGGGATTATTTCAAGCAGGAACTAAAACATGTTGCTATCAAAAATAAATGTGGCCGGGGGCCGGCCCAGTGGTGCACTGCTATAGTGCGCCGCTTGGGAAGTGCGGTGGCGCTCCCGCCGAGGGTTAGGATCCCACATACAGACCGGCCGCTCACTGGCTGAGCGAGGGGTGGGAGCAATACCGAGGGTTGCGATCCCGTGGCCGGTCCCGGTCCGGTACGGGCGCGACACTGAGGGTTGCGATCCGTTGCTGGTCACGAAAAAAAAAAAGACAAAATAAATAAATAAATAAATAAATAAATGTGGCCGAAATAGAATTTGAATTGTAAGAAAGTCAAAAAATTTTTAAAAGAAAAAAAAATTAAAATGCAACATTGTTCTGCTTGCTACCATAATATTTTAAAACATAAATATCAGTGCAAAGCTCATGACATTTCCTGGTCTGTTAACTGATAGGCATTTTCTTACATATGGAAAAAAAATAAGCTCTTAATTATGAAATGTAGGCAAGACATATATCTTCTGTACATATAAAATGATTTTGCTAAGTGGAGAGTCTATGCAAATTTCAGCTAGCTTTCCTCTGAGCTGTTAAATACAGGTCTGTTTCTTTAACAAAGACCTTTTAACANGTCCCGGTCCGGTACGGGCGCGACACTGAGGGTTGCGATCCGTTGCTGGTCACGAAAAAAAAAAAGACAAAATAAATAAATAAATAGATAAATAAATGTGGCCGAAATAGAATTTGAATTGTAAGAAAGTCAAAAAATTTTTAAAAGAAAAAAAAATTAAAATGCAACATTGTTCTGCTTGCTACCATAATATTTTAAAACATAAATATCAGTGCAAAGCTCATGACATTTCCTGGTCTGTTAACTGATAGGCATTTTCTTACATATGGAAAAAAAATAAGCTCTTAATTATGAAATGTAGGCAAGACATATATCTTCTGTACATATAAAATGATTTTGCTAAGTGGAGAGTCTATGCAAATTTCAGCTAGCTTTCCTCTGAGCTGTTAAATACAGGTCTGTTTCTTTAACAAAGACCTTTTAACAGGCTAATATTTCTGCAAACTTCATAAACAATTTTTGGAAATATATTAAATGTATGGCCAACAGAGAAGCTTAGCATGATGAAAATTTAATAATCAAGGAGATTTTGTTTATTGAACACATCATTAGCACTCTGTAATATTTTTTAAAACCATTGATTTAGACCTCACTGATTTGAAATTAGAGATGTTGAGTTGAGTCCAAGTTTACGTTTTTATAATCCATTTATAAAAGGGAAGTTTATTCAGTATATGAATAGGATGAATATGAGTAAACAACATTCAGAAAACAACATTTAACTCACTCAAAAGAAAAAAAAACTGTTTTGAGAAATCTAAGAGTGCCCATTTCCATATAAGCAAATGTGAACATTATATAAAACTAATTATAAATCATTTTTTAGCTATTCACTAAAGCAGTCTACAGAAACCTCTAAGTTAAAATAAACTAAAATATAAAATAAAATAAAAACAATTTCTTTTAGACATTGTTTGATCTACTATAGATGTTTGAAAATAATAAAACTAAAATTTAAAATATTTATAATAAATCTTTTTTACTAATTTCAACTGATCTTTCCCCACCCTTCCCTCCAGAAGCAACCTTCTGCAGTTCAGGATAGGACTGAACCAGGGAAAGAAATGAGACGAGACCATTTAGAAGGTCAAAGTTGAGAGATAAAAAATTAACGAGTAATTAAAAAATAATAATAATAAACTAGGCATGAAACTGTTAGCAGCAGTTGGGCATAGAGACTAAAATTGGCTTCACCTAAAATTGTTCTTATTCTCAAGGAGTATTTAAATATAAGATTGGTCATTTTCCCCATTTTTCTTGCTCCAAGGAGGTTGTTCTTCTCCGGCAAATAACAGGAGAAATGCCCAATACAGATATTATGCCTGTTATTATTTTGAGAGACAGTAATTTTTAAAGATTGAGGATTTCTTATTTTTCCTCTTCAAACCAACTACACCTTGCATAATGCTGTGCACATTGTACGAGTTCCTCAAAAATTCAGCAATTCGATTGAAAGGCTAGAAGTATTCACTAATCTTATGTTCTTCAATGCCAAAGCATTAAGATAAATCAGACAAGAGCACTGAATTCTGAACAAATTCAATAAATGCCATAAATTAAGAAATACTTCTACTAATAGATGGTTAAGTATGGGTACCTAATTTTAAGATGGCTTAGTTATTAACAGATAAAAATAATACAAATGTCACAGAATTTTCAAAGTGGCTTTATTATATGTATAACTTGTTAGAATTGGAGTTATCAAATTTAGTAGGAACAGCTTTCATCAAATTTGGATTTAATGAATGCAGTTGTGAAACAGGCAAATCCAATACACTGCAAACAGCCCAACTCTTAATTTGTTCTACAGATATGATTTACCCATAACAGCCAGAAGCATCACTTCTAATAGCTCATGTTGTGGCAGAATGGATTATGGTATATTCATTCTACCTGCAGGAAGTACATTCAACTGCATATTTAAAAGCACAACACAGCAGAACCTTTATAACATAAAATGTAAAGATATTTAAAACATAAATTTAGTAGGTTGTGGCAGATCAGAGACTTCTCTCTTTCCACTAAAGGAATATATTTATTTATTAAAATTTTTTGAATCCTAGTACCTGAGACATTCATTCCTAGAGCAATGTGTACCAAGTAGTAAGGCTCAAGTTGAGAGTGCTATGAGTTCTAGCTCTATTTTTAAATATTCCACTCCTGAGAAAATTCTCCATCAAATGTAGGCAATATCTAAAACATTTTAAATCTAAGGAGGTTTTCAGATCTTCTTGGAAAAATTAAATAATTGCATATTAGCTTGACAGAATGTATACAGAAATTAGATCAAAGTGCAAGATCACAATATTATAATGCAAAGAGCATAGGTTTCAAGGTCATTCAGAATTCCGAGTTCAAGTTTCAATTCTGATAAAATCTAGCCATGTGATCTTGGATGACTTAATCTCTCTAAGCCTTATTCCCTCATCTATAAAATACAGATAAAAGTAGAACTGTTGTGGGAGTTGAAATTTATGCATACACACACACACACACACCCTGTAGTCCAATCTCTAGCACAATGCCACAGATTAGACACTGTGTGAAATGTAACTGTAAATACATAACAACATGTGACATCTCTACAGTCCCAGTTCCCACACTGTATAGAAATTATCTGTTCATGTTCTCTTCTCCTCCCTACATTATGGGGCATTACAGGAAGGAGCTATGTCATATTCAATTCTGTAACCCGAGGACCAAGCACAACACATGGCATACAGAAAAAAACCAATCAACTTATGTTTAGTAATAGAAGTCGGCTCCTCCTGGATGCTGATATATTTTGTCATGTAAATCAAATGTAAAGTGAAGAGTGTTCATTCTTAACTTGCTAAATTTTCTCCCATTTTTTAAAAATTATATAGGTGAAAACATTTAGCTATGAAAATCAGCTATTGTTTTTCTATTTAAAACTTGAAAAACTAATGAAAATAAAGATACATCATACCAAAACCTGTGGGATACTGCAGCTACTAAGAGGGAAAAGCAGTACTAAGAGGGATATTTATTGCAATAAATGCTTATCAAAAGAACAGAAAGACTTCAAATAAATGACCTAACACTATGCCTCAAAGAACTTGAAAAACAACAATCCAAACCTAAAGGTAGTAGACAGAAATAAATAATTAAGATCAGAGCAGAACTAAATGAAATAGAGACCAAGAAAAAAAAAATAGAAAAGATCAACAAAACTAAAAGTTGGTTTTTGGAGAAGATAAATAAAATAGACAAACCATTAGCTAAGTTAACAAAAAAAAAAAAAAAAAAAAAAAAAAAAAAAAGAAGAAGACCCAAAATAACAAAAATCAGAAATGAAAAGGGAGACATTACAACCAATACCACAGAAATACAAAGAATCATTAGAGACTATTATAAACAACTGTATGACAACAAATATGAAAATCTGGAAGATATGGATAAGTTTCTAGACACATACAAGCTACCAAGACTGAACCAAGAAAAGATAGAAAACCTGAACAGACCAATAACAGGGAGGTTGAAGCAGTAATTAGCAATCTTCCAACAAAGAAGAGTTCAGGTCTGGATGGCTTTACACCTGAATTCTATCAAACTTTTAAAGAGGAGTTAAATCCAATTCTCCTCAAACTATTCCAAACAATTGAAACAGATGCTACTCTCCCAAACTCATTCTATGAGGCCAACATAACTCTGATACCAAAACCAAATAAAGACACAACAAAGAAAAAGAAAATTACAGACCAATATCCTTGATGAACCTAGATGCAAAAATCCTCAACAAAATATTAGCAATCAGAATACAGAAACATATTTTAAAAATTATACACTATGATCAAGTGGGATTCGTCCCAGGGATGCAAGAATGGTTCAACATATGAAAGTCAATAATGTGATGCATCACATAAACAAACACAAGGACAAAGAACATATAATTATCTCAGTAGATGCTGAAAAAAGAATATGACAAAATTCAACATCCTTTCATGATAAAGATTCTCAACAAATTAGGTATAGAAGGAAAATATCTCAACACAATAAAAGCCATTTATGACAAGCCCATAACCAGTATCATTCTGAATGGGGAAAAATAGAAGGCCTTTCCCTTAAGAACAGGAACAAGACAAGTTTGCACACTCTCATCACTTCTATTTAACATAGTACCGGAGGTACTAGCCAGAGCAATCAGGCAAGAGAAAGAAATAAATGGAATCTAGATTGGAAAAGATGAGTCAAACTTTCCCTATTTGCAGATGACATGATACCATATCTAGAAAAACCTGAAGACTCTATCAAAAAACTCCTAAAGCTGGTTAATAACTTCAGTAACATTGCAGGATACAAAATAAGTGCCCCAAAATCAGTTGCATTTATATACTCAAATAATGAATTAACAGAAAGAGAAATAAAGAAAGTAAGCCCATATACAATTGTCATGAAAAAAATAAAATACCTAGGGATCAATTTAACCAAGGAGGGGAAAGACCACTACAATGAGAACTACAAACCACTACTGAAAGATATTAAAGAAGACACAAAAAGATGGAAAGATATTCCATGCTTTTGGATTGGAAGAATTAACATTGTGAAAATGTTTATTCTACCGAAAGCAATCTACAGATTCAATGCAATCCCCATCAAAATACCAATGACATTCTTCACAGAAATGGAAAAACAATCTTACCCTTCATATGGAACAACAAAAGACCCTGAATAGCCAAAGCAATCCTGAGCAAAAAAAATAAAGCCAGAGTCATAACACTACCTGACTTCAAATTATAATACAAAGCTATTGTAACCAAAACAGCGTGGTACTGGTACAAAATAGACATTCAGACCAGTGGTATAGAATTCAGAACCCAGAAATCACCTCTCAGCCTTATAGCCACCCGATATTGGACAAAGGCAACAAAAATCTACATTGGGGAAAAGACCGCCTCTTCAACAAGTGGTGCTGGGAAAACTGGATATCCATATGCAGAATAGATATGCACCTTTCACCATACACTAAAATCAACTCAAAATGGGTTAAAGACTTAGGTATAAGACCTGAAACTGTAACATTACTAAGGGAAAATATAGGTGAAACACTTCAGGAACTAGGTCTGGGCACAGACTTTATGAACATGAGCCTGAAGGCACAAGCAGTAAAAGAAAAAATAAACAAATGGGACTATATCAAACTAAAAAGCTTCTGCACAGCAAAGGAAACAATCAACAGAGTGAAACAACAACCTACAGAGTGGGAGAAAATTTTTGCTAACTATGCATCTGACAAGGGATTAATATCCATAGTATATAAGGAACTCAAGCAATTACACAGTAAAAAAACAAATAACCCAGTTAAAAAATGGGCAAAGGAGCTGAATAGACATTTTTCAAAGGAAGACATACAAATGGCCAAGAGGTACATGAAAACATGCTCGACATCACTAGTCATAAGGGAAATGCAAATTAAAACTACATTGAGAAGTCACCTCATCCCAGTTAGACCGGCTATAATCAAAAAGATGGTGAATAACAAATGCTGGCGAGAGTGTGGAGAGAAGGGAATGCTCCTGCACTGTTGGTGAGGCTGTAAATTAGGACAACCACTATGGAAAACAGTATGGAGGTTTCTCAAACAAGTCCAGATAGATCTTCCATATGATCCAGCAATCCCACTTCTGGGTATATACCCAGAGGAATGGAAATCATCATATCAAAGGGATACCTGCATTCCCATGTTCATTGCAGCTCTGTTTACAATAACCAAGACATGGAACCAACCTAAATGTCCATCAATGGATGATTGGGTAAAGAAACTGTGGTATATATACACCATGGAATACTACTCTGCCATAAAAAACAGAATGAAATACTCCCATTTGCAACAATATGGATGAGCCTGGAGAAACTTATGTTGAGTGAAATAAGCAAAGCACAGAGGGATAAATACCACATGTCCTCACTCGTAAGTGGGAGCTAAGAGAGAAAGAAGGAAGGAAAGAAAGACCATAGTAGTGCATTGGGCTTGCAGATGGAGAGAACATTCCTTGGGCTACAAAGTGGAGTGGGGAGGAAAGGGGGAAGGAGAGGGAGGTTGGGGATAACTGAGTGGGGGACATGAGGTACAAATGCAATTTGTGGTAATGGGTATGCTGCCAGTATGAATCTGGCCCTCACATCATGGGCATGAGGCGGTGACAATCAGCTTTGTACCTCATGAATATTCATAACCAATAAAAAAGTTTGAAATTTAAAATTCTCCCCTGGTTTTACCACCTTTGGATTTATCTAGGTCCCTTTCCAAAATTTAATTTGCCTCATTACTAAAAAAAGAAAAGGACAGAATGCTGGGTCCTGAATACCAGGTGAGTTTCTTTTTTGATTTAAAATGCAATAAACTTTCTAAGTAAAAACTTAAATAATTGTTGCCTAGAGGCAGTCTTCCCCATTTACAATTCTCTGTTAAAAAGTAAAAAATATTTTTGCCAGAGTGTAAACCCATTGGAAAGTTTCAAGTTAAAGTTCTTACTAATTGCTCAAGCTCATTTCATGTTTAAAAACGGGATCCTAATTTTTACCAACTTGCCAAATTTCCAGCAGCCTGTCTGGCACAAATTAGATTATTTCCTTTCTCTCTCTTTCTCTCTCTCCTCAAAACTGGTTCCCCAATCCCAGCCAGAAGTATAAGCAGCACCTCTAGTTTCCCCTCCACAAAGTGTACCAAAAACAGCCCAGAAGAGCTTCCACAACCTCTTCATTTTAACCTTTATGATACCTTCAGTGCCCAGGTGTAAAGCCCTTTGACCGATCTACTTTTCCCAAACAAGGAAATCATGTAATCTAATCTTCCTCCCACCCATTCCATTTTCCTTTTGAAATATGTTTCTCTCATTTTTTTTTTGTTAATTTTATATAATTGGGCCAGTTCCTCCAGAAGCTTGAATACTTCCTACTCACGTCATCTAGTAGAAAGTCAATCTGCAGAATCTTTACATTTCCCTTAAGGAGCCCAGAAACCTGTGTTTTCACAAACATTCCAGGTGATCCTGGTGCAAGAAATCCTGCTCCAGCCCTTCAATATGGAGCTAGCCAGGCAAATTTTCTTCACGGCTTTTCATTCATACGTATGCTGAAGGCTCCCAATCATCTGACTGATCCCAGCGCCAGAATTTGAATGACTTAGTTTTGAAGCACAATACTAAACGGAGCCACAAATTTTCCATTTCCTAATAACTAATCTTTGGGTGAATAAAGCATTTGCATCTTGGAATTTGACCTACATCATTATAAATTTTAAAATTTTATTTGTAGTATACACATACACACACAACAAGGCAATTTAAAGGGAAAATCCAGAGAAAAAGGCAAAACATCTATCTTTAGTGAGGAATAGCACTGAAGAATATCCAATAGCTCCCACCTACCTGAAACCCAACTTTCAGCTCACCCTTTCTAGCTTTAACGATAAGAAAATCAGAACAGAGTATATGGACAGCTCAATGCAATTAACAATAATGGTAATGATAAGAAGGAAAAATACCACATGTCCTCAGTCATAAGTGGGAGCTAAGAGAAAAAGAAGGAAGGAAGGAAGTCCACAGTGCTGTGTTGGACTTGCAGAGGGAGAGAACAGACCTAGTGTTGCCAGGTTAGGGTGGAGGGAGTGAGTGTTGGGGAGGGGTTGGGTTGGAGACAATAGGAAAAATTGCAATTTGAAGTGGTTGGCATGCTGATAGTATTGATCTGATCACCACATCTTGGGCACAGGTGCTGACGGTCAGCTCTGTGCCCTATGAATATGTCTCATTAATAAAAATTTTTAAAAATTAAAAAAACAAATAACGGTGATGATAAAAACAATCAACATTTATTTTGTCTTACTGACGCTGGCACTAAGTCAAATGAGCCACATGTATTATATAATCCTCATAATTTCCCCCATTTTACAGATAAGGTAACTGAGGCAGCGATGTTATAGAACATGCCCAAGGTCCTACCTAATAACAAGTGGCAGAGCTGGGACTCCAACTGAGGTTTGTCTGACCTCTGAGCCCATAGACTCTAACTACTTTGCTGTGCTGACTTCTGGCCCATCAGCCCAGATTTGGTGAGCAGCAGGGAGAGTAAGGTGTTCTCATAGTTTCTTGATCTTGAGTTATACAGAAACCTCTCCCAAGAACCAAGACCCTACAGTCTGGATGCTAAGTTTGACAGTACCTTGAACATCTTGCATATGCATTGAAGGCCTCATTTTCTCTCTTCCATAGGAGAAAGATGACAAAATATAACCTGAGTACGTCAGGTCTCGAGGTAAACTTTAGCAGTCACTGCAACTCACGATAGTCACATCAGTGGAGTGCCATCTTGAATAATGGAGCTTTGAAAGTGACAATATCAGAAAGGAAACAGCAATGAGCAAACTCCTCAATGATCAAGTCTAAGTAGATTTATTGCTTGAAAAATAATCTTGGCATATATTCCTCAAGCAATATTCACTTACCACTGAGCAATGGCTTTAAGTTTCAGCTCTGGAATCAGTTGCTTTTTTTAAAGTCACCAAACCTTTTCAAGATTATTAGCAACCTCTCATCAGCACCCTCCACTGAAAGTGCTTCATCACCTTTATTTTCCTTCATCTGCACTAAATATCATAGTTTGTGGAAAGCCTGTGTCAGAGGCAAGACTGGGAGCTGGGCAGAAGTTCATGGATAAAAAGAATTACACAAATCCTTCACTCTTCCCATGAGAAGTTATAAAGGCAGTTCAGTGGGTTGAATGACCCCCCAAAGTCATTGAAGTTTAATCCCCACTGTAACTGTTGAGAGTAGGAAATCCTGTTATGATCATTGAAAGGTGGGGCCTTGAAGAGGTGATTAACTTGATGGTTTGATGGTGGTCCTGGGCGTGGTTCTGAGGGCTTTAAAAGGAGAGGGCATGAGAGTCTCTTTCCCTTTGCCCTGCCATTTTCTACCATGTGAGACTCTTGCATTGTTGTAAAGCCACCACCAAAGAAGACCTTCATTGGATGTGTTCCCTGGACTGTGGACTTCCCAGCCTCTGAAAATGCAAGCAATAAATTTTATTTTCTTTATAAATCACCCGGTTTCAGGTATTTATAAGAAACAGAAACAGACTAATACAGAGAGCAAAAGTCAGAGTGGCTGGAAAGGTGAAGAGAGCTCTAATAAACACACAAAATCCCATGGGCTTCATATCACAAGTGGGGACAACCCATCACTCATGTTGGGACCACAGGTTCCCTCACAGGCCCATAGACAAATGCTATGTAGGCTAGCTCCATTCTGCTCGCTGGTTTGGTTGCTTTGCATCTCCAGGGAAGTACATCCTAGTCTATTTACTCTCTGTTAGAGTCATGGTTTGCCAGCAACAAAGTTTGAACTAATTTATATGCACCCAGAAATATAATGCATTGCTCACATGAATTCAATACTCAATCAAGACTATGTAGTAGTAATTTTACTGTATTTCAGGTTTTCTCAATCTCAGCACTATTGACATCTTGCACTACACAATTCTTTGCTGGGAAGGGGTGTCCTGTGCCTTGTGACTGACTGCATGCTGACAGAATTGTTAGCCCAGTGTTATTTTGTCTGCTCCATGGAATTCCAACTATCACCCGCCTCAGAGCTGGCCTTCACTGAGCTTCCACAACCTGTCAACACATGCTCATTAGACCTTGTTGCCCCTACAAGATGCCAATGGCTATATTAGGTTGTTGCCACCTTCCCTCTCAGCAACCCTCAGGATGCCATCCTTAACTTGCCTGTGTCATTCTGTAACCCTGCCCCCTCCGCAGTGCCTATCCCACCCACGCAATTGAGGGGTTTCCTTATCCAGGTCTTTGCTCATGACATTATTATAGTTGCCAAAGCTAGTCTATGGCACTTGAACCTAGACCAGACGCTAGAATTAATATTTAATTAGCTCTTTTAGATAGTTTACTCAGATTTTACTTAATACTTAAGCCAGAATATTGCTGTTAGAAGTTAGATAACCCAAAGAGGGGTGAAGATTAGAAAACTAACAGAAACAGGATCTCCAGTTCTCTTTCACAATGAATGTAATATTTGAATAATTATCTGTTTTACTCCCACATATTTTCTCAGGAAATGAAAGATTTTCACAGTTCTCACACCTATCAAAACACTTAATTGCATCAATTTTCTACCTCATCTCCTTCCTTCTTTATACCTACAATGAGTATAAAATTTAAGTACAGAAAACTGAGAAAGAAATCAGAAACAAAAATTTTAAAATATTTATAAGTATCAAAAATCCAACAGGGATTAATTTTTTTTTTTTTTTGTCTTTTTTGTCTTTTTCCGTGTCCGGCAACGGATCGCAACCCTCAGTGTTGCCCCCGTACCGGACCGGGGACCGGCAACGGGATTGCAACCCTCGGTGTTGCTCCCGTGCATCGCTCAGCCAGTGAGCGGGAACCGGTCTGTATGTGGGATCCGAACCCTCGGGCGGGAGCGCCACCGCGCTTCCCAAGCGGCGCACTATCCAGCGCGCCACCGGGCCGGCCCAAATGAAGGCATTTTTTTAATTACATCTTTTTATTTGTAAG
>NW_007726151.1:1161740-1196114 GCF_000696425.1 Galeopterus variegatus
GGAGCACCGCCGCGCTTCCCAAGCGGCGCACTATCCAGTGCGCCACCGGGCCGGCCCCAACAGGGATTAATTTTAATTTCAGCATCTGCATGGACTAAACATGTTCTCATTATGGAGAGAATTTTAATGTCACTCTTTCCAATCCTCTGCCTTTACAGAGAGCTATACCCAAACCATTCTGGTCAGGCATAAACTTTGGCTAAACTGTGGCCCTATCCAACAATTAATAATTACACTGGGGCTTCACAAAAACAAGATACATTGGATTGCAACAAATGCTTTCAGAACTTACCAGAAGTCTGTGAGAACCCCTCAATACTAGTTGACTTATTCGGCTATCACACAGCATGGTTAGGGTAGTGTGAGTACTCAAGCTAGCGCACAGACCGGGTAAATACACAAGCTAAATAAAGCATCGTGACAGCAACAAAGATAAGCCCCAATGACACAAGGCAGTTTACACACAAAGCCAATTACTCCTGGTGACAAGCAGTGCTTTTCAAATTGCAGCTCATAACCCAGAGGATTGAAAAGAATGACCTACTAAGATTCTCTCCCCAGTGAATGTTCTAAAATTAATTCAGTAGGTCTTGATGCACTTTTTTTATGGAATAGAATGGAAAATTTCGGAATGCATTGCAAGCAAATAGTAAGTGTAAGAATGTTTGATGAAACTTTTCCAGATAGATACAACAGCTATCTATTGAGCACCAACCATGTCCCAGGTACTCTTCTAGACACTTGGATACATCAATGACTACAACAGATAAAAATCTCTGCACTCATGATGCAGCTAGACTAGATGGTAATGTAAAATGTACTTCTTAGTGTAAGTCATAGTTTTAATAAAAAATTTGAAAGCAACTGTTTAAAGAGATGCCTATGCATTCTTTCCACCAGTCCATCAAGGAGAGTCCTGACCAACAATCTCCCTGCCACTGTGGAAAGCTCTAGACAGGGGTGAAGGGAAGAATCCGAGTCATTCCCATTCTCTCCTCCCAAGCCTGGCTTCAAGTTTAAGCATGGCTTCTGGAAGCCATCCTCTCTGCTCTGTTTTGCATTTTCCCCTTTAATTTTGTCTCTTTCCCACAGTTCTAATAGATAAGGCTGTTAGAAGGGAAGAAAAACAGCAAAATGAACAAGCTTTGGGTGGATATTTCCTAGTAGTGAAACAGATGGAGGAGATGCATTTTAATTTTTAGTAAATATTCACTGCTAGTGATGAGAAAATCATTGAAATCGTGATAGCCTATTCTCTTAAGCTAGTCAGACTACATTTCTACATATATTGTTCCTAAATCTCTTCAGAGATATCCTAATAGATATTAAATAATGTTCAGTTTATACTTCTCAACATAATGATTTGCTTATTTAATTTGTAGCAACTGCTGCCCACATTTAGCAGGTCTCCAGTATGAGTCCAACATTGTGCTATATGTTTTATCTTTAATCTTCACATCGACCCTGTGAGGGAGTGATTATTATCTGCATTTTGTAAAAAAAAAAAAAAAGACACTAAAGCTTATAGAGGTTAAGTAATTTGCCCATGATCACTCGTCCAGTAAGTGGTAGAACTGAAATTTTAACAAATGCCATGTAGCTCCACAAAACTGCTGATTGTCTCTCCATTAAAAGCAGAAGGTTTACTCTGTATGAAAAAAAAAATGATAAACTACTCTCAGAAAACTTGCTTTACAATCGATAATTTGAAAATTGCTCCATCATCAATAACTAAGGTCAGCTAAATTCCCAAAGCCCTGGGAGGTCAGGTATGTGACAGTAGTCACGTTCCCCACATCCTGGAACATCGCTGAGCAGTTTACTTTAGGCCTAGAGTCCAAACATGGTGTCAGCTCATAGAGCTGTAACTTAACCTAAAGAATGTTGAAATGGAAGATGTGACCCTTACTTATGGATTTAGCAATTGTTTAAAGAGCAAGATGTAATGGTTAACCAATATCACTAACTCATGTCATGCTAGACAATCAGTGTAAATCCTCGTTTAGAGGGTTGTCCCTCTTCCTCTTTTGCCTGCCCTTTTTGTGATTATAAAAGCACCGAAGATCTATGTGTACCTCAAACTACTTCACAAGGTAAGTTGGAGGTGTTTTCCTGGGCTGTAGTCACTCATGTTGACTCAATGGACTTTTTGTTTAAGCTGTGTCTCAGTTTCCTTCTTCAGGTTGACACCAGCCTATACTTCCCCTTGTTTGTTCTTAATTTCTTCAATATTCTAGCAGTCATGAAAACACTACAAATAAACAAACTATTAAGTTTAGAATGGAAGAGTTAACACAAGTACTTTCTTCTGTTTTTGTTGCAATAGGTTTAAATATGTGGCTGCTCAAAATGTTTTGATATCTCTTGCATAGAACTCTTTCAGTGTCCATAAGTATAGCAGGAGAATAAGAGGAAAGATTGTGAGTCCAGAATGTCTGATCTCAACTTCATCCCCACTGCTTATTAGCTATATGGCCTTGGGAAAGCTGTGTCTTTGTTTCCTCATCTGTAAAATGGGAATAATGATAGTGCTTATATACAAAGGTAATTCAAAAGTTCATGGAAAATGTAATTAAAAGATACTATGAACCTTTTCGTGAACTTTTTACGACCCCTTGTACAGGACTGTTTTGAGGATTAAATGAGATATTATAAGAAATGTACTCAGAACAGTGTGGACACTAAATAAAACTACATATTTTTTATTGTCATGATTATTACTTCCTAAGAAGCTCATCTCTTTCTACTAGACATTAAAGTCTTAAAATTTGTCAAGAAGAAAAACAAAAGAGTAAGTATGGGGAGCTGGGGGGAAGAAACCTTTAAACTCAAAGCTCCTTAAGAGCAGAGAACTATGTTTATTCCATCATCTGTCCCTCCACTCCCCAGCTGCTGGGATTGCTGATAGGGCACAGTGGACGATATTGCCTAAATGATGCTGTTTTGGGAAAGCATTGTACTCCATAAATTATTTGAAAAGGAACCATTTTGGTTTTATGCTGGTATATACGATATCTTTGCTTTTCAAAATACAACCAGCATATGTTTATTTACTGAGCAGAGGTCAGTACCATAGGTCTGTGCAGAAAAGAAAAACCAAGACCATGATTAAGAGCAAATTGAAACCAATTTTGCAGCATAGGTCTATATGTTATTTTAAACAACTATTTTAAGTGGTGGTCAAATGAAAAGGTCAAGAGTACTTCAATATAAAAGAATATAGTTTCTCATCATCCTTTAGTTTTTTCTGACTGTTAAGTGAGGCAAAAATATGTTTAAAGTGCATATCCCCAAAATCAATTTCTTTACTTACAAATGTTATTCCAAATGGACATTTTACAGCTGATTAATTTTTGTCCCTTTTTCTCATATGCAAATGTAAAACTAAAATGCATACTTCTGGTAGATTTCCTTTTTGCTGATTAATGTGATTTCCTACAGATCTGCTATCTACACCTCTAGCAGATAAATAATTTTTCAAGCTATGCTATTATGTTTCTTAAAGATATTCATCTTTTCTCCAAAATATTTAAGTGAACAATTAAATATTTGAATGTAAAAGGTAGAAAACATTGTCATGGCCTTTGTCAAAAAGTCAACACATTAAGTATGTTGCACACAAAAATGTACTCAATTAACATTTTAATTAAGGATAATAAACAGTAATTAAATAGATGACATTTTAATTAAGTTTCTCAACTGTAAATAGCCTAATGGAAATTATTGTTAAATCTGATTCTACTTAAATATGTCTCCTGGCAAAAACAGTGACCTCAAACTACCCATGATCAAAAACATTTCCCTTTTATGTACTTATATAATCATGATGTGATATCCATAAGTAAGTTTTCCAAGTTAATTTTCTCAATGTTATGAACCTTATTCTCATGTAGTAGGCAAGCAACAGTGTAATCATATAATAACGATGTGTTTCAAGGCACTTGTATATATGCCTTGTCCAAAAACATAGTGCTAAAGTACTTAAAGGCTTAATTCTACAATTAAAGATTTATGCTCGGTCTTTAAATCCAAATAAACAATTTTGCCAAGCTTGGTAACCCAAAAACAACGATATCCAATTTATATACTGGTGTAGATCAGTGATACCTGTGTCTGATTCTGCAACACAGTAGGGATAGCTAATTGTACCAAGTGGCATGATTAATTTCTCAGAACAAAAGTAGGCATAATTTATTTTATTTTTGAAGATAAATATGGGCCATTCAACACTTTGAAGCAGAGTTGTGTGACCATATGGAAAATGATGCCTAAGATATTAACAATCATTGAATTGTCAAGAAAACACAAGCCCTGCTCTGAGGGTTGCTGGATTTAGCAAAACAAACAAAAGCATGAATAATTTTGTTTTTGTTTTCCCATATTTCACAGAACATACTTATACTAAAAGATTATTCATTATTTATCTGAAATTCAAATGTAATTGGCATTCTGTATTTTATCCAGCAACCCTACTTTTAAAAGAGCAGTTATCTTTTTTTGCTCTTAAATTGTTTGAGTTCCTTTTATATTCTGGTTATTAGTCCTTTGTCAGATGTATATTTTGCAAATATTTTCTCCCACTCTATTGGATGTCTTCTTGCTCTGTTAATTATTTCTTTCGCTGTGCAGAAGCTTTTTAGTTTGTTATAATCCCATTTGTTTATTTTTCTTTTGGTTGCCTGTGCTTTTGGTGGCATATTCATAAAGTCTATACCCAATTCTACTTCCTGGAGTGTTTCCCTGTGTTTTCTTTAAGGAGTTTTATTGTTTCAGGATGTATATTTAATCCTTTAATACATTTTGAGTTGATTTTGGCATATGGTGAGAGGTTTGGGTCTAGTTTCATTCTCCATGGGGGGTGGGGAAAGAAAACACAACAATCACAACAATTCCTTGATTTTTGTTAAGACATGTAAACAGATATGATATTGAGGGGGGTGGGGGGAGAGGGAGGGAAGAAAAGGAGGAATTGATAAAGGAAGATGAAAATCAACTATATTATATATCAATAGATTAAAATAAAGTTAGAAATGGAAAAAAAAATTTTAAATAAATAAAGAGCACTTACCTATAAGATAAATTCACCTGAGAAACATTTTCTTAGGAGAGTTCCAGTCAAGATGGCAGAATAGACAGTCCCCAGAGTCACTCTCTCCCACAAATCAACCAATTTACAACTAGAAAAATGTAACATCTGCCAATCTGGGACCACTGGAGCTCAGTGGAAGAGGAGAGACCTATGGAGTTCATGAAGGCAGGAGAAACCACGATGAGAGAAAGAAGAAACCGCTTGGAGTGTCTTGGGCCGCAGCTGCTTTAAGGCTGCAACTGCTGAGCACATGGAGCAGGAGCTGGCAGAAGTCGCAGCTGTGCCCTTCAGATGGAGTTACTTGGAGGCGGCAGGGGAGAAGAGGGCCTTGGTGGCCCCCAGGACAGCAAGAGCACTAATAGGGTTCCCATGGACCCATCCAGGAGCGAGGAGCCAGAACAGCTGAAAATGGGGAGCCATTCAGAGGCTGGTGAGTCATCACAAGGGACTGGCACAAGGCCCTTCCCATGGGAAGTCCCATGGAGCACAGGTGGTACGGGAGACAGGCCCACTGGGAGAGCACTGGGACACAGCAAGGACAGCAGATCCACCCCCTAATCAGCACAGGACCATGCAGAGGAGACTGGTCAGGAATATAGAATTGCATGTGGTGCAGTTTGCTAAAAAAACTCAAGCCCAGATCAGTTTCTACATAACCCAGGTACACCAGGTCTCTGGAGAGCCAGAAGTACTTATAAGGTCAACTATTAAACCCTGAGCTGCACAAAAAGACTTCCCTACAGAAACAGCAGCAAAGCAGAAATTTTGCTCAACCACACCCCTCAAACACTGGCTCCCACAGGAAGTTCCCCCATTTTAGAAGTAACCAAAGGACAAAAAATTAGTTCTAGCCCAGGCACACCACCAGTGCCTTGGGACCCACCAGGGGACATGAGGATTGGATCCGGGGACCAGACTCCCACCCACAACCACTCACACCACCAGCGCCTCAGGGTCCTGCCTAGGGGCCCAACCCAGGGCACGGAGCATGGGACAAGACCCCCCTGCCACAACCAGACATACTGTGCCCCACCCAGGGACCCAAGGCATGGAGAAGAAGACCAGACACCTACCCACAACCAGTCACGCCATGCCAGCACCTCAGGGCCCTCCCGGGGACCTGAGGCATGAAGCCGAGGACAAGATCTCCCTCCTACAACCAGGCACACCCTGTCAGCACCTTGGGTCTTTCCCAGAGTCCTGAGACATGGATCCAGGGACCGGACTGCCCTCCCACAACCAGGCACACTGTGCCAGCACCTCTGGGCCCACTTGGGGACCTAAGGCATGGAGAAGGGGACCAGACCCCCCTCCCACAACCAGGCACTCTATGCCAACACCTCGGGGCCCACCTGGGGACCCAAGACCTGGAACTGAGGACTGGACCCCCATCCCACAACCAGGCAAACCATAGAAGAGCCTTGGGGCCCACCTGGGGACCCAAGTCTTGGATCTGGGAACCAGAACCTGCCTCCCACAACCAGGCACACTGTGCCAGCACCTCTGGGCCCACCCAGGGACACGAGGCATGGAGAAGGGGAATGGACACCCCTTCCACAACCAGGCCCACCATGCCAGCACCTCTGAGCCTGCCCAGGGACCAGAGGCATGGAGCCAGAGACCAGACCCCCCTCCCACAAACAGGCACACCACGCCAACACCTCAGGGCCTGCCCAGGGACCCAAGACATGGAGCCGAGGACTGGACACCCCTCTCACAACCAAGCACACTATGCCAGTGCCTCGGGGCCTGCCCAGGAACCCCAGGCATGGAGCCAGGGACCAGACACTCCCCACAACCAGGCACACTGCCAGCACAAAGGAGTATGCCAAAAACATCACCTCCATGTGGGTTGCCCACCACAGCCACCACAATAACTATGTCTGCCCTGAAAGTGGCTAGATGCCACAACTTCCACGCAGATGATCCACCAGCCACTGGAGTGCATTTACACAAGGAGTCACCAGTAGAGATGAGTAAAGAAGAGGATGTCTCTCTCCACAAAGCCCATTTCAGAGTGACAGAAGAAGCATCTGCTCTATGATACTATTGGGGGACATGATCACACCTCTCAGCATTGGACAGATCATCTAGGCAACAAATCAACAGAGTAACCATTATTCTATCAGAAGGAAAGAAGAAATCTAGGGTAATTAGAGGGGGTAGGGGGAGGGGAACAGGGAGAGATTGGACAAGGGGCATAAAGAATAATTACAATTTGTAACAATATATATGCTAGTAATATTGATTTGATCAACATATCTCAATTTTGAACCCCAAAAATATGTATAATCAATTTTGAGTCAATAAATTTTTTTTTAAAAAAAACACTTTCTTGGTCTCTGATGCAGGGTGAACTAGGGTAAAATAGGAGAAATCTGGTGGTAGTTGATGCTCTGAGCCTCCCCAGGGCCCTGAGAGGAAACTAGGATGGACCATAGCCAGCACCAAGAGAACATGTGCAGGAGACAAACACTCTGTTTATTAAGTCATGTCTGAAGTTTAAACATTATTGGACTATTATTTAATCTGCTCTACTTTAATTGTTTTTTAATTGTGACTAAGAGATAGGTCTCAGAGGACAGTGAGCTTTTCTCAGTTATGTTTTACCCTTCAGAATGATGCAGAAAAGGCATGCATGTAAGTCCTTGGAAAACATAACCCATAATGTGTGTGGTGGGGGGATTACTCTGTCGCTGAAGGCAGTAGGGGAGATACTTGTGGCAGTCTATGGTCTCCTGCAGGGAAATCCCTGGAAACAATGCAGTTCCCAGAGATATGACTTGAAAAGACTCACAACTGCTCTCCAGTATAAAGGAAGCCACAGATTAAAAGGGAGGGAGTTTCATGGCTCAGGGAGGTTAAAAAACAGTGACACAGAAAAACCGAGGGACAAGAGAGGGGAGAGAAGGAACAAATCCCAACTTCTGGAAGTGCAAGTGTTTTTTTCTAGCTGAGAATTCTGAAGGATATGATGAGGAGGACATATGGTATTCTTGAAATCCCTATATTTTAATCTGCAGGATTAGAACTGAATACTTTAGTTCAGTTATCCAGATGTTTCACCAAAGAAAACTATCAGCTCCAGTAGGACATAGCTAGGGCTACCAATCACCTCTCTTTCAAAAAAATCGCTCTGTTCACCTTCATTTACTCAAAAATCCCATTTTAAATTTGGGGTCAGTCATTTTACAGTAATTCTCGATACCACCCCACCTCTGCAGTCTCAACTTTTTGAGAGGACCTTCCAGGGCCTAAAAGAGAGCCCCTGGCTGCTTTTCAATTCAAAGAAAGGGTCTCCAGCCTAAAAAGGGGTTTGCTTAAGGAAATTAAAGATGAACAAAAACTAAACACCAAGATCACTGTCTACCTGCAATGTAAGGTCTTTGGCAGGCCTGGAGAAAGTATTTGTCTGTAAGTTAGATGGTATTTTTGTGTGTGTGTTGTTATTATTATTACTCTATTTAATTGCAAACATGCAATTAGCACACCTTTAACGTGAGGTTTAATACAAAGTTCTCAATTCAACAAAATTGAATATACAAATAAATGGACCAGTAAATGAAAGTTGAGCAGCCACAAAAACCCTCAGAGGGCGCTAATCAATGTTTCTCCTCCCCTACCAGGCAAAGCTGATAGTAAACATGTCCTGTCCGAAATGCAGAGAGTAAGAATGCGCCTTTCTACTGCTCTGCATGAGGTTGAGGGTCTTCTGATAAGCTCCACTAATAGGGAGTGGAAAGGTCAGGTTTACTTTTTAAAATCTTTTTTCCTAATACATATTGTTTAACTCTCTCATAATGCTCTATGCAAGTCTGGCTATCTACTTCACTGTTAATGACAAATGAGCTGCAGTTTCCTCTTGCCTCTGCTTCGGACAAGTTCCCCGCCCCCGCCTCTCCCCCCACCCCACCCCCACACACCTTTCTTCAGCTGTCCCTTAAGGGTTAATTTCACTCTCTTTCCCTTACAAGTGCACTGACTTAGCATATATCCAATATCCTCCAGTACGCATTTGCCATATCTTTCAAGATGGATTCAAAACACTTCTTTTTAGAAATTCTTTAGAATTAACTAAAGCAACCCAATTTTACTGTTTTGTCCTTTTGTCTGTAATCCCTAAACCTTCATATACTTATGTGTCAAGACTTTAGCATATAGTTTTATGTTATTTACTCAGAGAAAGAATATCAGAGTTTTGCATATTATTGGTGCCCCAAATGCAGTTTTAAAAAGTGGTTAAGTAAAGGAAAACTAGTGTACAGGAGCACAGAAGGGTCTGTTGTTTGAAGACATAATGTGTCTGCTATTGCCCATTTGGGAATTCAACTCTTCAACATACAATGTTGCACATCCCCTTCTTACTCAAAGGAGCTACTCCATGGACCAAAATCATCTGGAAACTTGTTGGAGATACAGAGATCCAGGCCCACTCCAGACTCCCTGAGTCAGATTCTGCATTTTAACAAGATTCCCCAGGTGATTTGTATGTACAATAAAGTTTTAGAAGCCCTGACCTTCCCTATACCAGGCATGAAATAATCTGTAAGGAGTATCTCTTAAATGGCTGCAACAGAGGACTCAATCCAGGTATCCCTAGTTCTGCCCAATCAAGCCTACCAATTAGCAAACAACTTTCCCAGTAAAGGATGTTAAGGGATCAATTCATTAAGAGAACATAACCACTGTAAATATCTATGCACCCAACACTGGAGCACCTATAAAGCAAATATTAATGAATATGAAAGGATAAATAGATAACAATACAATAATAGTAGGGGACTTCAATACCCCACTGTCAACAATGGATAGATCAATCAGCCAGAAAATTAATAAGGAAATGCTGGACTTGAACTGTACTTTGGACCAAATGGACTTAACAGCCATATACAGAGCTTTCCATCCAACAGCAGCAGAATACACATTTTTCTTCAGCATACGTGGAACATTCTCCAGTATAGACCATATGTTAGGCCACAAAACAAGTCTTAATAAAATTAAGAATAGTTGGAATCATGTCTAGTATCATTTCAGACCACAAAGGTATTAAAATAAAAACCAACAACAGGAAGAATCTTGGAAAATTCACAAATACATGGAAATTAAACAACATGCTCCTGAACAACCAATGGGTGAAAAAAGAAACAATGGGAACTTTAAAAATAACTTGAGGCAAACAACAATGGAAACACAGCATACTAAAACATATGGGATGCACAAAAGCAGTTCAAAGAGGAAAATTTATAACAATAAATGCCTACATTAAAAAAGAAGAAAGATCCCAAATGAACAGTTTAACGTTATATCTCTAGGAACTAAAAAAAGAACAAACTAAGCTCAAAATTAGCAGAAGGAAGTAAATGATAAAAATCAAAACAGAAATAAATCAAATAGAAAACAGAAAAACCATAGAAGAATCAATAAAACTAAGAATTGTTTTTTCCAAAAGAATAACATCAACAAGCCCTTAGTTAGTCTAAGAAAAAAAAAAGACTGAAGACAAATAAAATCAAAAATGAAGGTGAAGAAATTACAGCACACACCTCAGAAATAAAAAGGATCATAAGGAACTATTATGAACAATTATAGGCTAACAAATTAGATAGCCTAAAGAAAATGGATACATTCCTAGAAAAACACAATCTACCAAGATTGTCAGGAAGAAATGAAAAGCCTGAACAGACTAATAATAAAGAAAGAAATATTCAAAAACTTCCCAAAAAAGAAAAGCCCAGGACCAGATGGCTTCAGGGCTGAATTCTAACAAATATTCAAAGAAGAATTAATACTTCTTAAACTCTTCCAAAAAAATAGAGCTAAAGGTAATACAATTTACTAGGCCAGAATCACCTTGATACCTAAGTAAAAGACATAAAAAGAAAACTATAGGCAATCTCTTTGATGAACACTGATGCAAAAATTCTCGATAAAATATTAGCAAACTGAATCTATCAACACATCAAAAAGTTTATACATCATGACCAAGTGGGATTTATCTATGACATGCTAGGCTGGTTTAACATAAGCAGATCAATCAACATGATATACCACATTGACAGAATGTAAGATAAAACCATGTGATCATCTCAATTGATTCAGAGAAAACTATGACAAAGTCCAACATTCTTTCTTCATGGAAATTCTCAACAGTTTATGTATAGAAGAAAAGTTTTTCAACATAATAAAACCACTACAAGATACCACCTCAAACCCATGAGCATGACTATAATCAAAAAGTCAAAAGATACTGCAGTGCAAGTTGATGCATGAAGTGGACGGAGAATTCATTGTGGTAATGGCTGCACAACTCTGTGAATATACTAAAAGCTATTGAATTGTATGCTTTAAATGGGTGAATTGCATGGTATGTTAATTACGTTTCATTAAAACTGGTAAAAAAAATTGTTTTTAAGTTAAAAGACAACAAATGGTGGCAGACCTGTGGAGATAAGGGAACTCTTGTGCACTGGTGGTAGAAGTGTAGATTGGTACAGCCATTATGGAAAGTAGTATGGAGTTTCTAAATAAATTAAAATAGAACTATCATATGACTCAGCAATCCCTCTTCCGGGATTTGGTCATATACCTAAAAGAAATGAAATTACCACCTTGTAAAGATATCTGCACTCCTGTGATCATTGCAGCATTACTCACAATAGCCAAGATATGAAAACAATCTAAATGTCCATAGACGAACAAATGGATAAACAAACTGCTGTACATATACACAATTGAAAATTATTCGGCCCTAAAATAAGAACAAGTTCTTGCCATTTGCCACAACATGGATGAGCCTGGAAGACATTATGCTAAGTGAAGTAAGCCAGACGTAGAAAGAAAAATATTGCATGATCTCATTTATACGTGGAATCTAAAAAAGAAAAAGAAAAAAAATTTTTAAGTTTACAGAGTTAGAGACTCTGTAAACAACAAATCAGTTGCTGGGGGTGGGAAATGGGGAGATATAGATCAGAGGATACAAAGAAGCTGATATATAGGATGAACAAGTCTAGAGATCTAACTACAACATGAGGACTAAAAGTAATAAAATTGTATCATATATGGGATTCATGCTAAATGAATAGATATTAGCTGCTCCTGCCACAAAAAAAAAGCAGGAGCGGGGGGAGGATAAGAGATAATTGACATGTTAATTTGCTTTACTATAGTAATGTTTTTGCTATCTATATGCACCCTTAACAACATGTTGTATACCTTAAATATAGACATTAAAATTTATTTTTAAGTAAATGAATAAATAAAATCTTTTTATCATCTCAGCGAAATGGGAAAGAAGACAGACATAGAATGCAGGGCTCAGATGAGAAAAAACAAATCACCTCCCAGAAAACAATCGCTAAAGAACTGGTACTTGGCACTGGAGGCTTTGCAGTAGCAGGTACTGCAAAGGTAGGCAGATCCCTGAAACCAGGGAGTTTCCTCAGATAGTGGACTAAGCACTCCACCTATCGCATTCAACAACAGCTGTAATAGACAATAAGTATTATTATTTCCACTTTACAAATGGGGTAGCTGAAAAAAAAATGGAAAGATTGTAAAACTCATGTCCAAAACAAACCACTAAAAGTGATGACACAGGATTCAAAACAGGCTCCCAGCCTGTCCTTTAACCACTGCGCTCTACTGCCTCATTCTGTTCAAGGAAAGGTAGAGTGCCTGTGGGTCTCATTTCATAGTGTGGACTCGATCACTCCCAGTTGAGCTTTTGGTAGCCTATTAATGAAGCCCTCCAGATGTCACTACATACTCATGTCTGAAGTAGGTAGAACCAGCCTCAAAACAAGAGCACCATCACAGTAATTCTAAGGAGGTTGGCATCATGAAATGCTGTCTTAAGGGTTTTTTTTCCCCAGTTGGTATGTGCTATACACTACAATTAACATCAGATTTTAGCAAAAATGAAGCACTCTTCCTTCCTTGGGGAATATATGCTGGCATCACTGTGTGTGTGGCCACCTGGCTCCTTGGCACACAAGGACTTTGTGGAAGGTCAGGTCCCCTTAGGACAGCACTGGAGACTGTATATTCTAAAGATGTCTCAGCCTGGCCTGAAAGGTCTATTTTAGTCCTTGGAGACTGTGCTATCCCAGATCCTTCTGCAGCGTTGGCCTGCCTAGAGAAAAATCATATCTTATACACTTCTACAATAAACTCAACCACCCAAGGGTTCTGGTTGCCTCTGAATATACAGACCAACCACCTCCTGCAAATCTCCCACCAGCATATAAAAAGAACCTTATTTTTTCTACGGATTTCTTATCTCTTCCAAAGATCTGCTTGTGTCATAAAAGAAAAAACACCCCATAACCCACATCAAACTGAAAGGATCAACATTTCCAACAGTGAACACTCAGGTGATCTTCTGGAAGGTGTGCAGTCACATTTCATCTTCGGCCCTTCATCATCATCATCATCATCATCATCATCACATAGTCCTTGAGTCTCTGAGTTTATGACTCTCTATTGGGCTTTTAAGAAATACACGTAGAGACTTATCAGAAGTCGAGTATGTGTATTTATAGAGTCTCAGAGAAAAGACCCTATGGTGTACTACAAGGCTTAGGAAGCGCATCAGGGAAAAGCTGCTTCTGTGTAGTTTAGGGATTACAAATCTGAAGAAGGGATATTATGTACCTTAAGAGGCCTTTAGAAAGCTAGATGTTATACTGTTCTTCTCTTGATGGTGTTAAATATAGATATTTCACATTGTGAAGTTTTATGGGGTTTTTTTGCATCCCAAAGACTTTTTATTCTGCAGATAAAAAAATAATAATATTAGATGTTCCTAGGCCACTTTTAAATTCCTCTTACTATTTCTCACTTGCTCATTGTTGAATTGTCATGTTTATTTTTAATCTTGAAAATAGGGAAATTGCTATCTCTCCTCCACCTCCTGTCACGTTAGGGAAGAAATAAGCAAAGATAGTGTAGAAATTACAGCAATAGAAAAGACTGGCAGGGAGAAGAAAGGGGACAGAGAAGATGTTTTAAGTCATTCAGGCCTAAGTTCCCATGTGTGTTTTATCACTTACTTACTGAGTAAACCTGAACAAGTTCATTAACCTCTATGAATTTCATTTGCTCATTTGCAAATTGATACTCACCCTGCAGGGGCTAGTCTAGGCTAAGCAACAAGGCAGGTAAAGTACTTGGCACAGTGCAGAGATACGAAACACAACAAAGACGGTGATAGTGGTGGTGGTGGTCATAGGCAAAAGTGCCAAGACGGAGCAGAGACAATAAAAGTAGCAACATGAGAAAACAACACTGGATACAGTTTACCCTAAAATCCAAACACAGTCATGATTTCCTATGACAAAGGGATATTCTTTTTCTTTTTTTTTTTTCCTTCTTGTCATTTTTCGTGACCGGCAACGGATCGCAACCCTCAGTGTCGCGCCCGTACCAGACCGGGACCTGCAACGGGATTGCAACCCTCGGCATTGCCCCTGCGCCTCACTCAGCCAGTGAGCGGGAACCGGTCTGTATGTGGGATCCGAACCCTAGGCAGGAGCACCACCGTGCTCCCAAGCGGCGCACTGTAGCAGTGTGCCACCAGGCCGGCCCGACAAAGGGATATTCTACCAACCTGATTAACAACTTCATTCTGCTTTGAAGGACACTTGAGCCAGATGGTAAATTCCATGAGAATTTACACATGCTAGCTAACCTCACTTCAGTTTATCTTTACATTCAAACTCCTCAGTAATTAATCACTGATCCCAGGGAGAGGTCAGCCTAAAGTGTCCTTAGTTGGCTTTTTCCTTTGCAAATTTGTTTTGAGCTCTTTTTGTAAAATGAGAGCAGGTATTATGAGACAGAAATGATCTCTTTAGGGCCGGCCCGTGGCTCACTCGGGAGAGTGTGGTGCTGATAACACCAAGGCCCCGGGTTCGGATCCCATATAGGGATGGCCGGTTCGCTCGCTGGCTGAGCGTGGTGCTGATAACACCAAGTTAAGGGTTAAGATCCCCTTACCAGTCATCTTTTTAAAAAAAAGAAAAAAGAAATGATCTCTTTAAATCGGAAGCACATCTGATGACAGTTGGAGGAAACAATTAAAAGACCCCCGAAGAAATTTACCAAAAAGGAAAACCAAGAAAAAAATCATTCTGAAGACATGTTTCATGGAACTATAGTCCAACTGCTGTATTCTACTTATGTTCTTAGTTTGGAACTGTTTGTCAGTCAAAATTAAATTATAGGCATTCCATTTGTAAAATAACAAATTAGTCCATCTTATTTGCATGAATCACAAAAATCTTCTTAAAGCTCTTAGGTTTCTTAAAGGATTTAACACCTTCCCATTTTCTCGATGTGAACATCAGGCCACATTAATCACAAGACCATAACCCACTTACTTAAAAGGTTTATTACGTAAAAGGTCGCACAACCTGCTGTGAAATACCGTATCTTGAGCATTTAGATCACTTGGGACATTGAGAGGAAGAATCATTAATAAAGTGTGAGGCTCATTTTATTTATAGTCCATGGGAAAGGCATATTTCACGGCCATCAGAAGCACTTCCGCAGATAAGAAGTTACAGCTAATCTAAATGGCATGCAAAGCTAGTGCAGCGCTCATCCTTATATCCCTGGCAGTCAGAAATACAGTAAAGGAGAGAGAAATTCATTTTTTTTTTAAATGTATAGCACAGGAACTATTAGAATGTGAGGGAAGGTCAGATCCAGACCACAGCTGAATCCTTGATAGGAGGGACACCTGGTGAGTTTGGCTGTAGGATGGTTTAAAGGTTTGGCAGAAGTTGAGATGATTTGGGTGAGATATCTTCTACTTTCTCTGTGAAGGAGTAGATAGTCATTTCTTGAGAGAGGGGTGGAGGGGAGAGTAGTTATTTGGAAGAGTCACTGTGGGATGTGGTAGTGCAAGTTAATTGGAAACTACAGGACTATTAGGTTATCAATTTGAAGTTAGTGACAACGAACTTAGAGAAGATCAAACTTCTTGATGCATTTCTGTCCATTTTGCCTACTAGGTTGGACTCCTGAAGGGCTTACTTCATTTTGTGCCACCAGCACTTTACTCAGCTCCTGGCACAAAGTAGATGCTATTTCCATAAATGTTATTTGGACTCAATTGGGAATGGCAAATATCTGAATTGTCTGAACATAAACAAAGTTAAACAAATTCTAGATTTTTTTAAAGTTTGCAAAACACAACTGATTTGATAGTGAAGCCCAACATATACATAAGGGAAAACTCAAGGCCTGGACTTTGCTTTCAAGGTGGGTCAGTGATACAGGGGAAGCCAGGTGAGGAAAGGTCCAAGTGCAGGGGACCTGGGGAGCATAGGTGGTGAAGATTAGATGGCTACCCAGTCCCCCCTTCTGAAAGCCACCTTGAGGGAAGCAGTGTTCCAGAAACAAGATCAAGGGAATAAGCAGCGGCATCCCATATCACTGCTTCTCTAAGGAAACCATGCTTTGCGGCCTGGAGTTTGGGAAAAAGTTTCAAAGGAAACCCACATTCTGATAGGTCCAGCTTTCTGGTTTTGCAAACGGCACTCTTCCCTGGAACTCTGGCAGAAAAATAATAGAGCACGCCAAGCTCTCTTTCTCAGGATCCAGCTCCTGTCCCCACCTGCAGCTCCCTCTAGCTTCTTCCTTTTGCTTCCATCTCAGCACTTTATGTTCCAGCCATTCTGAATTACCTTCTGGTTTAAAAACGCCATGTGCTGTTTTAAGTTCCAAACTTTGTATGGGATGTTTTCTATCACCACAAAGTCTTTCTCTCCCCATTCCATCTGTTTCAGTCCATTTCTGACGCTTATAACAAAATACCTAGAAATGGGTAATTCATAAGAAAATGAAATTTATTGCTTACAGTTTCTGAGACTGGGACATACAAAGTCCAAGGAACACATCTGGTGAGGGTCTTGGTGGGGACTTCAATGACACAGGTTATCACATTGTGAAAGGGCAGAGCAGAAAGAGCAAAGAGAGAGAAAGAGACAGATTCTCCTCTCTTCTTTTAAAGACCTCTGAACCACACCCCTGACCATTTTAAATCCATCCACAATGGCATTGTCCTACAATCCAATCACCTCTTCAAGGCCCCACCTTTCAATTGCCATAACAGGATTTCCCACCCTCAACAGTTACAGTGGGGATTAAGTTTCAGGGGGTCATTCAACCCAAGGCACCATCTGTCAGAAACTTCCACTCCTCCTTCTGAAGTGTCACTTCTTCTACAAAGTCTATTCTGCCCCTTTCCTGGAGTAGAGGAGCCCACCCCTACTTGAACATACCTTTAGGCATGGAAGAAACCACATTTAATTTAACCTTTGCTCCCCGTGACTTGAAATGAGACTGGCACATCATAGATTCTCAGTGTATGTCTGTTGAATTGAGTTTTACTGTTCATCTACCTTGTAGACAAATGACTGTTTCTTAGGTGTCAATTCCTTTTGACATCTCCTTTTTCCACCCCAAGGACTAAATCTTTTTTTTTTTTTTTTACACTGATTTCAGGACCACATACTATTTATGCACTATTGGGGATTGAATAAAACTCCTGAAAGATAGGAATAATTTAAATTAATACTGATATCTTTCCTTTTTCAGTTCATTTTTGAACTCAAACAGTCTAAAATCACAAAGGTTGATGTTGATTTAAAGATGTATACAATATTACAAAAGACATGGGGGTTATGGAAATAAGACTCTGCTTATTCTCCAAATTTGGGAATATTAGAATTAGAATTAGACTTCAATATTAGAATTGAAGTCTGAAGAAGCTGACTTTAGAATAAACAAAAGGGAGTGCTCCTTTTCATAGCAGGTGGCAAACATGAAACTCTTTACTCTGAGAAATTGAAAATATAAGCAGGACTCCAAGAAAGACTCAGCTATAGTCTAGGATGATGGTTCCAACCTGTCATTGCATAGAAACTAAAGCCATTTACCTTGTCAGCAAGGCTCACCCACCCACACCCACAAAGTGCCACTCGTATCCCTGTCATAGCTGTAGCATTGAGAAGGATATGTCCAGTTTAGTCTGATCTAACTCAGCATGGCATTTCTGGTGCTTTTATACTCAAAGCCATTTACCTTGTCAGCAAGGCTCACCCACCCACACCCACAAAGTGCCACTCGTATCCTTGTCATAGCTGTAGCATTGAGAAGGATATGTCCAGTTTAGTCTGATCTAACTCAGCATGGCATTTCTGGTGCTTTTATACTCCCTAAAGCCATAGCTTTGTACACAGGGGAAATTTAATTTCTTGAAATGGAATGCAGTTCTTTTGTAATTCATCCTGCATAACTTAACTGTCACCAATCACTTAAAATAAAATATCTTCCAAAATAGTTACTTCATTGAACAAGTACATAAGGGAGGTCAAAGAGGAGTATACTGCAGCTGCAAGCTAAATATCTTTCTACATCATCTATTGATAGAAAGGGAAAAGCTGAATTACCAAGTGGAATGAAGTAGATATTTGGTATGATGAGCCATATTAAACCATGCAGAAAGTAAAAGAAAAAAAGCAGAAAGAAGTTACCTGGAGCCAAATGGCAAGTTTCATTCTCAAATTTTGCCATGTAGATACCTCGAAATTTCACTCAATAAACATAATGTTTATAAAATATGCACATAAACATCAGCATTTAAGGAAGACAATGAAATTAGTCCTGTCCTGAGCACCTCTTATGCTCATTTACATTTGATGTCTACATGAATCTGTGCTCATGGAAGAAAACCAAGGGATCTCTTACCTTGATGACATGGGAACAATAGAAGGTTCAGCTTGTGGCTCAGCACAGGAGAGGGAGGTGGAAAACTGAGGACTGGGGCACTCTTGACTGACCCATTGTTATAAGATATAGCTAATTCTAGAAGGGATTACTTACATTTGGGACTGCCATGTCCTAAGAGGAATTTTTGAGAAAAAGTAACCATTTACTAAGATCCTTTACCTTTCATTGACAAAATCATGTATTGGCACACACATTTCAAGAACTCCGTGAAATATTTGTTCATATATATTATTACATCTAAACATTAAAGGCATTTCTTTCAACACACAAAAGCTATTGAATTCCTTCCTTAGTCCAACCTGGGGAATTTATAATAGAAAAGACAAGCATAGGGGCTTGAAGACATAATACAAAGACTATGAAGAAATTCTGGGGAGAAAGAAATTGGTAGTAAGCAAGTGTAGGAGAAAATTAGCAGAGTATGGAAGAGAGAGGAGCAATATGCGAACGGGCAGGCTGGGGTGTGCACATGAGTTGTGTTCTTTTCACTCTGCAGAACTTGGCTTACCCTCTTACCACAAGGGTAGAAGAACAGCAACCCCAGCCTAGCTCTGCAGAGATTAAGTCTGGCCTGTGCTGGGAGAAAATTAACCTGATTAGCCTGCCACTGAGTGGTCCCTCCACCTTCCTGTTCCCTTCCACAGCTTAAGCCTAGGACTTGACAAGAAAGCAGAAAAGATGTAAAAATAGAGCAGGCTCAGAGCAGAGGCATGGAAAGTTTCACGCAGGGGCTGAGTTTCTTAGTAAAGGGACAGTGAATGTTAAGGTCAAGTCCAGGCCATGGCACTATGAGCTCTCTATCCTGGGGCACACCATCACTCTCCTCTCCCGACACCCACCAGGAGTGACACAGGCTCAGATCTGGCTTTGGCTCTTCTCCTACATGAGTCATACCTAAAGCAGCAGAGGTAGGGTAGGGCTCAATGCAGCAGTGACCTGACACTGGTACAGTCATGATGAGAGAACACACTGAGCAACCTGTACCCAAGAAAGCAGAGCTAATGGAAAAGAAAATCAAGAAGTTAAAATAAGCAAACTAAATGTCCTCAAAGAGGGATGAGAGTAACATGAAGCAGGAGCAAGTAGTTATAAAAGAGATCTGAATGGAAATACCAGACATGAAAAATATGAAAGAGAAGAAACTCCAGAAATAAAACATATAGCAGAATGGATACAGCCAAAGACTGATTGAGCAAACTGGAGCACAGATCCAGGAATTCTCCCATAGGCACTGGGAAAGAAAAGGGGTGTAAATCATAACAGGTAAGATATGTGGAGTATACAAGTGTCCACATCCTTTTAACAAGAGTCTCAGAGAAGAGGGAAAATGGAAGAAAATAATTGAAGAAATAATTACTGAAAATTTCTAAGAATTAAAGAAAAGTAAAAAGTCATATAACCAAGAAAAAGAAAGAAGGAAGGAAGGGAAAGAGGGGAAATAAAAAAGAAAAGAGAAAACATTTTTAAAAGGGAGAGAAAGAAAGAAGAGAGGAGAGAAGAAAGGGGAGAGGAGAGGACAAGAGGGGACAGGAGAAGAGAGAGGAAAAAAGAAGTCAAAAATATATAACATAATCAGGGACTAATATTCTAGACTGAAGGTTCCTAACCTTTTTGGTGCCATGAACCACTTTGGAAATCTGGTGAATTCTATATTGTTTTTAAATACATAAAACAATACATAGTATTACAAATATAACCATTTATGTTGAAAGATGAGTACAGTTATAAAAATATTTTTAAAAAATTTTGGCTGGACGGATAACTTAGTTGATTAGAGTGCAGTGTTGATAACACCAAGGTCAAGGGTTTGGATCCCCTTACTGGCCAGCCACCAAAAAAAAAAAAAAATGAAAAACAATAAACAACAGGAGAATTGAGAGGAAAAAAGAGGTCAAATATTCAAGGACTATCTAGACTGAAGGTTCATAATCTTTGATACCATGACCACTTTGGAAATCTGGTGAATGCTGTATTGCTTTTAAATGCATAACACAATACATAGAATTACAAATACAACCATTTATGTTGAAAGAAAAGAAACTTGGGCCGGCCCGGTGGCGCACTGGAGAGTGCGCCACTTGGGAGCGCGGTGGCGCTCCCACCGAGGGTTCGGATCCCATGTGGAGACCGGTTCCCACTCACTGGCTGAGCGTGGTGTGGGCGTGACACCGAGGGTTACAATCCCGTTACCGGTCAGTAAAAAAAAGACAAAAAGGAAAAAAAAAAAGAAAGAAAAGAAACTTATTTCTTATTTCTCAGTTATTTCTCACAGTTCTGGAGGCTGGGAAGTCCCAGATCAAAGCACTAGTAGGTGTGGTCTCTGGTGAAGGCTCCTTCTCTGCTTCAAAGATAGTGCCTTGTTGCCCGGTCCCCACATGGCAGGAAAAGGACAAAGGGGCCCATTCAAGTTTCTTTTATGAGGGCAATAATCCCATTCATGAGGGTGTAATCCTCATGAGTTCATCATTTCCGAAAGGCCTCACCTCTTAATACTATCCCATTGAGTGTTAGGTTCCAACATGCTAATTCCGGGACAACCAAAATTCAACCCTAGCACCATCTATACCAAAAAAATGGCTGAATATACGATCCTGGTCTTTTCACTGCCCCCTAGCTGTAGGTAACGGCAGTTTACAACTAGTTTATTTAGAGTCCTGTCTCTTTCTGTATCTGTGTCACTGCCCCCTGAAGGGCCCTAACCAACGCTAGAGTGACAGCATGCAAAACTCTCCAAACAAGTCCTCTTGGCCCCCAAACATGCCATAAAGCATACACCACAGCAGAAAGGTTCATATGGAAATAATGCTGCTGTATGCTCTGTTGCAGTCAGGTCTGGCAAGAGTAGACTGACTGTGTGCAAGCACAGGAGGTGGCTTAGCTGGAGCAGGCCATCACGGAAAAGGAAAAGAAAGGCTTTGCTTTCAGCTCTCCTGGGTATTCTTCACATCATTTTTTGTGAATTAATAATAACTGATATCATCTATATACAGGTCCTCTTGTCCAAAATTACTTACCTAATTTATGCCTTTTAGTCACTGTTTGATAATGAGATGCAAGATTAAAAACTTGTGAACACAGAAAATTAATAGAAAGGAAACACTGTCTGAGTGTATGCTGAGTTTAGCCACCAGCATCTATTTTTAAAGATGACCTAATTAATTGTTACATAGAACATGGAGAGAAAAGAAACACAGACAAAGCTTTTAGTCAAACCTACCACTAACTTTAAATGTATGACATTATTGAAGCTGTTCTACAAAAGCTTATAGCATGATTTTAATACAGTTGTCAAACATGCCAGAATGAATATATGAGGACTGAAAACCATTTAAATCTCTAGAGAAATAAAAAGGATGGGATTGAAAACTGACCTTAAATTTTTTTTTTTAGTAATTTTTAAACTGTGTGTATCTCCTTAATATACTCCTCATTTAGTAAATCAGATCTGTAGTCATTTTGCCACAGGCTTTTTCCCCTCAACTGTACCTGTGTCCAGAGCCATTGAGCTTTACACTGTTTTTCACGAGTTAATGTTAATTGAATGGCAAATAGACCAAAGGCAAAGAAGACTTGACTTTGCATTAAATTACAGCATTCTAAAGTTTAAACAAAATAATCCAAATGCTGGATTCCCCCCAAAGGACCCATATAAAGAGCAATGAAACATGCTCAAAAGACTGAAGCATACTACTTTGTTATTTTGGCAAATAAAAGATGATTCTGAAAATTGACTTCACCTCCACAGTTGGAAAGCAAAACTAAACTAATGAACAAATACTCTAATGGAATGTAAAAGAACATATTTAGTAGAGAGATTTTATAAAAGCATTGTCTAAGCATGAGAAAACTAGAAAATGGTATTTTAAAGACCACTAACATACATCTCTTTCATGAAAACACTAATCTAATACTATAGCAAAGAAACCCCGGCCAACAATTTACACTCTCAGATACTTACAGCTCCTCGTTGCAAGAAGAGGGTGATCGATTAGTGAGTTTTCTAAATTCACACTAAACTAGACATAGAAACCTACCAATGGGACTTCCATGCTTGGGGGATAGAATAAGCTGGGTCCTGTCATGTCCCTCTACCCAAATATAAGGAAACAAACAAAAACTAGTAAAAAAATTTAAAACAAAAATTCACCAACGGATGGCAAACAAAGAAAAGGCCACAATCCAAGGCTTTTACCTTGGAAAATAATGGGTGAGGAAAGAAAGAGAAGATCTGGCATGGAGCAGAGTGGCACTGTGTGCCAAGGTCTGGTCATCACACACACATACAGGCACACACACTCCCACACACATTCCCCCACAGCCCTCACAGGTTACACTGGGGAGCTGCAACATCCTGAGCCCACACATCAATGATCAATCTGGAGAGGGCCAAACTTAGTGGGCTGGCTGCTTTCTCCCTCCTCCGGGGACCTATAGGGGAGAAATAGTGGTTCTCTGGCAAAAGAGAAGTCGCTGGGCTGCAGGATGAATTGAAGGAGGGTCAGAAGCACGTGGGGTCTCTTCATGGGACAGAGGTCACTCCCCTGTTGGGTGGACATTTACCATCACCTCACTCAGAGATGAGAGTCCAGACTATCAACTGTACCCACCTGGGCTGAGCCTTCCAGTCCCAGCCATGTTCCCAGGAAATACAAAAAGTAGATCAAACGCAAAAAAGCAGAGCCTGTGCTGTCTTCTGTTAGTAGAAACAAGCAGGTCTCAGATTCGAGGGAGAAGAGTCAAAAGTGGTGGTTATTTCTGCATGATAAAATTAGAGTCTTTTCACTTTCTTCTGTATACTTTTCTGATTTGCTTAAACACTCTTTATGATGAACTTGAGATTCTTGTATAAAACAAATATATAGGTCCGTGCGTTTGTGTTTTGAAGGAAGAATATGTGACTACACAGATTTTTAAGAATCATTAACCTGAGATAGGAGGACAACAAAGCATATAACATTCCTGTCTTCATCAAATAAACCCACCCTGTTTGGCATTTTGACCTTTGAGAGAAGAGAAAAGAAAGAAAAGAGGAGGGAAACATCACGATTTTAAAAAAACAAAAAGGACAAAGAAGGAAACCAATCGGTGAGACGTAGAGTTCCACACTATACTTAAGTAATTAGGAGAGATGGAATCTGTTTCCTGGTCCTAGCTTTTCCCTCCCACTTCTAGCCCAGTCGCCTGCGAGTCCATCACCCCATCGCCACCAAACCCTGACACCCAGTGTCATCAACTACAGCCAGGGAAAAATGTATTACTTCAATGCATGTGTGTGTCATAGAACTGCTTAGGCAGAACAGATAAACTTATTTCAAACACGAATAGCTGATAGCTGAAAAAAACACACAGTTCTTTACTTGAATGTACTTTCTCAGCAAAAAAAAAAATGTTAATAATTTAAATTAAATAACTAATTTCTATAAGACATGAATAAACAAGACAACCATAATGATGAGCAAGATTTAACAAATGTGTTGGCAGCAAGATGCCCTATTCTGTCACTGTTCACCCTATTTCAGTGGATCTAAGGATCACCGATTATACTATGTACCATTATTTTATGTGCCACTATATGAGAAAAAAAAATGTTACCAAGTAAACTATAGTTCAGTACCTCCTTATCACATCAACTGTGAGGCACATTCTGATCACAAGAGGTTAGAGTAGACGAAACGCAGTCTTACTCATCACTCGCACACCATCATCAGATGTACGATCCTTGGTGGGCCCCTTAACTCTCCTGGTCATATAGTGTTGGACAATATATCCTTTGTAAGATCCCTTCATGTTCTAACAATTTTGTGGTTCCAGGTGTCTGGTTTTCTCCCAGAGCTAAGATATTCTGGAGCCCTGAGGCCTTCCAGCCTGTGAAGAGCAGGAGCTTCAGGGGGGTTCTGCTGTTTGGAAGGCCTCAGAAGGCTCCAAGCCTTTTCGGTTCTCCCACCTCAGCTCCAACAAGAAGGCCCTAGTGAAAAGGCAGCCTTCCCCCTTCCTCGAAGCTGCCCCTCTCTCACTAACACGTCCATTCAAGGGTTTTCCCCACTTATTTTTCCCTATTTCTTGGTCCTTTTTCTCCTAGGCCAGAAGAGAAAGATACAGAAAGGAAGACCTTAGGCCTGTTTCTTCCATCTAATAAAGACACCAGGGTGGCTTTCTTGCAGTCAGGGAATGGTTGCCTGGGTAACCAAGTATTAACTATTAAGTAACCCCTGTCTCTCTTTTTGCTCGACTAACCATTCTTCTGGTTCCTCCCTCCTGTCCTACTAGAGAGTTAATAGCAAGAGAATCTATTTAACTATACTCTGGATTTTATAACCCCTGCCGGCTTCCAACAGCAAACTCCAAACTGCCTCTTACTGGAGGCTTGTCTTAAATGAACCAGAACTACTTTTTCTCATCTAAATATTTTAAACCTAATTGGAACACAGCAAAGGAAAGGAAGTTCTAAAGGCAGTTGGAGTGGCTTTCTTATGCCTTGATTTATCAATGTCTGAGGCTAGTACATTAAATATAGCTCTTGTTTTGTAGCCTCAGGATCAGCCAAGAATAGGAGTGCTTTCAGAAGGAAAAAGGGAAAGGGCTTTCTCTACCAAAATATCTAACTCCACCAGCTTATCACTGTTGACAGAGGAGGCTATTTTCTTTAGTTATGTGGATGTTGGGTGGGACCCATAGTGATAGATCCAGGGTCTGGAGTATGCAAGCCTCAAAAGGCAGCCTCAAAAAGCAGCCTCAGAAGGAGATGAGTGGCACAGAGGGATATGGGTGATGCCACAAATCTATTCTCTACCCTTCTCCATCCTGCTGTGATGAACCATCAAGAGACAGATGATAAACAAGTAAACATATCTATATATTAAGATTTCAAATAGTGCTAAGTGCTATGAAGAAACTAAAAGAGTAAAAATGATGAAAGATGAGATTTTTGATAAAGTGGCCTGAGATGGCTTCTCTAAGAGGGTGACATTTTGATGATAAGGCACATATTAAACTTAGTTTTTAAACCAGTTTTAAGAAAAAAACTCTTAGATAGATATCAAAAGCCTTCAAATATTTGGGAATTATCTGTTTTCCAACTAAGTAGCCACAATAACTCAGAATCCCAGCCTGGATTGGTAGACTTGGCAATGGACAAGTTTGCGTTATAAACCTTCAGGATCCATTCCAGAGCTGTACTTCACTGCCTTTTTCGTGCTCCCCATATTGTCCTTTTCATACTGACCTAATTTTTCCAACACAGTGCTTTGTCATCACAACTTCTTCACACCGTTGATAGATTCTTCTCTCACTGCTATTTCACAGCTTTGGCCTTTTAATTTCTTCACCTTTAATTGTTTCCTAAGGAATTGCCTGCAGTCTAAATTACACCTTTAAACTGCTTTCATGCTAGGGCTCACCTGTTCTTCTTTTGTATCTGGGTCAGTGTCACTGAATTCTTCCACTTTTTTACACTCTCTTCTTTATTCTCTTTGCTCTCATCTAGCCAAAGTGAGAGCAGATTCCAAAAGAAGTTGGTAACCCCAGGGAGGTGTGTTTGGAGGAAGAGGGAGGTGAGGGGTTACACTGGCAGGAGTGGAGAAATCAGAGAAATAAGGTGTGGGAGAGAGGATGTGGCATGATCCAACAGCCCTGGCATCATTTTTCTGATTATTTCGGAATCTGAGAATTAATAAAATAAGGATGTGCATTAGAAAGAATCAGGTGATTCAGAAAGATAAAAACGATGCTTATTTCCACCAAGGGAAAAAAAATTTTTAGTAATGAAAATCGTCACCAGATAAGTCCTTTGTAAGAGGGTTAATGGAATGAATTTAAAACACACACACACACACACACACACACACATATTTCAAGTCCTTTGTAAGAGGGTTAATGGAATGAATTTAAAACACACACACACACACACACACACATATTTCTAGCTATATAAAATAACAGTGGACACTTTAATCCCAAGCCCCTGGACTTTTCCCCACATGAAGCTATAAACATAGGCAAATTTCTTGACTAGTTGAATATTCCTCTAAATCTCCTGCTCCTTTGCTCTGGTGTTTTGTTTTCTTTTGTTTTGTTTTTTCTTCCTTTCTTTCTTTTTCTTCTTACATAGGGCCTAAAATCACCCAACATTAGAAAACATTAAAGGTTTAGAAATTAAATTCTTGGCCGGCCCTGTGGCTCACTCGGGAGAGTACGGTGCTGATAACACCAAGGCCACGGGTTCGGATCCCACATAGGGATGGCCGGTTAGCTCGCTGGGTGAGCGTGGTGCTGACAACACCAAGTCAAGGGTTAAGATCCCCTTACCGGTCATCTTTTTAAAAAAAGAAATTAAATTCTTAAGATTAACTTCTGAGGAATTCACTTAAGACCACATAAATTTAGATCCTTTCTTAGCCAGGAACTCAACATCTCAGGTTAATAAAACTGTGTTCTGAAGTTGTGAAAAAGGAAAGCTGCACAAAACTGGCCAGCTTTTCTTCTGTGTGTCTCCCTGCAGGTGCTGGGATCCGGTCACCATCCAAAGACCGGCTCATGCACAAAATGTCCCAGGTACTGGGAAAGAAGGCAATGGAATTGTGCAGTCAGCTCTCCGGCATGTGCAACACTGAATGTTATAAATATAAAAAACAATAATTAACATGAGAGAATATACTGATTCCTCTCAGTAATAATAAAAATCCAATTTCATTATCTTACAAGTTAAAATATCACAGAGAAGAAAAGATACCTGAGAATTCTAGCCTTTTGCTCTCTCACATCATTATACACAGATTTCTCTCATAAGAAAAAATTCCGTATTGTCCTAGTTTAAAATTTTTTCCTTAAAAAAAGGACCTTCATATTTCTTCTTAAATAACATGTTAAAACTAGTATTGGTTCACCTTCAAGTGGCCTCTGGTGTGACTTGTTTTAATCTTCCAGACAATACCTTACCCTGATCAAAGGAAAGGATTTTTTGCTCCTTTTGTGTTTGGATTAAAAATTATGATCTGCAAGCATGAGTTGAACAAAACTGAAAGTTTCTTTACTAGAAGAAAGAAATCATTAACTCTAAAACATCTTTTTAAAATCTGGGGACTGTTGGTCTAGAAAGAGTTGAGTGTTTCCAGGGGCATGCCAAAGGGTGAAGAAAAGTAAAAAGGCGGTGTCCTATCTGCAGAGAATTTTAAAACATAATATGTGTTTTACATAAATAATAATGTTTTAAAAATAAATCCAAATAGAAACCAGTCTTATTTTATTATTATCATGTGCCAACAATTCCAAATAATACAAGTGATAAAATACTGCTCCCTCCCCTCCCCCCCCCAAATTTAGGTGTATAAGCTCTAATAATTGCTGTGGTTACGGTTAGGTTTTAATAATACATAAGCAAATTTTAATTGGCACATTTTTACAACTCATCCTTTAATATACATTATGGTCCACAAGTAAGTTGATTCAGAGAATTCCCAGTTGTACAGCTCACCACAGATACACACAGTCTCAGGTACACACATTCCTTCCATAAGTAAGTTCATGAAGGTTCAGGAATCATTCCAGCTCACTTTGGACAACCCTTGTGATACACCATCTTCTTACATTTAATCAGTAGACTCAAAATAAATAATGATAGGATATTAATTATAAAAACCATTTAATTCAAGTCATCATTACACATGACCACTGGAATTTTGAGTTTTGTGCTAAAAAAATATAAAACAATGAAATAGAATACAGAATGTAAGATCTAATATTTTTCTTGGTAAGTGTGAAGACACCAATAAAGTTTTTTCCCCTTTTTCAAAATTTACATTAATATAATTAAAAAGTACTAATCCATTACTTTTCTCTTTTTTATATACAACATTTATTTCATGTTTTATTATTTACTTCTTACTGTCATAATTATACATATGAAGTCAAATTTAAAAATTTCTACAATCTGTGTTTTTTTAATCGTCATTATTATCTTGCATTTTATTTCATTTGAAGCATGTTGAGGCCCTACCATTGTCCCCATACTACTCCTTACATGTGGTGGCTAAATTCTGTGTCCCTGAAGTTAAGCTGCCAGAGTGCGCTATGCATTTCCAAGAGCAACAAAAAATGAATAAATCTCTGACTTTCAGTCAAGATGGCGGAATAGACAGTCCCCAGTGTCACTCTCTCCCACAAATCAACCAATTTACAACTATAGAAAAGAAATGACAGCCAAGCTGAGGCCACTAGAGCTCAAGGGAAGAGGAGGAAAGACTTACGGAGTGCATGAAGGCATGAGAAGCCACGATGAGAGGAAGAAAAAAACTGCTCTGACCGTTTCAAGCCCTGGCCACGTCCAGGCTGGAGCTGCTGAGAACACAAAGCATGGAGCAGGAGCCATCAAAAGCAGCAGCTGCGCCCTTTAGATGAAGTTGCTTGGAGGCAGCCAGGGAGAATAGGACTTTGGTGGCCCGCAGGCGAGCACAACCACTAATAGGGTTCCCGTGGACCCACATAGGAGAGAGGAGCCACAACAACTGAAAAGGAGCCACTCAGAAGCCAGTGAGTCATCACAAGGGACCAGCACAGGGCCCATCCCATGGGAAGTGTCTGCATCATGGGCAGTGGGGGAGATGGACACATCGGTGAAACACTGGGGCACAGCAAGGACAGCTGATCTGCCCCCCAATCAGCGCAGGACCACTCAGAGGCGACTGGTCAGGAATACAGAACTGCATGGGGTGCAGTTTGATGAAAAGACTCAGGTCCAGACCAGAGTTTCTACACAACCCAGGTGCACCAGATCACATGAAAGCTGGAAGTACCTACAAAGCCAACCATTAAACCCTGAGCTGCACAAAAAGCCTTCCCCAGGGAATCAGCAGCAAAGCAGCAATTTAGCTCAACCACAGAACTCAAGCACTGATCCCCACAGGAAGTTATCCCATTTTAGAAGTAAGCAAAGGACAACAAATTAGTTCCAGTGCAGAGTTTAAGTGGTGGGAACAGCAAATGAGCCAACACAGAACCGAAGGAAAAAGCAAGGTACCGGCAACCAGAGACAAAGTTTGATATTAACTAGTAAAGGTGTCATTTCACCAAAGAACACCTGTAACACCTGGAAGGACTGGAAGTCTCCTGGGCTGCCAAGCCAGAAAGGGGGGAGGCCCAGGGGCCTCAGCAATGTCCCCTGACACCCGCAACGAGTCCCAAGGGTGGGGGATGAAGGCCTCGGCCATGCACCCCCCAACATGTGCAACCAGCTCGGCGACAACCACCAAGCCTCAGCAAGAAGGGCCCAGGGTTCCCAAGCTGGAGTGGTGGGGGACGAAGGCTTTTGCCACACCCCCCCTGACATCTGCACCCAGCCTGGCAATGACCAAGCCACCACTGGAAGCCCCCGATCTCCCCTGTCGGAATGTGGGGGGTGCCACAGGCCTCAATCCCACCCCGCCTCCTTCCCCCTTCTTTCATCACATTTCCTTCGCCTTTCCCCTCTCCCCCTCCCTTCAAACTGCTCCACAACAACATCCTATAATGTAAAAAAATAATATTAATAAAACTACATTTTCTTAAAAAAAAGAAGAAATATTTTGAAAATAATTTTGTCACCTAGAGGAAAGGAGGGTTAAAAAACTGTGTTCTGTGTACAAACATGCTTTGTATACCACTGACTTTCTGGAGTTTTCCTAGATTCTTTCTGACTTTCTAACCTTTTGTCTGAGTCTCAGTTCTAACACAAGTTTGCATTGAAATTGTGAGCTGGTCTAGAGTGGTGGATTCTAGGGCAGCTAGAAGAAAATACCTCCTAGGAAGGGACAGAATTGAGGGAAAACAACCAAGATATACATTTATGCATTCGTACTCCTTTATTCATTCAACAAATAACTGTTAAGCATCTAGCCTTGTGCCAAGGACTGGTCTAGGCACTAGGAGTGCACCTGGGATAAGCTTCATGCCCTCTGGTAGCTTACTTCATAGTGGAAAAACACAGACGACAAAAAATAAACATAATGAACAGGTAAATTAGGTAGCATGTTAGGTGATAAGTGCTATGGACAATAATGTATCCAGCATGGTAAAAGAGTGCCAGGAAGTTGCAGTTCTGAATAGGGTGGTTATTGGTCACTGGAAAGATGACTTTTGACCAATGACTTAAAGAAAGTGAGAATTTGCTGTGTGGACAAACAAGCATGTGGAGAAAGAGCATCTGGGCAGAAAAAACAGCCAGTGCAAAGGCCATGGGGAGGGAACATGCTTGGATTGCTGCAGGTAAAGCAAGGAGAAGGAAGAAGAGAGTGAACGGGAAGCCAGAGAAGTCAGGAGGTTTTAGTAAGCCGTTAAAAGGACTTTATCTTTTACTCTGGGTGAAACAGGAAACCATTGCAGGGCTTTAAGCAGAGGAATGACACAATATAACTTACGATTTTTAAAAGAGTAGCCTTACTGTAAGGGGAATAACCACCTTGAAAGCCCTCCAATCTGCCTCGAGGAGTGTAGGGTGATCCACCTAAGACATCTGTCCCCCATTCACCACCAAGATTGATCCGTCTGATTTGACCATCTGTCCCCCATTCACCACCAAGATTGATCCGTCTGATTTGACTCAAGGAGTCCATTCTTCCCTTGCTTCTTCTTGCCTTGCAAACCTCCTGAAGGTCCACACCTGATCAACTCTCCTGGATTCAGAAGAGGAATTCTTCGGGTGAGGGTTTAGAGGTGCTGTCTGATGCTGAAGATTTACCATTTGAGATTAACTATTTTGCACTGACTATCTTCAAGAGTATTCTATAAAACTATAAATTGTTTCCGGATGTTAACCTATGAAAATTAACTTTTTGTTAAAAATTAACTTATCCCTTGTTAAATGACAAGTAGCCAGTGAACTGGCAGTTGGGCAGAAATAAACACCACCAGAAATGTGCACAGCAATACACACACACACACACACACACACACACCCCTTAATATTTAGATATTTATTATACATGCATAGTCTACCCACAGTTGACTACACTGCTAACAGTTCCCTGATATACAACACAAGAGGTAGGTACATAATGTCCTGTTGTGTCTTTTCCATTTGTGTTTCCCTCATTTCACTATGTTAGTACAGAACAGGGATGATTGCAGGGTAGGATGAAAGGAAAGGTAATCTCAAATGATGTGCATGGCAGCCATGCTATGAAGTGGGAAAAGCAAAGGCAAGGAGACCCCTGGGGAAAGGTTTGTCTGCCTAAGGATTGAACCAGAGCCAACTCCTACTTCAGGCCAACCCACTCTCTGAGCAGAAAGGAAAGAATGCCTCCTGAGGCCCTGTCCTTGCCGCCGAACTTCACCCCCAGGAGAGCTGAACAAATGATGTCTCTTGGTGGCCTAATCGGTCCTCTTTGTCCTTGAATTGTTCAGGCCAACCCACTCTCTGAGCAGAAAGGAAAGAATGCCTCCTGAGGCCCTGTCCTTGCCCCCGAACTTCACCCCCAGGAGAGCTGAACAAATGATGTCTCTTGGTGGCCTAATCGGTCCTCTTTGTCCTTGAATTCTATTTTTGAAGGACTATTATTATATTCATTCTACCTATAGCTTTTTTCAATAGAATTTCTTAATATTTTGTTGTTACAATGGAAAACTTTTAACTTAACTATTATTTAAAATCACCTCCAAAGGTAGCACTATCAGAAGCAAGACAAAAAGCATTAAGGTGGATCCCAATTTTTACCCACACTTCTCACCAAAAGTTGGATTTGAACAAATATAAGAGTTACTATTTCCTAACAATGTAGAAAAAGCTGTTTAAAAGTTTTCTCTGATGTTTGTTAAAACCAAGTATATAGCCAGTGTTCGCAGCTTTGAGCTGGTAATTCCCCAGTGTGTCAACCTATACTTCTGAGGCCCATATTTGGATGCTTGCATTACAAATGCCTTCCTTTCCTTAGGACAGTCAGCTATAGGCACACAGGGAGCTTTGTGCTGAGTGTAATAGATCAGCCTCTTTCCATAGATGACAGTTTCCACCCAGATAAGTCTCATGAGGAGATGGCAACTCCCTATTTGTTATAATTTTATGTGCACTAAAAAGTTTGCCTTGACTCCATCACCCACAAAGCTTACCCACATGAACACTGTTGTTCTGACATCTTTAACAGAGGACAAAGATTACAAAATAAGAGATGACTCTTAAAATGCAAATATGCTGGGAAACAAAATGAATACATAATAAGGTATAAATGATGAGAATCTTATCCTTTCCTTAAAATAGGTTTCTATAGATCAGAACAGAAAGAACCCAGAAGGAGAGGCAGATTTCTGAAAGGGAAGAATGTTGTTAGATAAAACCACAAGCACCTGATAGCCTAAAGCCCACCAGGAAAGGCCAAATGGGAAGAAACCTTCATGAGTACATCTCCTGAGGGTGCCCTTTGTCACCAGAATCAGCACCAAAATTCTGAAATACTCCCCTTCATCTCATCCCTATTCCCATTCCAGGTTTCAAAAGGATGGGCATTACTATGGTGCTAACTATATTATAAATTTCTGAATATTACTGAAAAGAAAAAAATTGATTTCTATAACTTTTTTTAAAAATCAGAAATGTAGCCTTATAACAAAAAATAAATAAATAAAAATAAAAAAATAAAGTGTCAAATCCATTGAGAAAGAATATAAGGCAATGACTATCTTGCGCATATTAACCTTCAACACAACAGAAATATCATAGGAGTCCCCTTCAGTTTTCCTTGCCAACACTGGGATGTGTTCTCTGCCATTATCCCAACCCCCAATTCTTGCCTTTTTAGCTACCCAAGTATAACTTTCCTATTTGTAAACATTCAAAGAGGCAAGGTTACAGTTTAGAGATTCTTCAGCATGTTCTTCAGGACCCTTTATAAACTGAGCCCTCAGTCTACTCTGACTCCAGCTGAACCACTACTCTGCTACTCTGCACAACTACTTCTACTACTCCCCTACTTTAGCCAGATGGGATCATTTGGGGGGCATTCAAATCTCCCCCTTTCTAAATCCTAAACCTTTGCTATAATAATTTAACCCAGATTGTCCAACCCTATTTTCACATGTAAAAACCTTATTCACATTAAAAAACCACCCCAGTGCTTCCTGATGCCTTTTTTGATCCACCTATCTGGATGAAATTTTTCCTTCCTCTAAATATCTAACACCTAAAACTACAGCAAACTTTAAAAGCAGCCCAGTGTTAGGCAGATTAATATAAACTACACATTAAAATGCCTATTTTACTCAGCTCCTATTACCTGATACATCACATCTGGCTTTCAACAAAAAATTACAAGGCCTATTAATGGGCAAGAGAAGACACACTAAAGAGACAAAACAAGGATCAGAAACAGGTTCCAATATGGAACAGGTTTTAGAATTTTGAGATAGGGAATTTAAAGTAACTGTGATTAGTAAAAGACGAAAGATTTATGCGATCTGAAGAGAAACCTTAAAAGAATAATATTAAGTGAAACGAGTCAGGCAGAGAAAAAGAAATACCACATGTT
>NW_007726151.1:1197061-1201739 GCF_000696425.1 Galeopterus variegatus
AAAAAAAAAAAAAAAAAAAAAAAAAAAAAAAAAAAAAAAAAAAACCCGGTGGGGGGGGAGAGGAAGATATAACAACCACAATTTTTTTTTGAAGTTCTTACAACAAGCAAATGGAGGGGACACACTTGGGTGGGAGGGGGGAGAGGGAGGAGGGAGGGAGGTTTCGGTGATGGGACATAATAATCAACTACATTGTATATTGACAAAATAAAAATAATTTAAAAAAAATAATAAAATAAAATAAAATAACTGTGATTAGTATGTTAAGGACTATAATGAAAAAAATTGGAAAACATACAAAAACAGATAGGTAATATGTGGAAACTCTGAGAATCAAAACCAAATGCTAGAAATCGAACATTGTAACAGAAATAAAGAATGCTTTGATAGGCTCATCAGTAAACTAGACACGGCCAACGAAAGAATCAATGAGTTTGAAGATACATCAATAGAAATTTCCCCAATTGAAATGCAAAGAGTAAAAAAATTGAAGAAAAAAAAAAGAATAGAATATCCAAGAACCGTGGGACAATTCCAAAAGGCACAATATAGGCATAGGTGGAATACTGGAGAAGAGAGAAAGAGTGGAGTAGAATAAATATTTGAAATAATAGTAGAAGAGAATTTCCCAAAATTAGTAACAGACACCATACTACACATCCCTGAGGTTCAGAGAACACCAAGGATAAACACCAAAAAAATCTATATATAGGCATATTATATTCAAACTGCAGAAAACTAAATACAAAGAGAAAATCTTAAAAGAATCCAGAGGAAAAAACACTTCACCTATAGAGAAACAAGATTAAGAATTAGAGCAGACTTCTCATCAGAAACGATACAAGCAAGAAGAGAGTAGGATGAAATATTTAAAGCATTGAAAGACAAAAATCACCAAGAAATTCTACATCCAGCATAATTATCCTCCAAAGTTGAGGAGAAATAAAGACTTCCTCATTTTAAAAAAAAAGCTGAGGAAATTCATCACCAGCAGACCTATACTGCAAAACATTTCAAAAACAAAACAAAACAAAAAAACAAAAATATATTCTTCAGGGAGAAGGAAAATGATATAGGTTAGAAACTCAAATCTACATAAAGAAAAAAAAGCATCAGAGAAGGAATAAGTGATAATAAAATAAAATCATTTATTTTTCTTATTGTTAACTGATCTGTTTAAAGTAATAATAGTAACAATGCATTGGGTGATCGTAGCCTATGGGTAAGTGAAATGAATGACTGCAACATCATAAAGGACAGGAGGGAGAAATTAGGAGTACTGTCATAAGAAAGAACCTGAAGTGCATGTGAAGTGGTAGAGTTTATTAGAAGGTGGATATAGATTAGTTTAAAATGTATGTTGAAAACTCTACAGCACTATTAAAAACATTTTAGGAAGCATAATTACTAAGAGAGGGGATAAAATAAAATCACATAAAATGCTCAATTAAAACCAGAGAAGGCACAAAAATATTAGAACAAAGGAAAAAGAACAAGTGCAATTATTAGAAAACAGTTACAAATATAATAGATATTAATACAACTGTATCTCTCATAAACATAAATGTAAAATCCTCAACAACATATTTGCAAATCAAATACAATAACGTAAAAAAAAATTATACACCATGACCAAGTGGGATTTATTCTAGGTATGCAAAAGTTCTTCAACATTTGAAAACCAATCAATGTAATCTACCACATCAACAGGCTAAAGATAATTACATAATTATATTAATTGGTGTAGAAAAGAAATTTGATAAAATTCAATACCCTTATATAATAAAAATGCTCAGCAAACTAAGAATACAAGGAAACTTCCTCAACCGCATAAAGAATACCTACAAAAAACCTACAGCTAACATCATACTTAATGAGAAATTGGTCACTTTCTCTGTAAGATCATCAACAAAACTGGAATGTTTCCTCGCACCATTCCTAGTAAACATCACAATGGAAATCCTATTTAAGGAAATAAGACAAGAAAAGGAAATTAAATTTATGCAGATTAGGAAGGAAAAAATAAAATTGTCTTTGTTCATGGATGATATGATTGTCTATGTAGAAAATCCCAAATAATAGGGGGAAAAATTCCTGGAATTAGTAGTGAGTATAGCAACGTCTCTACACAAGGATACACAGTTAATATACAAAAATCAGTTGCTTTTCTATATACTGACAATGGCCAATTCAAATTTGAAATAAGAAAAAAAATCTACATTTGCAATAGCACCCAAAAAACGAAGTACTTAAATATAAATTTAACAAATATGTACAAGATCCGTATGAAGAAAACTACAAAACTGATTAAAGAAATCAAAGAGGGGCCGGCCCGTGGCTCACTCGGTAGAGTGCGGTGCTGATAACACCAAGGCCCCGNAAAAGAAATCAAAGAACTTATAAATAAAAGGAGAGATGTTCCATATTCATGAATAGGAAGACTCAATATTGTTAAGATGTCAATTTTTCCTAATATTCTTAATATTCAAAGCAATCCCAGTTAAAATCCTGGAAAGCTATTTTGTAGATACTGATAGACTGATTCTGAAGTTTAAATGAAAATGCAAAAGACCTAGGATAATCAACACAATACTAAAGAACACCAGCCTTGGAAGACTCACACTACACAATTTCAAGACTTACAATAAAGGCATAATAATCATGACAGTGAGATATTAGCAAACGAATGGTCATATAAGTCAATGGAACAGAGCAGAGAGCTCAAAGACCTACACAAACATAATCAAATGATCTTTGACAAAGGAGCAAAGGCCATACAATGGAGAAAGACAGCCTTCTCAACAAGTGGCACTAGAAAATTAGAATGTTTGTATGCAAAAGGAAAGAAAGAAAGAAGAAAAAAGAACCTAGACATAGGCCTTACACCTTTACCAAAAATTAACTCAAAATTAACCACTGACCTACATGTAAAATGCAAAATTATAAAACTTCTAGAAGGAAACTTAGGAGAAAATCTAGGGGAGTTTGGGCTTGGCAATGAATTTTTAGATGCAATACCAAAAGCACAAACCAGGAAAGAAAAAATGGTAAGTCAGACTTTATTTTAAAAGTCCATTGCCCATCCCAATCCGTTATGCAAACCTATACACCTGGGATCAGCCAAGTTCATCAGCTCAGGTGCCATATTGTTCAAAAGACCTTGCTGTATTCAAGGCAGCAAGAATGGGTTCCAGGATCCCTGGCAACACAGTGCCTAAAGAATAGGTGAACCTTCCAAGGATCTATGTATACAATATGGTGTGGGTATTTTAATCTTCTACTCCTGCACACATGAAAATTTTTACCCATTTAATCCTCTTAAATTTCTGCCTGTTATCATCTTTCTCATTATGTATGCATTACTATCTATCTCACTAGGGTATTTTGAGGCTTAATTAATAAAGTGCACTGATTTGAGCCTTAACAAGGGAAAGAGCTAAAGAAAATTTCTTATGTATGTATTTGTACTATAGAGAGATCATATCACGATAAATATACTGTTAACAGTAAAAAACAAAAAGAGCCTTGGGGCAGACAGGTGAAGACAGTTATATGGATCACAGACACAGAAATTGTATAAACCACGGCTAAAGAGATAACCAGGGCAGATATCCAGGCAGAAAAGCTAATTAGATCAATTATAAATCAGAAACATGTTCAGCTATGTTTGTCTTTGGAGGAGGGAAGGAAGAATGGCAATATGTTTTAATTAGACATGGCCACATGTGAAGGTCCCAAACCAAGAAACGTAATGGTGTGCTGGATAGTCTCCATTGCCTCTCCAGATGACACTTTCCTCCTTCTCCACCTTATCCCAGGGGTCTGGCCTGCATGATCTATGACAAGGGGTCCCTTTCTCTGGCCTCCCATGAGGGCCAAGTGGCAGATCAGGAGGCGGGAGGAGAGTGAGGGAAGAATGTTCATTGCCTGAGCTCCTTCCTGCTGTGCCGTGGGTGCATTATGGCCACATTCCTCCCCCAAGGCCACAGGTCCTAGCAGACAGCCCTGCCCTACAGCCCCTCCCTGGTGCCTTCAGCCATACGGGTGGTATCATGCTCTGCTTTTGCGCCTTCCCTTATTGATTTCCCTCAACTCTGTCCACGTCTTTGAAACTGTCTCTTTATTTTCCCCTCTCTGTTACCTCGCCTAGACTCTGATTGATACAGGTATAAAATAAGTGCACATAAAGAGAATATAAAATATATTAATTTGCTGGCAAGGACTTTTCAGTTTTAATAAAATAGATCTTACTTATGCAAAAGTGGTGAAAAGAGGATTCACCTCCTCTGTGGAGGCTTCTCCCAACCCGAAGAGTTGGTTATACCTTCCTCTTTTCTCTCGTTGTTCTTTATACATAACATATAATTACCATGGGATTGTGATGGGCATAAAGGAACAAGACAAGGGGACCTCATTTGGGAAGAGCTTCATGAGGTGAGGGATCTGAGATGTGCAGGAATACCTAGATGTCTGACAATTGGAGTTATGTTAACTCAGGCACCTGCAGTTGGCTTCTCTAGTTGTGCACAACCAAGAGATACCAAGCGTTGCACAATTCTTCCTACCTTAATATATCTGTCCCTTGGGCCGGCCTGGTGGCGCACTGGAGAGTGCGCTGCTTGGGAGTGCGACGGCGCTCCCGCCGAGGGTTCGGATCCCATGTGGAGACCGGTTCCCG
>NW_007726151.1:1202464-1237511 GCF_000696425.1 Galeopterus variegatus
AGGGTTGCGATCCCGTTGCCGGTCAGTAAAAAAGACAAAAAAGAAAAAATATATATATATATATCTGTCCCTTCAGTCAGACAGTGAGATCAGGAAGGGAGTTTCCATCATCTTTTTATTTCCACTTCTAGCCCACTGCTCAATAAACACCAGTCGATCTCCTACTCTAATTGAGAATACACAATAAGAACATCAGTGTTTATTAACAAACCCAGAACTGCCTTCTGAGTTGTATTTCCTTACAAAGAAAAGTACATGTTGTTTAAAAGGATCTTTTGATATCAAAACATCTAGGTTATAATAACCCAACACCATGTACCTTGAAATGTAATACACATATGTTTCTGTTTTTTCCATTGCCAAGACCAAACTATTTTGAGAGAGGATGCATCTCGTGTCAAAGCAAGCAGGAGTGTTTTTTAAACATCCACTCTCAAAGAGGAATTGCACGTCTATCTGTATAATCAAAGTGAGTTCCAACCCCTTAATTCAGAACATTAAATTTGGAGTTTTCCATACAAATAGCAAACAGCAGTGTACCCAAATGACCTCCAAAGCCACCAACTAATGGACGGTAACTGTCACTAAGTCCCTTGTCATGTACTCATAACTGCATTTAGTGTTCTCGTCTCCTCTCCTCTGAAGCACGAACTCCTGGCCCTTCTTCTACGATTCTTGGGCCTGTCCCTCCTTCACAGTCCCTTCTGTGTCAGGTGTTCCTGTTCGGGGACTCAGAGCCCATGGCTCCTGCTCTTACTTCCATGCCTCCTGTCATCTGGACACCCAAGCACAATTTTTCTCCAGTACACTATCTTTGTGTCATTCTCCTGTCCACCATGTTCAAATGGCTCAGATTAACATGAATGTACTCAGACCTGTTTTCTCACCTGTAAAAATGGTAATAGAATGGGACTGAGCAATATCGAAGGTCTCTTTTAGCTCTGATTTTATTAATCCTCCACTGAACTCATTTGATCACATGTATTAATCTTCTTCAGGGTTAGCGCCTTTGTGTCAGCCATTCTTCACACATCCATCTAACAACACTTACTGAGTGCCTGCAACAGGAAGAACACAGTGCTAGGTTCTAGGAATACAAAACATTGTTCCTGCCCTCGACATGTAATAGCAGTTATCATTTCTGAGCACTTCTACACGGGGCATTTAAGCAGGACGCACTGCATCTTCACAAGAACCCTATGACACAGGCACTATTGACGACTCTATTTTATAGATGAGAAAACAGACACAGAGGCCAATAACTTGGCCTACTCATATAACTAGTAAGTGACTCTAAATTCATTCTAAATGATAATGCCTCTTAAATAATGAGTAAAAGGTTCTTGTTTAAAGACATTAATAAAATACTGAATAGGAAGGTCTTCACTCTGCTAAGATTTCCAGGATGAGGGGCTACTTCGGCTCCAAGATACTTTCCACCCCAGCCCATGCAGATGCCATGACCCCATCTGGAGCACTCATTACCTAGTCTCAGCCAAGTCACCTCCATCTCAAGCACTGTATGAAGGACCAACACTCACCTCAGAAAACCATCTTCCGTGAATCAACTGCTGTCTATACTTTATTATTCTGTGCATGATAAGATTGTTGCTTAGTTCATATACTACATCTTCTATCATTTTTTTCTAACTTGTTCTCATGCCATGTTTAATCTCCCCTACTAATCTAACAAGGGCACCTCCAGCCAAACCTGATACAGTGCTTATCAAATAGCAAGCAAGGTTTGTTAATAAGTCAAGCAATTCACTTTATCCAGGGAGTCAAACCCAAACCATCCAGACCAGTCTGGGGACACTCACTCACCTTGACCTAGCAGAATCTGCCCCATCAATCCACCAAGGCTGAGTGGACAAAAATTCTCCTTCAGTCAGCTCGCCACACTCCCATCCTGTGACTTTTATCTTGTATTAAATGTAATATAAACACTGAGCCTCCAAAGTAGTGAAAGGAACTTTTATTTTCTCATGTATTCCAAGGCCCAGGTTTTTATATTGTATTGTAAATCCAAAACTTCCATAAAAGTTAGAAGCATCAAAAGTGCCTTTCCAGGAATTTGGACTGCAGTCAAACGTCTACCCTCGATGTTCTCTTTCCACTGGTGGCATTTCCTCCCGTACTACCTAACACAAGTACATGCAGTATGTTAAGAAGACCTGCAGACCTAAGCAGGTTTGATCTACTTTCCATCAGTCATCATTGCAAATGTGTTTGTGCTTTAACTGTGGGGTGTTCTTAAACCCTGCTGCTGGTGATGCTTTCTGTAAACAACAGTAATTCTCAAGTGCCTTATTGTGAGTGCAATGATTCATCTCCAGTGCAGAGAAGTGGCTTTATTTAGGACTGGCCAGAGGGGGAAGGGCATCATTATATTCACTTTGATAGAGAATCTGCAGAATTCTGTCTCATTTGCCCTCTGTAGAAGGTCCAGTTTCTTCCCTTTCCTTTCTCCTAATCTAAGAATCGCATGCCTAAATATTTGGCAAATATTTGCAAATTAATGTTTTACCTAAATTATTTCTTTTTAACAGGTTCAAATAAAGTGAATTTTGCAAACCCTCCCTCAGTCCAGACTATGTGTCCCCACATGACTGTCTGACACATAGGAGGCACTAAATAAGTGTTTGGTTAATATTTGCTGAGGGATAAAGGAAAAGGAAAAAATAGAAGCAAGAAAGGGAGGGCGGTAAAATTTGTAATTGCAGGTGAAAAGAACTCAGGTTGAAAACTACATCTCAGGAGCTGGCCAGTTAGCTCAGCTGGTTAGAGAACGGAGCTGATAACACCAAGGTCTGGAGTTCGATCCCTGTACTGGACAGCCACCAAACATTCACACACACACACACACACACACACACACACACACACACACACACACACACACCCCAACAACAACAACTACATCTCTGTCTGGTTCGTGAGCCATTGAGCCTTACAAAGTTAAACACCATTCTGTGACCCCAGAGCCAGTCAGCCCCCTCTTGAATTTATACTACTAGGAGAACCTTTTGAAAAAAAGCAGCCAGCTTTCAGCAACTGATCACCACTGCTGGAAAAATGCAAGTCAGCATACTTCGACCTCTGGTGGTAGACCTGAAGAAGCAATGTATCAGATACCTACTTCCACAATAGTACTGCATAACAAACAGCCACAGAAACCCCAGGAACATTCAACAATAAGCATTTATTGTTTATGCCTAGTTTTGGTGGGGGCTGGCTAGATGGCTTTGCTAATCTTGGCCAGACTTGCTCACATGTCTTCAGTCAGCTGGCTGTTAGCTGATATCAGCTGGCCTTGGCACTGGGATTACTCAGCTCTGTTCCACATGTCTCTCATCCTCCAGCAGGCTATCCAGACATATCGTCATGGAAATAGAAGAGGAGCTTCCATGAAAAATATACATGGACTCTTGAGAACTAAGCTCAGAGCTGGCATACCCTCACCTCTACCTCATTCTTTTGGTCAAAGCAAGCCATATGGCCAAAACTAGGGACAGGGAATAATGTCCCACACTCAGTGGGAATGAACTGCAAAGTTAAATGGGAAAGGAGAATGGTACAGGGAGAGATGAAGAACTGAGGCCAGTGATAACAGTCTACTACAAATAAGCTCATATAACAATAAAAAAACACAGAATTCTGAATTGCAAAGATGGAACCAAGACATATTTGCAAGTACTGAACTAGGTAACAAAACTGAAAGAAGGTGCTTATTTTTTCTAATAAATATCTAGCTCAGACATTATTTTTTGAACTCTAGTTTTATTGTTATTATAATTAGTTAAACATTAGATTGAGGTAAATAATATTTATGCTGAGAATGAATTGATTTCTTTTCTTTCTCAGTATTCTTTAGTCAAGTAGCCTGGTAAAACATTTTTTTGAACTAATAAAAGCTACGAACTTTTTTATAAGTCTATGACAACAATAAATTTTTCTAATTTTAGAGAGAAGGAGAACTGAAATATCCTGATATGAGAAAGATTATGAACAGATTAAAACAATATTTTAAATTTAATAGTGTATTAATCCATTTCTGTTGCTTATACCAAAGTACATAGAACTAGGTGATTTATAAAGAAAACAAAATTTTTTGATTACAGTTTCAGAGGCTAGGAAGTCCAAAGTCCGGGAACACATCTGGTGAAGGCTTTCTTTGATGATGACTTCAGTGACAACAGGGTATTACATAGCTTAATGGTGGAGCACAGAGAGAGACTAACCTAATTCACTCCCCAAGAAAATTGGCACCATGAGTGGGGTGTTGCTTATAACAAATACTCGAAAATGTGGAAGCAGCTTTAGAACTGGGTGTTGAGGAAATGCTGGAAGAATCTGAGGAAGGAGGCTAGAAAAAGCCTCACTGCTGGTGGGAATTTAGAAGACAAGAAAACCAGGGAAAGTTTGGAACATCTTAGAGAGTTAAATGATGTTGACCAGACTGATTATAGAAATATGGATTATAAAGACCATTCTAAGGAGATCTCAGAAATAAGAAGGAGTTTATTAGAAACTGGGGCAAAGATCAATCTTGCTAAGAACTGGCAAGGAACTTTGTTGTATTGTGTCCATGCCCTAAGACTGTTGAAGTTAGAACACAAGAGTTGTGAACCAGAGTATTTTGTGGAAGAAATTTCTAAGCATCAAAGCATTCAGGAAGTGGCATGGCTACTTGCAACAGCCTATGCTGAGTTATGGAAGCAAAGGCATGATATAAAACCAGAATTTAAAAGGAAAGCAATATCATAAAGATCTGGAAAATTTGCAGTCTGGCCATGTGGTAGAGAAGCAGACAGCAAAGACAGACAGCAGAGAAAAATCCAGTGGTGCAGCAGAAGAACTGGTTGCTAATAGCCAAGAAAATGGGAGAAAGGCCCTGAAGACATTTCAGAGACCTTGGAGGCTGAGTCTTCCATTTCAGGTCCGCAGGGCTAGGGAGATAGAATGGTCTTGGAGAACAGACCCAAGGCTCCCTCTATGGGCTCAATGCCCAGGGCCACCTTGGAAAGCTGCTTCCAAAACCAGCACCCCAGCTGCTTTGGTTGCTGCAGCCATGGCTAAATTGGCCTGAGATGTGGCTGGACCAGCAGCTTTAGAATATACAAGCCAGAAGCCTTGGTAGCATATGTGTTGTTAACTTTACAGGCTCACAGAATACCAGAGCTGGGAAGGCTTGGGAACCCCCACTCCAATTTCAGAGGATATATGGAAAAGCCTGGGGACCCAGGAAGAGATCTGTTACAGGGGTGGAGTTACTGCATAGAGTCTTCACTAGAGCAATGCCAAGCAGAAACATGGGGTTACATTTGCAGCAGAGAAACTCCATCAGCATCATGCCTAATGGAGTGCTGAGAGCCAGACTACCATGGAGACCCCAGAATTGTGGAGCTACCAGCATGCAATGCTAGCCTATAACAGCTAAAGCATTGTCTGAGACCAGGAAAGCCACAGAAGTGGAGCTGCCCAAGGACTTGGGGACCTAACCACTGCACCAGCAGGCACAGGACATTGAACATGGAGTCAAGATACATGATTCACCAACTTTGAGATTTAATGCCTGCCCTGATGGGTTTTGGACTTATTTAGGACCTGTTACACCTTTATTTTGGCCTATTTCTCCCTTTTTGAACAGGAATATATACCCTATGTTTGTCCCACCATTGTATCTTGAAAGTAAATAACTTGTATTGATTTCACAGATGGGACTTTGAACTTTGGACATTTGGTTTGAGACAAGTTAAGACTTTGGGGATGTAATGAATGTATTTGTATGTGAAAAGGACATGAGTTTTGGAGGGCCAGGGGCAGAATGCCTTGTATTGAATGTCCCCCCAAAACGTGACCCCCACTGTGACAGCATTAAGAGGGTGGGAAGTCCTATTATGGCAATTGAAAGGTGGGGCCTTGAAGAGGTGATTGGACTGTAAGACCATGTGTAGTGAATGGATTAATAATGGTGGTCAGGGGCATAGCTCTGAGGGTTTTAAAAGGAGAGTGAATGAAGAGGTTAGTCTCTCTCTCTCTCTGCTCTGCCATTTCACAAGGTGATATCCTGGCATCACTGAAGTCATCACCAAAGAAAGCCTTCACCAGATGTGTTCCCTGGACTTTGGATTTCCTAGCCTCTGAAACTGTAAGCAATCAGTTCTGTTTTCTTTATAAATCACCCAGTTCCACATATTTTGTTATAAGCAACAGAAATGGACTAATACAAATAGATACTTTAACAGTTTTGACAAAACAAAAGCAAAAAGGTATTACATTCTGATTCCTAGATTTGCATTTCTTATCTGATTCAATTATGTAAGTTTAGATTTTGGAAATACCAATTCACTCAGATCAGGGCCAGGACTAAATCACTCTGCAATATCAGAAGAAGCTTCAGATTGAAAAAATGTTAAAATGAAATTACATCTCTACAGAAATCAGAATCTCTATTTCTGGGTTCAATGCATTTGACATTTTAACTACCTACATTGTTTTATAATATGAAAAAGAAGAGTACTTTAATTTCACATCCCTTAACCTTCCAGCAATGAAATCATTCTGGAGAATATAATGAATATAAAGGGGGTCAGCGTTCAAATTATATTTGTTTATAGTTAATTGGAAAATTTCTTTTGTTGGTGAAAACCAGGACCCTTTTGCTAGTCTATCTGTCACCTAGTGGCTACCACTTTAATGCCTTAATCTTCATGTGGACATTCCCTTGATTGGATACAATTATGGTAATCTGTAAGGTAATTTAGTCTCATAAGAGATATGCCATCATTACCCAGTTTTATGGACAGAACCATATACATAAAATTTAGATAATTTCTTATGTACTACCAGCCTATTTTGCCTGTTAATATAAATAATATTCTCAACGTTAGCTACCAAAAGGACAAATTTCTCATAACCGACTTTGTACTTAATTCTGTCGGATAATCTCCACTGCAATTTGGTGAAGAATATGTTGTGAACAATTTCTGACGACGTTCATTTTTCTGGTGTATTTTGCTGAAGAGGCCCAATCTGTTGTTTATTGGAGGTTGTTACCCCATTAAGTTGATTTAGGGACACGATTTTCCATTCTTCTGTCTTCCATGCTCTGTTGACTTATGTCACACTTATTAAAACTCACGGTTTTGCATGTATGTTCCAATTTGTGGTGGCAAACTGATGAAACACATTTCTCCCCCTCTTTTTGTAAAATGGTGTTTAACAACTGCTGCTCCCACTAATGTGTTACCACTTCATAAGTAAACTCAACATGAAGAGATCTGCACAATATTCTGATTAGGAAATACTACCTAGGGCACAGAGTATATGTGAAATACCTTTTCAAATAAAAACTTGGAAGAAGTAGATAGAACAAATGTATAAGAGAAGAACATATGTTTTATGCTACCAAATTATGCATCATTATTTTAAATAGCTAACCAAAGTGTGTTACAGATACTAAAGCTTCATTTAAATTTTAGTCCATTGCAGTTTTGGTTTTGGGTTTTTTTTTTTTTCTTCCCCCCACCACAAATTCCCAAGGCAGGGGCAGGGGTGGAGGAACTGGCTTCTCCAGGGAGCTGAACTCTAAAGTCTGTTTCTGGGAGATACTGCAAACTGTGTTCTCAGATTCCAAAGAAAGCTCTCTGAGGTCCTGTACGTTAATTTATGACATATCTGCTTTCACTCGCTAGGTTTGAGCTTTATCACAAGTCTCAGAGAGCCCTTCAGAGCTTACAAAGGAAAAGAAGTCAGAGAGACATAAAACATATTTCACTCCAACCCAGGGAGCATTTCCTATTGTATACAGCATAGGAAGTCCCTGGAAGTCCTAAAACGAAGGTCACATTCTGAACAAGTACAAGGACTTGGTGCCTTCCTCACATTCTTCTTGTTATTATAACAAAATGTCTAATCACACTTGAAATTTCCCAAAGCCTTGTTCTGGAGGAGAGTCGCATACCACCTCTGCTTTACTCCCCGCTGCCCTAGGCACGCTCCACACTCTGATCCCACCCTGGATGGACTGACCTATGTATCCCCTAAATGAACCTCATGTTTCTCATCTTCTTGCCTTTTTTAGAGTATTCCAATCCAAAGTCAATGCTATCTCCATAGAGAAATTACAGCATTTAATTTTCTCTTCTATCTACTGTTTGACTTACATAAGTATTCGCTGTTTCCCCAATAGGTTATGTATTATGTATAGATAAAACCATATTAGAATGTTCAATTATGAGCCGGCCTGTGGCTCACTCGGGAGAGTGCGGTGCTGATAACACCAAGGCTACGGATTCAGATCCCTATATAGGGATGGCCGGTTAGCTCACTTGGGAGAGCGTGGTGCTGACAACACCAAGACAAGGGTTAAGATCCCCTTACCGGTCATCTTTTTTAAAAAAAAGAATGTTCAATTATGCCCCTAAATGGCTAATATTGGGCCTTACTCAAAGTAAATGCATAACACAAATTTGCTTTTATGTTTTCAGTGATTTTTGTTTTTATTCTTAATATTTTTTCTTACAAAAAATATACAGCATCGTCATATATACCACCTTCAAACATAAATGAGAATGCAAAAGCCATAACCTCTATCAATGTCCAATCAAAGTGCTAGTCAAAAAAAGAAGAAGAGTTTACACCATTGACCCAGTCAGGTGTTTCAGGCTGTGGTAAAGCTTGAAATTTTCATACCATTTACTGGAAGATCCAATTCAGGCAAAACCTACTTTTCCTTAACACAGTGGATCCCTGAGTGGGTCAACTTCAGAGCACAAACCTTCAAAGTGAAGGTGAGGTGGATTAAACCCCTTATCAACTCTAATTTGGAGCAACACTCCCAGGGCATTTCAAGAGGCTCCATGTCTCCTGAGGCTTAAAAGGTGACGTAATAACTTCTCCTGAGCAATTGTTAATACTTGGGTCAAGAATGGTGGCTATAGGATATATCCTCATAATCATGTTCTCAAAATTTACAGTCTTGCAACTTGCAAAGAAAGATGAAAAGAAATACTTTTATAGTTTGAAGATACTCCTGTAAGCTTCAGCAACTCTAAAAGTTAGAGCACAGCCCATACAAAGTCCCGTTGCCGGTCCCGGTCCGGTACGGGCGCGACTCTGAGGGTTGCGATCCATTGCCAGACACGAAAAAAGACAAAAAGGAAAAAAAAAAAAAAGACCTAATTTAAGTCTTTTCCGCTATCAAGAGTCTTGCTTTGCTGACTGTCCACCCAGATCACTGCCTTACTGTATATTCCCCAGTATCCCAATTTCAAGACAGTGAAATTTTGCATCATTGATTTTATTCATATGTCCTTTCATTTATCTTCCATTTGAATGTGATTTTCTCCCCCCAGTAGAACTGTGCCTTCTACAGGATAAAAACTGTTTTCTGCTTCTTGGAAACCTCCACAATGCTTTGGACATTCCTTTGAGTGCTTCCTCAATAAGGCAATTAATTAATTAATCAACGAATAGATAAGAAGGCTACATTTTTTATTCTCAAAAACAGACAATTATTATGATGGTGATAATGACATAATTCTCCCCAAGAAGATCAATTTTGTAATTCAAGTTATGTTAATTTTGTATGTCAAACCCAAAAAACACCATTATTCTCAGTATATTATAGTAACAAAAATCAAAAACTCTGAAACAACTAGGGTAAGCTTCAGGCAAAATATTGGCCTCTGGAAAAGAAAATCAACAGAAGCCCTTTTTGATACTAATATCAGGTTTCAGAATCAACATCTGCCTTGTAGCACAACTACGGTCAACTACAATCCTATCCTGTGTGGTTATTTTTGAGGGAAGGTAGATTCTGATCTGCAGTTGATCAGACTCCATGTAATAATGAATGGTTCCAGGAAAGAGGTCAACTCTATGGTTGTTGAGTACATTTCTTCATATGTACTAAATTGATTGACTCTCCAGGAGAAGTCTACCATGTACTGTACCACAATACCTACACTGATCTTGACTGCCCAGAGACCAAAGCCTCAAAAGGGGGCATGTGGGGCTCTGGGATGTGGTGAGTCCTAAAGCCATTGCCAAAGACCACGTGATGCTCCATGTGCTTGCCACAAAGACAGATGACAGTGTCCTTTAAAGGAAGATGTTGTTTTAAATTCATGGCAACTACCCAAAAAATTGAAATGGCCAATGCATTGAGAAAAATATGAAAGAAATTAACTTCCAGACTAGCACAATCTCTCAAAGAGAAGAAAAGGAAAGTCAATAAATCAAATTTTAAAAAGAAAAAATAGCCTTATTTAAGTTTGTAAATGGGTAAAAGTGATGGACAACAGCTGTTTAGAATCATATTTTATCTTCTCTAAATTGGTAGTATATAACTTCTTCATTTTAAAAACTAGCAAATAGTGATTCTGAGGAACTATTAATAGTCCCTAAATAATATGCAATTCATATTTTATTTTTATAGCTCATTTAAGAGACAAAGTGGCAACTTTTTAATCAATTCTTAAGGTACTAGAGCAAGAACATTCTTTTATTTGTTTCATTGATAAAATTAATTGTAAATGATTTAAACCCTACTACAGGTAATGAATGGGATACTTCCCTTGAGGAGAGAGGATTCCAAAAATATCTTTATAGTATTATTCTTTTTCAGTATATGTTATTTTTCTAATGTTGCCATAACAGATTGCCATAGACTTAGTAGCTTAAAACAACCCAAATTTATTATCCTACAGTCTCGTTGGACTAAAATCAAGGTGTGCACAGGGCTGCATTTCTTTCTGGAGGCTCTACAGGAAAGTCCATTTCCTCGCCTTTTCCAGCTTCTACCAACCACATTCCGTCTTCAAAGTCAGACACCTTACAACCCTTCTTCTGTCTTCAATCTCTTACCAATACCAGGAAAATTATCTGCTTTTAAGGACTCATATGATTAGGTTGGGCCCACCAGATAATCCAGGATAATCTCCGCATCTCAAGGTCCTTAACTTTAATGCCATCTGCAAAGCCCCTTTTGCATGTAAGGTGACATTCGCAAATCATGGGGATTAGGGCGTGGACATCCTTTGAGAGCACCGTTATTCTGTCTACTACAATATGTTCAACAGAGCTCATTAATGGTTCCACTGTCTGTTGCTTATGAACCCAAAATAAACTTCAAAAAGCAAATCTTTAGATGAAAACCAGCTGATAAAGACTTAGGAAACTGCCTAAGTAGAAAAACAAACCTGGTAATAATGATCCAGGAGAGGAAGTAGATAGCAAATCAGAAGAAAACCATAGGCTATAACAGAAATATTCTCTAACTACAATGGTGAAATCTTACCACCAATATATTAATAATAAGAAACTGGAAACTGATATCAAAAAATCTATGCTTAACTTAATCATTCACAATGTATACATATATCAAAACATTACATCATACTCCATAAATATGTACAATCTCTACTCATCTATTAAAAATAAAAATAATTTAAAAATTTTTTAAACCTACTATCTAGTCTTTAAAATTAGTTTATCTTTTATTATTTAAATATAGATAAATAAAGATAGAAAAGTAACATATTTTTTCATGTTATTATAAATGTAATTTTCTTTATGGAGCATGGGATCAGTCATTCAAAATAAATAATTCTGTCATCTTCAAAAATTCCAGAGTCTAGATATTGTTATAAACATCTGGACTGCATGGAAAACCTTACCTAATTATTAGTCAAGATTCCTGTGCTCAGAGCAAACAAAACTAGCTAAGTAGCACACCTCATAGAATTCTGCCCTGTGAAGATAGATCTTTTTAGAGACAGCAATCCAAATTATCCATTTCAGACTTACTGAATTACTTAGTCCTCAATGTAGCAAGTTCTCTCTCCCCTGGACCTTTGTACTTTCACCTACCTCTTCTGCTTACCCAGAATAGCCTTCCCACCTACCTTCCCACGAACAAGTCCTACTCCTTCCAGACTTAACTCAGGCCATCACCTCTGGGATGCCCCGTACAAACCCACCCAAAAAAAGTGAGGTGCTCTTCCCTATGCTCCTGCCGGACTCTGAGTGTCTCTCTTTATAGCACTTGTGCCACAGTTTCGAGGCCATTTGTATATTTGCCTATCCACTCCTTCCTCAAAAACATACACATTTTTTTCCCTGAAGGCGGGTATTTATTTTTCCATATACATCTTTGTTTTCCAGAGCATCTAAATAGGGCCTGGGGTAAAATACCAGCATTCAATAACATTGGATAAATAAATGAGTAGGTGGCAACGAAGAAAAAAGAAGAAAAACTTCAATTAAAAGAAACACTCATTTTCTAAGTCTCTCTCTACATTATCATAAATTCTTAATTAATGGGGACATATACAATGACATCACCTACAGATATTAACGGCAAAATAAATAAAAGCATGTATAATGACGATTTTAATATAATTTAATTTGCTTTATTTTATTTATTTATGAAGCAATAATGAGACATTTAATTTGGAGGGAGATGGATTTCCCAGCACCCTGACAACCACCATTTCATTGTTACGTAATATTTTTTGATCTCTGTCCACATAAGTATTGTGTCAAGAGCAAGGGTACATACCAACCAAGTATCCTTTGGTTGATAGCATATTATTTTGCAAATGCTTCCACATTGTTACACTTCCTTCATAATTATCACCTTTAATTATCACGCCTAATAACCTGTCAGTTTACCATGATTTGAAGGAAATAAAGTGAGTGCCTAAGAGCAGAGCCTTGAATAAGACTTCCTGGGATGGAATCCGGGCTCTATCACTTTGTAGCTGTTTGGCATTGGACAAGTCATTTAACTGCTTTGTGCCTCAGTTTCCTCATCCTATAACAGGGGTGACAATGAAAGTATATGTTTCATAAAGTTTTGTAAAAACTAAATGAGTTAATAAATTTAAAATGATTAGAAGAGTTCTCAATACCTGGTTCACACCCTGTATTAGCTTTATAATAGTTGTTACTAATATAGTAATTATCAATTGACTATCGGTCATTTAGGTTGTTTCTAGATTGTTTACCATAGTAGCACCTCTACGCATATGGATTTGAGGATGGTTGTTTGGCCAGTTGATTAGTGTTGCTTTAATAAGACTACTTCCTTTGGACAAAATCCCAAGATTTCTAGCCTATTTCCAAAAGGGCTTCTATCCCAATTTTTAAAAGCTCACATGCAAAATTACTCAATTTTACATGTCTACTTGTAAATTACTTTTTAAGGAGATATTTTCACAAAATCCCAACAACCTATGCAGATAGATTATTGTCAAAGAACTTGGAAAGGCCCAAAACTTCAGTTTTTACTTCAAGCTTTTCGTCTTAGAAGAGTTGCTAATTAACTGTCTCTCCGCACATCCTAGCACAAGAGAGGGTTACGATGAAAAAAACAATACTTTTTTCCTAATGTGCTTCACAACTCAAAAGTCATTGATTTATATGTGTATCTTGTTTTGTTTTGTTATGTTTTGCTGTCACTAAACAAAAAGTCTCTTTTATCTGTTTTGACTAGAAAGGAAACATGTCTGTCAGAAAAACAAAAGGGGAAAAACAGCAAAGGGAAAACATCCATCCAAGAAAGGAGTGAACAATAGGAAAGAAAAAAATAAAATTACCAGAAAATTCTTTGATATTGCCTATTTATTTTGGGGAACAAAGTACCGAACACTTACAACTGAACTGAGAACGAATATGAATTTCGCATAAGGTAAATGAGAGAACATTATAGTCGCCAATGTTCTTATTTCATGTGCATCTAATATTAAAAGATGTAGGGCACAGAAAGCGAGCAAAGGAAACATTTATACTCTATAAATTTACTTCATCTGGGCAATAATACATGTAGACTCAGTGCCATATCTTTAGCAAAAAGTATTTGAAATTAAAACTCCAAATCATGTGTATACTATATGTCACTTGCCTTCTAGATGTGTGATCACTAAAAGAAAGATTTTTGTTTATCTAGGCCTGATGAGATTTTCCTTGATTCTTGACTACCAAATAGTTAATGTGTTTAACTGATTTTATGCTATTCTAGACACAGATCACAATACGATGCATGCTATTTGGACAAAAGTCTTTATCTCACATCAAGCACAAGTGTGTATAGTGGTCCTAAATTTTAATTCCATTTCTGCTCTGTGGCCTTAGTCAAGTTACTGAACCAACGTGAGCAGAAGTCTCCTATGAAATAAAAATGATAGCAATTGTGGTGAATCTCTTTGTATAACTGCTAGAAATGCCAAATGAGCTAATTCTTGTGAAACAGCAGGTACATAGTGAGCCATCAATAAATGTTAGTTATTGTTATTGTTTCTTTCATTGAGATACTATGTGGCGTTTTTTGTTCATCATCCTACTCTAGGATTTAACCTCTGGCTTATACTGTCCAGTGCTAAAGAAATATGCTATTTTTTACTTCATACTCTTGGATGGATTTTCAACTCAATTCTGCTTAAAGATGATTGCTAATGGACAACCCACTGAATGCCTATTAAGTAGAACTAAAGTTGCTTTCAAATAAAATGAGAATACATGTCACAGATGAAGAGACTCAGTCCTAGTGCAAGTTTACAAATAAAGATAAAATACCTTTTAATCACTGGGACTAGTTAGTCCCTTTGTTTACAGATGTACACCTCTATGTAGTATGAGAAGCAAGGCCTTTCCCGGTCTTGGCAGAGATTGCATGTGATACAAGGCAGATTCTGCTGGTTTGGATGCTGATGATCCCTTCAGGATGACAACCATACCCAGTTCCAGGCATTGGTTGTGCTATATCATGAGAGAACAGGTGCACATGAGGATAGAATTTCTTTTCAGTTTACCTTTCAGCAGCCATGTCTGAAACCACACTGCCTATTGTCGAAAACGATGCAAACTGTGTCTCCACTTAGCAAAGCACAAACCATTCCCCTGCTTCCTCGAGTCCAAACACTTCACAGGATCTTAATTAGCCAGAGAAACACAATGACGATGGCAGTGCCTATTTTAAGCAGAAAGATCCTTCAAAGGGAAATACAAAAAAGGCTTCAAACAAAATACTGTTCAGTCCATTATACTACTGATTTTAAGAATACGTAACTTCAGTTTTACTTTCTTGTGGGTGTATGTCAAATAACCAGGAATCCTTTAAGCTGCATGTAGAAATACTATTGTGCAAACATTTTTCTTAGAGAAGAGAAATAAACAGCTTTGGTATGGACTAACCACCGAGCTCTGAGGCTGAGCTTGGGGAAAGATGGAAAGACAACACAGATTTAAACCTAACCTAACTCTTTGTCTTTCTTTGGTCTTCTATAGTAAGTTAAAATTGAGCAGTAATTGTGACGTTCTGGGTGTAGTTCTATTCCCACAGGAAGTATCAACTCCATTCAGTTTCCATTCCCTTTATGCATCCACACATGGACTCAACAAATGCTCACCAGAGGCCTGGGGGAGGGTCAACACTTGGTTTTGGGAATGTACCAAGAAAAAGATTGAATCCCTCCCTGGGGTAACTAACACCACAGGCCAAACTTGCTTAATTTCCCTGCCTTTGGCAGCCTCCCACAAAATTATTTGGGAGGTAGAATAGAATTATCACATCAGTTAGTGGCTATGATCAAGACACCTAATATGATTTAAATTTTTATAAGAATTCCATTATAAAAATCTATTAAGTTTTTTTTAGGCCCCTCTCCCCTACCCCACAAAAACACACACCATTTCTGGTCTAAATGATTCACCTATTTAGCAAATGGATGAGACTAACTAATTGGGAGCTCAAAGCTTTTCCCCAGCTCTGAGTTCATCCCACCTTCTTTAGCAGATTTAAAAAAAAAAAACAATACTTTGGGAGCTCTTACACGTCGATAATGTCAGATTTAATTTCCACTGATAGCAGGATATCAGTAAAGTTCTATGACCTCGTACTCATACTAATCATTTTTTTCATCCCACCTTCTTTAGCAGATTTAAAAAAAAAAAACAATACTTTGGGAGCTCTTACACGTCAATAATGTCAGATTTAATTTCCACTGATAGCAGGATATCAGTAAAGTTCTATGACCTCGTACTCATACTAATCATTTTTTTCTCTTTTTCTTTTTATATTATTTTTTATTTTGCCATTACACAATGTAAACATTTTTTGTGGCACTAATTTTTATTTTTAAGCATCTTTACATCATTTTAAATTATGTAAAATTATAACCAATAAAAAGAGGAGAAGTAGGGCCGGCCCCATGGCGCACTCGGGAGAGTGCTGGCGCTGGGAGCACAGATGCACTCCCGCCGCCGGTTTGGATCCTATATAGGAATGGCCGGTGTGCTCACTGGCTGAGCGCAGTGTGGGTGACACCAATCCAAGGGTTGTGATTCCCTTACTGGTCACGAAAAAGACATTGGATCCTATATAGGAATGGCCGGTGTGCTCACTGGCTGAGCGCAGTGTGGGCGACACCAATCCAAGGGTTGTGATTCCCTTACTGGTCACAAAAAAGACAAAAAAAAAAAAGAGGAGAAGTATAATGTTTTGGATTCCTAGGGCTACTGTAGCAAACTACCACAAATTGGGTGACTTAAAGCAAGATACGTTTATTTTTTCAGTTCTGGAGTCTAGAATTCCAAAATCAAGGTGTCAGCAGGGCCATGCTCTCTCTGAATGCTCTAGGGGAAGATCCTTCCTTGCATCTTCCAGCTTCCAATGGTTGCCAGCAATCTTGGCATTCCTTGGGTCTCAGTTATATCACTCTAATCTCTGTCTTCATCTTCGTATGGTTTTCTCTCTTGTATCTGTGTCTCTGTTTTCTCTTCTTATAAGGACACAAGTCATTGGATTAGGGTTCATCTTAAACCAGTATGATCTCACCTTAACTTAACTAATTACATATGTAAAGACCCTATTTCCAAATAAAGTCACATTCTGAGATTCCAGGTGAACATGAATTTGGGGGAATACTATTTAACCCAGTACATATGGGGTATAAAAACTACTATTACCAAGGAATTTCTAAGGGAGTCAAAGTTAATTTGGAATCCTCACCAACTTCTCCACAGATGCACAACTTAATTATATCCAGGATCATAAAATCTGTTGCTTTCATTGCTTATGTTGATATTGTGCTTTATATTTACAAAGTGCTGTCATGTTGTCTCATTCAATACTCACAAACACAATACTCACAAATACAAATACTCACCTTCACACAGGCAGGTAGGGAGACTAGTATCTTTACAGATAAAGTGAGAGGGGAGGGGAGGAAAGAGTGTTTTTTATCAGATACCTATTCTGTGCTAGAGACTGCTCTTAGTGCCTCATGAGTTATCTCATGTAATCTGCATGAAAACTCCAAGGTAACTACAAAAGTATTATTTCCATTCTAAAGATGATTAAAATAGTACCAAATAATCCAGGGTCACACAGCTATTAAGTGGCAGATCTGGGACTGCAATGGAAATGCACCTGTTGTCTAAGTTCATGCTGTTTCTGTTCTTCCCTCTCAATTAAAGCCTTCCTCCTAATAAGTCTTTAACCTTATTCAGGGTCAGGATTTGCTAAAATATGCTTAGTGATCTTATCACATGACCCCCTTGACAGTCAAGGCAGAGATTCAGTGATCTAATAAGAGGATCAACCCAGAGAAACCCAGGGACACATATGGGGGACACAATAGTGGTTTTATTATTTTTGTAGTTATTCTTTATGTTGCAATAAAACACATAAACTTTCCTAACTTTGAAAATAGAAGAAGCATTATGGTGGTAAAAACAGCCAAAAATGTACCCAAACACTTTTTGAATGGCTTCAAATACAGCAACCCTCTGGGACTTCCTTCTGGTGAGTGCCAAGAGGGTGAAGTCAGGAAATGACTCCATCATTCTTTGGAGAAAGATCGCTCAAGACACATCCTTATTGTATCTCACATCAGAAGGAGGAAGGAAGAGAAGCTGTCATAACCTTAAGAAAGAAAAAGTGAGAAGAAGCAGTGTTTCAAATGTAGACTACCTAAACATTAATCTTTCAAATCAACCAATGCCCTGTTAATCTTACTTTATGTGTGCGGTAAGGCATTAGAGAAAATGCACAATTTAGACCCTTCCTTTAGAGAGTTGTACTTTCTCTGAGAAACCAAAATTCACTGCTGAAAGATGCCTTCTTGAATCTTATGTCTCAGGAACAAACTCTGGCTTAGAATGTGTGTGTACGTGTGCTCTTGTAGACAGTCATGTGTACTGTGTATATTATACTTGTACTTAACACCATCAGTTCTGTCTTATAAGTACGATAAACACACACAAAAACAGAACTCTCTTTCCATATTCTTAATGAACTCTATTTTACTTGTTTACAAAAAATATTGCTAGTAGCTACCATATATTAAGTGCCTACTTGGTGCCAGCCAACTAAGCAGTTGCTGAACATATTCCTAGTCCTTGTAATAATCCTACGAGGTACACATTACTAATCCCCATTTTACCAGTATAGATTCTGAGACTTTGAGAAGTTTGAATAGTTAATGTCATTCAAAACCTAGTAAATGGATGAGCCAGAATTTGGACCAAAGTTCACCTAACTCCGTAGCTTGCCTCCACAGACGGAAAAGACCCACTCATTCATTTCTATAAGATTGCGAAACTCTTCAAATATGCCCTGTTTCATCCAGGCCCTCTTAAAAAATTAATCACCATTTTCATCTTTTAAGATCCCTCTGACATAATGGTGATTCCCAGAAGTAGAATCAAGAATCCTCATCTTCGTTCATCTTTTTAGCTCAATGAAGCCAGAGATTTGGGGCTTATGCTACTGATACAATTTCCTCAGGTTCAGTTAAAAGACAAATCTAAGAACTGTGGTAGAAGCCAAATGCTACACTTTTAAGATCCCTCTGACATAATGGTGATTCCCAGAAGTAGAATCAAGAATCCTCATCTTCGCTCATCTTTTTAGCTCAATGAAGCCAGAGATTTGGGGCTTATGCTACTGATACAATTTCCTCAGGTTCAGTTAAAAGACAAACCTAAGAACTGTGGTAGAAGCCAAATGCTACATGTTAGGTTTTCTCCATAAATCATGTTTTAGGAGAACATGGTTTGATCCATATTATAACTGGACATCTAATAGAGATCCATATTATAAATGAAACTATCATATTTATGTTATGGATAGGTAAATATTTTCGAGTATATGTTCACATTTTTGTATTAGATAACATGCAGTTAAGAAAGCAGATGATTAAATTTGGTATTTTAAAAAGTTGAACCTTGAAGGAGTTGGTTTAAGGAAGAAAGAAAAAGGGAGTGGGGGAGGCAGAAGAGGGAGAAAAAGAAAAAGGAGATCTCTTCATAACGAGAAAAGGAATGTCTTCATGGTAGAACTTTTTAAATTTTAGTTTTATAGTTTTTAAATATATGTAATGCAAATAAAGAGAGATTAAATTAAAATGGTTTAAAATATGCTAAATGTAAGAGCTATGGCCAAAATGTAATAGTGTTCTAATTAACTGGCGTTCTTTAATTAATTTACATTTTTATGGCATAAAAATTATGGTACCCAAGCCATGCAGCTAATTGTACACAACACTCACTGAACTGTACACAGAAAGAGCCCAAACACTAGAAAGCAGCTTTTCATATTCTGTAATGTTCTATATCAAGCTGTTTGTGTAAGACTTTATGAAACATAGCACAGGGCATAGCAATCTCCAATGCATTATTATGCTTATCTGACTCTAATTTTTGGCATCAGACACTCCTGACAAAACACAATGGCTTCACAACTGGATAGTACAGAAGCTGTGTGGTCAGGAAAGCAGCTTCCCGTTCTGCAGCAAGACACTGGAGGAGCTAAATGTCGGAAAGCCAAGGGTTCCACTGAGGTTCCCGAAAGTGCAGCAGTTGCCATTAGAAACTTGCTAGCCCACCGAAGTGCATTTTACACAGTGTTTGGAGGGTGATAAACAGATCTTTTACTTGATTTGCCATCTGCGAATTTTAAAGCTGTTGAGGCACTTTTCTGTCTTTATTTCCATGATGTTCCCGATCACATTTGCTGGTTAGATGCACTCACTAATACATTCAGTTCTCCTGAGAAAGCTGTACGGTGGCATCACCAATTTGACATTAGTGCGGGTTGCTCTTTCTCTCTGTGTGACATTATCAGGTAAAATAAACCAGCTTGAAACTCTGGCCTTTTTTAGTGCTCCAAATAATTCTTTTCATTTCTTCATGACCAATAGCTTACATTAGAAAGCTGTTAATACATTTGAGTAGAGTTTGTGTTCTCAATTCAACCAAGACTAGGAATGAAAAGACATGGAAAAGAAACACTGCCTTCCTGGACAGGCTGAATCAATAAGTTGTTACTCTCTGCCAAATGTAACTTATGTACAAATGGCTTCATTTCCATTCCCCTTCGCAGTGGGAGCCTAGATAAGCACAGTTATAAGAGCTACAAGATTGTGCTGACAGCTATCACACAGGCAGTACCCACTCTTTTTCAATAACTTTCACCTTTTCGTGTTCTAACTTGATATAAAACCAAGTTGTACTTGGTATTTTTTACTGATTTAAGAAAAAAAAAAAACCCTCATTCTTTTCTCCTCCTTTTGCTCTGAATTTGCCAAGTCTAGGACCCAGAGATCTGGAAACGGTTCTAATTCTGCCTCTAACATGCCCAACATGACAGAGCTTAGTCACTTCCCATCCTTTGCTCTCTGAGTCTAATTTCTAAAATGTGGGGGTTGAAGTAGATGATTCCTAAAGTTCTTTCCTGAGCTAAAAATTCTGTGATTCATTTGTAAATTAGTGCTAAGTAGCTTTTTGTCTCACCATGTGTGAATGCTATTAAATATAGCATAGTCACAGCATTTCAGAATTAAGACACTGTATATAATTCCAAATATTCCAAGTTTCACCACCATGAATACAAATACAGTCACATTTCCATTAATACCTGAATTGACAGAACTCAGACTTCCTTGGAAGCCTTCCCCTACCAATGTGAGGGTCCTACCCAATGTCACATCCAGTAAGCACAAAATCAACTACTCATATTCCTTCATTTTGGCCTTCTTGCTACTCGTCTCCTCATGAGCCCAATAAGAGGCCCAGCCCCCCGCCATGAATCCAGGGCTACCATGAAACCACTGACTTGGGGAGATAGCATGGCCACTGCTATTCTGCACCTTTCCACTGTGCTCTGCTGGGGCACCAGGAGTGTCTAGGGTATCAAACATCCCCTGGGGCCTATGGCAGGCTGGGGAGAGAAAGCTGGAGGCTGACCTACTTGCTAATATTACAATTGGCCATCTGAGACCTATGATCTTTTACAAATAATGCTCTTTTCCCTTCCGACCTTTACCTCTCTCTCAGCTAGACTCCATGTATTTCCCTTTATTCTCATCTCTTTCTCCCATTGCTCTCCAGGCATCTATGCATGGAACAGGTCCCTCTTTTTCCTTCAGAAGCAGAAATGTTTATACCATGATCTCATGCAACTACATCCACATAGGAATGACTAACCAAAAGCCACAATCCATTTTGAACTCTATTGGGAAGCCCTGCCAGGTGCAGACAGATGAGAAAATTGAGAGTCACTGGCATCCAGGACACCGGCACCAGAACTAGTCTGTGAACCATTCAATTTTATTTCCTGACAAATGTCTTTCTCCACTCAACCTCTGCTTCCTAGCATCTTCCTCAACCACTACCTACAGGGTTAGAAAATTGGATCCTGTGGGTGAGGAGCAGGCATGCCACTCCACCCATGTGCTTTATGATTCCTTGCCAAGCTGGATTCCCTGACCCTTCTGGTGTGCCTGTCAATAAGCTTGCCCAAATGTGGTAAGGCCATCTCCTGGAACAGCTTATTTGAGTCTATTAGTCCATTTAACATGGGTTTTCCTAATCAATATAGAAACTTTTAGCCTCTGAATTCTGAAATATTGATTCCCTAGTCCTATATGACTTTCCCTAGCTACCAACTGCCCTATGTAGGTAAGCTTCAAAATACATGTGGGCTTTGCTAAATATACTTGAATTAATAAGTTATGTTTTTCTATTATACATAAAAACGGCTTATCCATCTTTCTTTTTTTTTTAAACCATATCAAGAGTAGTTCTTTTTTTACATGTGGGCTTTGCTAAATATACTTGAATTAATAAGTTATGTTTTTCTATTATACATAAAAATGGCTTATCCATCTTTCTTTTTTTTTTTAAACCATATCAAGAGTAGTTCTTTTTTTTTTTATTATTTTTATTTTGTCAATCTATGTTGGATTTTTCCACAGCTAGATCTTCTGTAATCATGAAGAGTTTTGTTTCCTCAGAATTAATATGATTCTAGCAAATTAATGATAATATTAGTGAAATTAGTGATAATAGCAAACTTAAGAGTAGCAAACTTCAAGGCAAGTACACTTCAAATGTATGTCCAACTAGCTTCAGCAGCAGTCTTTCGGAGGAAAGAAAGCACGAACCTCCAACCTTCTGCAAACCCATGGAAATCCAAGTTGCTTAAATCTTTCATAAATGCTATGTGCATGAACACTGGAGAGCTTGCTAGCAAGAGGTTCAACCATTAGTTGCCTTGGACATTCCTAGAAGACTTTTTCTTAATTATCAGTCATTAATATGACATTAATATGGACAAGACTTGACAGTAGCTGGACTAAGGCACTAATAGCAGAGGTAGAAACACAAGACAGATTCAGAAGCTGATCGGGAAATGAAATGGACATGGCTTGCATGTCCACAAACACAAATGCATGTGGGGAATGAGAGAAAGACAGGAGACAGCAATGACTCCTAGATTTCTGGCTTAGATATTGGACTGAATATAGCCATTTTTTATTAAACACAGGAGGAAGAGCGGACCAGGGGAGAAATATGGTTAATTTCACACTAATTTCTATTTGCAGAATGATGAAGCATATGGAGGGGAATATATTTTTTTCCTCTTATTTATTTTTTTCCCTTTATCAATTCCTCCCTTTACCCCCTTCCTCTCCCCCTTTCCCATCCCCCAGCAATCTCAGTTCTGTTCTCTTCTCTTAAAAAGTTCAATGTATTGAGTGAAATAAGCCAAGCACAGAGGAAAAAATACCACATGTCCTCACTCATAAGTGGGAACTAAGAGAGAAAGAAGGAAGGAAAGAAAGACCACAGTGGTGCATTGGATTTGCAGAGAGAGACAGCATCCCTAGGGTTGCAGAATGGGGTGGGGAAAAAGAGGGGGAGGGAGGTCGGGGATTAATTGGGTGGGGGACATGGGGAATAATTGCAATTCGTGGTAAAAGGCATGCAGCCAGTATTGATCTGGCTATCACATCTTGGGCACAAGTGGCGATGGTCAGCTTTGTACTCCATGAATATTAATAACCAATAAAAAAAAATTTTAAGCTCAACGTATTACTGTGATTGTTGTATCTTTTTTCTTTTTTCTTTTTTTTTTTTAGCTCCCACATATAAGTGAGGACATGTGGTATTTCACTTATATTTTCCATTTTTATAAAAATTCTTACTGTATTCTTAAAAGAATATATTTGTATTTACTATCTATGCATCTGAACTTTTATTATTTTCAGAACCTCATTCCAAAGTTTTTTGTACATCTTAATAGTACATCAAATAATATTAACCTGCACGGGAGGAAAGTAATTTTAAAAAGCTGAAATTTTTATACAAACACTAATCATAAATGCTCACTTTACTCAACAAACATTTATTGGATGTCGGCCAAGAGCCAAGTACTGATCTGGGTTAGAGAAATATAGCTAACAATAACACCTAGCATGTGAGGAGTACCAGGCACCATGCTAGGCCCTTGATCTACCACTGACAGTCCCCACCACACCCTGTGAGGAAGGTGTTATTACAATGGCTATTTCATAGACGATGAAACTGATCTAGCAACGTGTTGAGTAATTTGGCTAATGGAGCCAAAATTTGTACCAAAGCCTGGGACTCCAAACCCAGTCTCTACTACACCACCTCCCTCAAGGAATGCAGGATCCCCTGAGAGACAGACCCATAGCAAATGATTATAAAGCTTTTACGATTATCACCCTTGCTTGTTCATCTCAATTCTTGCAGACCTGCCACTCTCTTCAGGCCTCTAATAACTTGATCCAGTACACCTGACGTGATCTAGTATTAGCAACCTCTGTGCCACCTCACTCTGCCTGTAATCGTAGCGGTCACTTGTTTTCAGTCATTTTATTACAGCGCAGCATTGAGTTTTCCGGCTTGTAAGCAGCCTAAATTTCTTTTTGCTTTTCCTGTTATTTGAGTTTTCACCTTGAATGCCTGGCTTTTCCTTAGGGATACATAGTTCCCAATGCCATTTCCCAGAGAATTTTTACATTGGAATGTCTGAGTGTTGTTTCAGCACCACAGATATAAATACCCAAAACAGAGGTTCTTTTTGGTGCTGCTGCACCGCTGCAAGAAACCAAGGCCAGTTAATCGTGGGCCCAGGGACCAAGCATGTTTGTTTAAATAGCTTGGTTCTTTCCTCCATCTACCCCAACAAGATTTAGCACCTTGAACAAGAGACTACACCTTCAGTTTGCACTCCAAGATGGCTGAGGAAGTAAATTCAACTGTAAGCCTCATTTGATAATGAGCAGAGATACATGGCAGCTGTTGGAAAGAAGCTACCCAAGTGCCAAATCAGAAAGGCAGCTTGGTAACAACCTACCACATCTTCCAAAGTCAAGAATCTACCATACGGTATGAAGCCCAGCCAAGATCACAGCTGTTGCCTGTTCAGTGAAAGAGGAACACTGGGGTGACAGAAGGACACCCACCCCAGCAACCCTGAAAATTCAGCAGCCTCTGCCTTGCCTGCTGCTCCATGACTTGCCACATCCTTCCCTGCCCAAGTCTCAATTCCAAGGCTTCAGAGCTGGAGTCAGAGTTTCCACTATGGCAGGAGTAGAGTGAACCAACGGGACCCCAGCATCCTCCACAAAGGCTCTTGTAGGGACTAAGACTGGTGAGGCAAAGGGGCAAAGGTCCTTTGGGGATTCTACTCCACTCAAGGGGAAATCCCAGGGATCCAGGTCCAGTTCCCCTGGGCCTCCACAGCTAGCCTGGAATAGCTCCATCTTCACTGAAGATCCTCTGTTGATAACACATCAGGCTGCAGAAGATATTTAGGGCTTTCTGAAATAAGACAGTGCTAAGCACTAACCCTGAACTCTTGACAAATACTAGCTGAACAAATTAATGAGTTAATATCCTATATAAACATCAACAAATCATAGACCCCTGTCTTCTAGGACAACCCACGACCAGAGGCATCCCCACAACATGTAATTTACCCACTACCCAACACTAGAGAAAGTTAAAAATCTCTAGTGTCCTGGCAAGCAAGCCCTGCAGTAGAAGTGGAGAATTCCTAACCATGTGAAGAATTTCAATGTTAAACTCTGAGAATGAGAATGAAACCAGCTTTAAACAATGTGAGGGTTCCTAGTTAACCTAGAGAGGCAGAATTCTTCTTCCTAATTCAAAACAAAATCACAATAGCTCAATGCCTGGATTATAAAGGCACACCACAAAGATGTTGATTCTCTCAGTTTGGAGAGTTGCTGAAAGAAGAGCACAAATTTTGGCATTACAATTTAGACTAGGTTCCATTCATGCAGGTCCACATCAGTAAATAGAGTGATATAGATTTATATACTGCTTTTTTACTTTAAAAAAATTAACTTTCACACTTATAATGTTTAACCTCTCAAGCCCCTTTGAGTTTGGCACTAGCTGAAAAGGTTTTGGCTCAGTACAAAGAAGAACATTCTATCCCGTGAAATATTAAACAGGGGAGCAAATGGCCCAGCATTCAAGCCAGAACTGGATGGTTATTTGTCACAGATGCTTTAAAGAGTTCTAGTAACTTGGGTGTGAAGTGATAATAAATAACCTCTAAGTTTTCTTCCAATGTTAACCTATATGATGAATATTTTTATGGCAATAGCACCCAAACATAAAGTGATCAATGACTTTCCCCAAGACACACAGACACTCCAACTTCTAGCCTAGTACTTTCCACTGGATGATCTTCAGCACCATATTAAACTCAGTCCCAAGACACCAGGTGAACATTGGCATTGGCTATCAAAATTCCCTTTGGTTTCACAGATAATGTACATAAATAAAAGCTCAACATCTAATGGATATGCTTTCACATATTTTGTAAGATGATCAGTTTAGTGTAGGTGTATATTAGACTGAGACTGTTTTGTAAACTTCTGAAAGCCGATATAAAGAGTATCTCAGAGTTAATACAGTAGAATTTTCTAGAACATTTGCTATGACCTGAATGTTGGTATCCCTCCAAAATTCATATGTTGGAACATAACCCCCAAGGTGATCATATTAAGAGGTGGGGACTTAGGTAAAGCCCTCATGGATGGGATTAGTGCCCTTTTGTTTTCCTTTTTATTGTAACAAAATTGATTGTATATATCTGTGGAGTACAGAGTTGAACATCAACACTCAAATGCAATAAGTGATGCTCACATCAGAAAAATTATTATATTCAATAATATGCACTATCGTTGTTATTTGTGGCCCTTTACCCACTCCTCCCTTCCCCTTCCCTTCCCATTTCTAGTAACCCCAGTTGTCCTTTTGAAAGTTCAATGTATTATTGGGAATGTTGTATCTTTCTTTCCTTTATTTATAAAAGGAAATTTTAGCTTATAATTTATAATTATAGTTTTTAAACTATAAATATAAATTTTAGTTTATAATTTTAGCTCCCACTTATGAGTGAGAACAAACAGTATTTCTCTTTCTGTGCCTGCCTTATTTCACTTAATATGATTTTCTCTAAGTTCATTCATGTTGCTGCGAATGGCAATATTTCATTCCTTTTTATAGCTGAGTAACATTCCGTTGCGTATATATACCACATTTTCCTTATCCAGTTGTCTGATGATGGACATTTTTGAAAGGACATGAGGGAATGAGTTTACCCCACCTTGGCCCCTCCCACCATGTGGGGATGCAGCAACAAGGCACCATCTACGGAGCAAAGAAAGAGCTCTCACCAGACACCAAATCTGTTGGTGCCTTGATCTTGGACTTCCCAAACTCCAGAACTTTGAGAAATAAATTTCTATTATATTTAAATTACCCATTCTAAGCTATCTTGTTATAGCAGCAGGAATGAACTAAGACAACATTATATTACAGTATTAGGATAACTGGATTAAACTAAGCATTTCAATATTAACCACAATCAAACATAATGGTAGCATTTATTTGGCTGAGTCAGTCCCATACTTAGAGTATGGGAAGAATTTTTTTCATCATAAAGATCAAAACTTTACACAATTGTCTTCCCTGCATAATTGTCACACCCCTATTTTAGGACTGGCAGAGCCAGCATAAAAAAATGTTTTCATTACACGAATAAATACAGCATTTTAGAGGTGTTTTTAAAGACAAATACACATTTTCAATTCTTTTACTACTTTTCAAACTGCAGAGGCTAGACAGAGATTCCAAGTTCCCGGCTTCACTGCTTTTGAAGCTGTTGCAAAAGTGAATCAACTGACTACAGTCACGTATCTAACCCAAAAATAGAATTTCCCAGGAAGTCTGAGGTTATTTGGGTCAAGTTTATATGGTATTTGATGCAGGGCCTGATAATACAGCTTTTGTGTTGTATGAGCACACTAGGACACAGTGCTATCTTTTAAATGAGACATAAAAACCAAAGTAATAACCTACTTGTATTCATTGTCAAGTTTTTATATCATTACAGCCAAAGAAATGAAAACCACTTCCAATCTTCCTGCTTCTATTAATGCACACAGTGAACTTTGATGTAAATGTCAGACATGTTCACTTTAGGCTTCTGGTCAAATTTGCATGAGGATAATTAAATCCTGAGTTTCCAAATCCCCTCTGTAAATTCAACAGATATGACATATTTCTCTTCTTGTACTAAGCCATTGCTTACTATTGCTCTGAACTATTCAACAGCTTTAATTTTGTAATTCGCTGCATGCTGAAGGGTACAATAAGTGTACAGAGGCATATGAATGTGTTAAACCCAAAGCCTGAGGCTGCCACTGTGGCATTGCACTAACCCACGTTCCTCCCACCCTTACAACACTTCAACCCTTTACTTCAACTGGCTCACTTCTCCAGATATCTAGTGACCTTCGGTCAATTTCTCTTCCTTGTACACCTTCGCTGGTAATATGTGCACTGTCTAACATGGTAGTCACTAGCCATATATGGCTATTGAGCACTTGAAATGTGGCTCGTCTAAATTAAGATGTGCTGTAAAGATAAAATAGCACATTAGATTTTGAAGACTTAGCACAAAAAAAGAATAAAATATTTTTATATCGGTGACATGTTGAAATGAGAACATTTGTATAGATTGGGTTAAATAAAATATATACTATATACTAGAAATTTTTAAATTGTGTGTGTGGCTCACATTATATGTTGAGTTGGATCATTTCAGGTTCTCTTTCTCTGACTCAATTCCACCGAGCCTTCTTCAATCAGACTTAAGTTGGGTCTCCCAATTTTATCCTTAATGTCTCTTAATCTTTCTTTTCATCCTTTTGTCTTCCTGTGCTGCATCCTGGGTAATTTCTCGTATTTATCTTCCAAATCATGCGTTCTTCACTGAGTCTAATGTGTTGTTAATCCATCCACTCCAATAGGTTTTATATGTTTGTTTTGTTTAGACATTTTGACTATGGTCTTGTTTGTTGAATTACCACACAAGATTCACCTGAATTAGAAAAATGTTGGAAACCATTAGGCAATTTCTGCTAATGCTGAACACATGCATACTCCACGACCAGCAATTCCACTCCAAGGAATAAAACCAGTGGAAATAGATAAATAATAGCCCCAAAGTGCAAATTACCCAAATGCTTATCAGCCATAGAATGGAATAAATTGTGGTATATTTACACAATGGAATACTATATTAAATAAGAAAACTATATATTGAAAATATAAATTTTATATTTTTATCATTTTCATATGTTAGGAAACAAAGGTCCTATACAATGCTTATCAGCCATAGAATGGAATAAATTGTGGTATATTTACACAATGGAATACTATATTAAATAAGAAAACTATATATTGAAAATATAAATTTTATATTTTTATCATTTTCATATGTTAGGAAACAAAGGTCCTATACGAAAGAATATATTCTATGTAAATCCATCTATAAAATGTGTTTTTTTCAAAAAACAGACAAAACTAATATGCTATTAGAATTCAGGATAGTGGTTGACCTCGGAGTGAGATTATTGGAAGGGGACATGAAGGGGGCTTCTGAGTTGCTGATAGTGTTCTGTTTTTTGATCTGGATACTGGCTACATGACATATTAATTTGTGGAAATTCATCATGGCGTACCTGTACAATTTTTTCACTGTTCTGTGTGTATGATTTTATTCACAATATTGTTGCTGCTCAAACCCTTAACAGTCAATTATTTTCAAAAAAAAAATTGGAAGTTAATACATTCTTTCCCTTTTGAGTTTTCAATTTCAAATAAAATATTCTTTATTTCCAGAATTTCATTTTGGTTCTTTTTCCAATTTTGACTAATCATTTTTAATAGTCTTTTGTTCTTTGGTCATGTTTTCAATTCCATCTTTTACTTCCGTGAATATTTTAAGTATACTTAGTTTATATTCTGACTCCAATCATTTTTATATTGACATCCTTGGGAAGTCTAATTCTGTTGTTTGTTGTTTCCACTTGTTTATTCTGCGTAATTGCTAACTTTTCATTGTGAACTCACATATGGCTGTGAGACTCCTTAAAAACCCCAGCTATGGGTACATTCCTTTTGATTCTGCCAGGCATTCTAAGTCTCTCTCGCACTGGAATTTATCTGTTAACTTAATTCATTCGCTTGAGGTTTTCTGGACAGCATGCATAGATCATGTAAATTTAAACCTCAAATCCTGAATTCTCAGGAGAGACTCTTTATTCCCCCTATCTACAGCCAAGACTAGAACAGACAATTTTTCATAGCAACTTTCTTGGCCAGGTGGATTGCTCTAGTTCGTCTTTCCACTGAGAGTACAGATCTTCAAGAATCCTGGTTTTTGCAGGCTCTTGATCAGTTCTGCTTACCTTGTAGTTTCCCAAGACCCTGTCTGCCATTCCACAATGCGCCTTTAATCACCCCCTGCTGTGTGGCAGTTAAAAAGCAAAGCTCTCTGTTTCTGTTATCTGCAGACACCCCCCAAGGCAGCCCATAGCTTAGGTGCTCACTCATCACCCTGGTGTCACTCTATCTTCATTTAAAGCCCCTTCGGATTTACTTTCAATTTTTATGAGCTTAGCTACACATTTAAAAGGTTGTCATTTGTATGATATCCAGCATGTCTCAGTGTGTCATTGGGAGAGTTTCTCAAAATATCCAGTCTCTCACAATATCAGAGGTAGAAGAATACCAGGACTTCTCTGTCTGATGCTTAAAGGCTAGTGCGACAATATAACTATAACTTCAGGGACTTTGGAGAGGTCCCATTCTGTTACCTCCCAACTTAACTAAACTTGAATTTTCTAGAATTAAAAAATCTTTAAAGTGAGCTGAGGTAAGCTAGGTTGTCAGCCAATTAATTTTCACAATATGCTACCACCTACCATTTAGTGGACTTGCTATAAAGTCACCCAGCAGAAGGAATCTTCCATTTCTTTATTCCAAAGGATAAAATAATTCAGAAACCATTCATTTAACACAATTAATATTCACCGAGAACCTACTGTTTGCCAGGTATAAAGTGCTAGGCATACAAATGTCATTAAAACATGAACTTGGCCCTCAAAGAGTTTAGCAAAAATGCCTGAATTTTTTTCCCTTATGTGCAAACTGATCAGTAAGTACAGATCACCTGGAGCATTAAAGTAAGTGAGGACAAATCCAAGCTCAGTAAACAAAAGTGATCTGTTAAAAATGTGCACTATACCATGCCACTTCCCTGCTTGAGCATCTCTAATACCTTCCCATTATCCTTAGATTATAATCCAAACTCCTCTGAGATGTGGCCCTGCCTGTCCCCAAGTCTTCCTCTTGCTCACTCCATTCTATCCACACTGGCTTCCTTCTGTTCTTCGAAGATGCCCAGTTCACTCTCACTTTAGCTCTTCTGACATGCCCTTCCTTTCATCTCTAATACTCTTCTCTGAGATCTTTATATGGATCCTGTACGTCATCATCTGGGTCTCAGCCCAAATAAGAGACCCTTTGAGAGAGCCTTTCCCTGACCCCTGGCCAAAAGGAGTCCCCTACCATATCCTTTATCTATCACATCATCCTTTTTTTCTTTTCTTCATAGCCCATGTCAGTATCTTAAAGTCTCTAGTTATTTATGTATTTTCTCATTTATTACATCCACACTTTACTTTTCTCTGTATTCTCTAACATACCTGGCATATGTATAGGTTGCTCCATTCATGTATGTGAACGAATAAAAGGTCGATGATGTCTATGGTGAGTGTGCAAAATAGGAGAGTGGCTCCATTTGTGCCACCTAATTGCATCCCAGGAAAAAAAAAAGACAAGTAGCAAAAAAATTCAATTAGGTGCAATAAATGCCATTAGGTTCAATAGTGGTCAAAGGGGAGTAATGAGCTCCGTTGGGAGCAGGTGTGGGAGACAGGCAGAGAAACTGTCCCAGAGAAGGCAGCTCACAAAAGGCCCTAAAGAATGAGCAGGCAGTTGCCAGCTGGACGTGGTGAAGAAAAGCATCCAGACAGAAAAAGAGCACAGGCAGCAGCAAACAGGTGTGAGGTTTCTCCTTCCTTTATGCTGTCACCCTGAATTCAGGGAATGAAGAACTTCCCAAAGGGTTCAAGTTTTGGTCCCTTGTCCAGAGGTGGCCAGGTGGCCAAATATCAAAGTTCTATTGCAGACTTTGTTGCTAACAAATTGTGTGATTTTAAACTAATTCCTTTTACACCTTGGATCCTCAGGTTCATCATCTATAAAACTAGGATGAGATTCAAGGGTTTCTAAAATCCCTTTCAGCTCTGAAAGTACGTTAGGTAGTCCTGTGTTTACTCCAGCACACATTCTGCATCAGCAAATTCTGAAACTGTGAAACTTATTCCTTCTGGTGATTAATATTTTTTGGCTGGTTTATTTTTATTTTTAAACGATTAAGAGAGAGTCCATGGAATATCTGGCTCATTCTGTTGCTCACTTATGGCTAAATGCACAAATCAATTATGAAATGCAGCTCTGGATTTTGGTAAATTCTAAAGCTTAGGTGCACACTGCCTGTAGCCAGTCAGCCCAGCCAGGATAGGCCCAGGGCAGGGAGGCCGGCTCAGATCTGTGATTCCCACACCACGGAGTTTCTCAAGACGGGACCTGCAGACCACCTGCTCCATATCACCTAAAGCCCTTGTTTAGAATGCAGATTCGTGGGTCCAGCCATCCACCATTCCCTCAGCGCCATTGGATCAGAATATCTCATGAGTGGAGCCCAGAAATCTGCATTGTTAATGCCCATGTAATTCTTTCTTATGCACCCACAAGTAGAGAACCACCATCTCTTAGCTTCGTTTTGTTCTTGGGCAAAAAGAAAACAAAACACTAACAATAGTGGCTAGCATTTATCAAGTGCTTATTTATTATATGCCATAATCTGTACTAGGCTTCTCTGACTGACTTCCTTTCTTTCTCTGATCGTGTTAAATTACTTGCCTGAGTACACATAGCAGTCAGTTTGGGGAATCAGGACTTGAGTCCATGTTCCTCTGAGTCTAGCGTCCAAGTTCTAACTGCCAACTAGATCATAGCAGGACACAGTGCTTAAGTGCTCCAGCTCTAACATCAGAGTCAATGAGTTCAAATCCCAGCTGCACCACTTACTAGCTGTGTGGCTTTGGGCAAGTTCTTTTGCCTCCTTGGGCCTCAGTTTCCCCATTTGTAAGGGGGGGATAATAAGCATTCCTACTTCATAGGGTGGTTGGTGGTGAAGGATAACCAAGGTGACTTGAGTAAAGTATTAACGAGGGAACCCAACACATGGCAAGCACTCAACAAGTGCCAGGCATTATCAACCAGCCTCCCTTTCTCCAGGCTTCAAGCTCCTGGTTCCCATCACTGCTCCCAAAGGAGATCACTGGGAAGCATGAGAAGACGGATCTGAAGATAATCCATCCCCTGTGCTGGAAAACAACCCACAGCACTCACTCTACCCACAGTGGGTCAGTAGTGTTGTCTTTGGAGATAAAGGACAGCACGTTATTTGAACTTATTTGTTCAAAGGGCATCAACTCCTTTCTAGCACAGAACACTTTCAGCCTTGCTGGTTCTTTTTCTTTCATGCCTCCTAATGGTTGTGTCTGTCATTATGAACCTTTCAGTTCTGCCTCAGCAGAGCACAAAGAGATTCTATCCTTTCATCCTCAAAATAGTTTGTCTTTATAGTTTGGCAGGTTGGAGTTGGTTGCAGCAGTAACTCCTGAAACCTGCCTCTCATTATGCCAAGAACCGCGATGTGTTGCTGCATCAAAGCATGAGTGATAACAAATGCTTTCCGACGGTGAGAACTGCTCTTTACGGTGGCTCCCCAAGTGCTCTCTTGACATAGGAGAAGTTTTTTAACTAACATCAATCATCATTAGTGGTGAATGGTGATACCTGTCCAGGTGACATCTCAGCCAAGAAAGGGAGCTACATCCTGAGACTGTCAGCTGCTACCTCAGATTGAAATATAGAAATATAGTAAAGAACTTTGTCTCCCATGACAAAAAAATACAACAGTACTTCAAAAAATTCATGGAAAGATTTGTACTTTACCTTTTAATTCTATTTTCCATGAACTTTTTGAAGAACCCTAGTATTTCTTAAGTCATATTTTTACTAAATCTCCTATGGAGGTACTTAAAATTATTAATTTTTTTCTAAATAACACTATTTTTAGAATTTTTCTATAATAGAATTTTAAATAAGTCACTATGTATGACCACAGATATTTCAAGAGTCCAGAGAAAGAAGAGTCAGCAGAAACGTCATCAATGCCATACTACCCTTATGCAAATCCAGTGATGTGCCCACGCACCTCTACATCCATCCCAAAAGCTCTTTCCAGGGGAGATGAGGCATCTGAGGGGCACAAGCAGTAGATCCCAGATCCGTTGACCATGCAGCAAACTGGCTCCTCTTCTTGAAAGATCAATCCACAAAGCAACCCCCAAACTCAGCAGGACCCAGGAAAAGAAGCAGCTCACTCCTTGGCTAGACTTTCTTTTTGCTGCACCAAGCTGAGACCTTCCTTCCTATCAAACTTATTAAAGCCTTCATAGATGCAGAACCCTTTTAAAAATGGGGAAAGACATTAGTCCCATAAGATCCCAGTCTTTTTATTAATAAATTAATCAAGCTTGAAAGCTTCTTAGAAACATCCAGCTTCAAACATTAAAGCCTTGGCTATTGGTGAGAGCCAACACAGGCAACTACGTCCAAAGAAAAAGCTGCTCATGGCTTCTTCCATAACCTACTATAAAGCCAGATGATTTTGCCTGAGACATGACTCCACAATGCAGGGTTTCCAGCCTGAGAGGGTGTACAGGAGGAGCTGAGGTTTGAGAATGGTAACAGTTTTATAATCAAAAGCCCTGCATAAAAGAAAGAGCCTCCTCAGGAGTCTATTTTGATGGATGGTGACCTACAGTTTCCAGAAACACCAAACAAGTCTCAGAGACCAGCACTGAGTCTATGCCACTATTTCAGCAGAATAATTGAGGAAAACATCAACCAGTCATGTTAGATAACAATAAAAGATCCTCATCAGAAATCTCTATCCTAGAGAAGGAAACTGTCCACAGCTGAGGGAAGAGCTCCACTATCCCCAGAGAGCTCCAGGACTGACATTGCTAAGGTTTCGCTCCGTCCTCCTAACTTCACCTGCTCCCACTATTCCCGGGAGCTGTCCAGGTTCTGGACATGGGCACATATGAAAATATGAATTATTCAAAAGGTTCTTATTATGGGGCCGGCCCGGTGGTGCACTGGATGGTGCGCCGCTTGGGAAGCGCGGCGGCGCTCC
>NW_007726151.1:1237855-1238844 GCF_000696425.1 Galeopterus variegatus
AATAATTGAGGAAAACATCAACCAGTCATGTTAGATAACAATAAAAGATCCTCATCAGAAACCTCTATCCTAGAGAAGGAAACTGTCCACAGCTGAGGGAAGAGCTCCACTATCCCCAGAGAGCTCCAGGACTGACATTGCTAAGGTTTTGCTCCGTCCTCCTAACTTCACCTGCTCCCACTATTCCCGGGAGCTGTCCAGGTTCTGGACATGGGCACATATGAAAATATGAAAATATCTGCCTCTTCCCCTGACCAGGCACAAGCTGCAGTAATGAGTCAAAGAATTATTGCATGATATTACTAATAATCCAGTCAAATTATTCAAAAGGTTCTTATTAGATGGATAGAATAAAAAATCAGAAAAAAAAAAGTTGAGTAGTATTGCATGGTGTATATATACCACAGTTTCCTTATCCAATCATCCATAGATGGACATTTAGGTTGGTTCCATGTCTTGGCTATTGTAAACAGAGCTGCAATGAACATGGAAGTGCAGGTATCCCTTCAACATGATGATTTCCATTCCTCTGGATACACCCAGAAGTGGGATTGCCAGATCCTATGGAAGATCTATCTGTACTTGTTTGAGAAACCACCATACTGTTTTCCATAGTGGTTGTACTAATTTACAGTACCACCATAAAAAAGAAAGAAATACTCCCATTTGCAACAGCATGGATGAGCCTGGAGAAACTTATGTTGAGTGAAATAAGCAAAGCACAGAGGGATAAATACCGAATGTACTCCCTCATAAGTGGGAGATAAGAGAGAAAGAAGGAAAGAAAGACCACAGTAGTGCATTGGACTTGCAGAGGGAGGGAACATTCCTTGGGCTATAAAGTGGAGTGGGGGTGGAAGGGGGGAAGGTTGGGGATAATTGGGTGGAGGACACGGGGTACAAATGCAATGTGTGGTAATGGGCATGCTGCCAGCATGAATCTGGCCCTCACATCATGGGCACGAGGGGTGACAATCAGCTTTGTATCT
>NW_007726151.1:1239533-1241088 GCF_000696425.1 Galeopterus variegatus
CCCTTGGTGGTGACAAAGCCATGCAGCCCTTCTGCCCCTGGCCCCAGGTCCATGCAGGCCTAACTCTGCTCCTCAGTCCCCAAGGAAGGGAGCCTCTTCACTTCCAGGCCCCCAAAGATGCTTGCCCCAGCAGTGACCTCACACTTGCCACCTTTGCTCTTCTTGAAGATCTCTATGGTCCATAGGCCGGGAAGCCCTGGTCTTACTAAATCCAACATTCTCAACTCAATTGAGTCAAACAGGTCTTAAGAGTCCATCTATTCCCATCCTTTTTTAATACATTATTATGACATATAAGGCAGAGAGGTTGAATGACTTGCTCAAGGTCACACAGCAAATTAGGGAATACAAGACAAGCCTCCTGTTACACATCACAATAAAGACAAAGAAAAAATCTTGAAAGTAGCCAGATTGAAATGATGAATTATCTATGGAAGAAAAACAATTTGAATGACAAAGGATTTCTCATAAGAAACCAAGGAGGCCAGAGTAAGTGGTGGAACATATTTCAAGTGCTGAAAAAAAGAGCTGTCGACTTGGAATTCTATATCCAGAGAAAATATTCTTCAGGGATGACATTCTTGGGTGAAGGAAAACCAAGAACTAGTTGCTAGCAGAGCTACCCTAAAAGAATGACTAAAGGAAGTTCTTTAAACAGAAAGGAAAAGATAAAAGAAGGAATCTTGGAACATCAAGAAGGAAGGAAGAACAAAAGACAGAACAAAATATTGGTAAATACAATAGACTTTGCTTTTCCTCTTGAGTTTTCTAAATTTGGTTGATGATTAAAGCAAAAATCTGAACACTATCTAATGCGGTTCTCAAGGTATGCAGAGGAAACAGCTAAGACAATCATATTATAAAAGGGAATAGATAAAAGGAGTAAGTTTCTATATTTCACTGGACTAATTAAATGACAGCACCAGCAGACTGTGATAAATTATGTACGTATGTAAAAAGCTATGTAAAGAGATACACTATAAAACACTATAGACAAATCAAAATGCAATTCTACAAAACGTCCAGATAACCCACAGGAAAGCCAGAAAAGTGGAAAGGAGAAACTGAAGAGTGAGGGAGTAGGAAAGGGATAGAGGCACCTTCACCTCTTATGCCAGGATCACTCTAGAGCTAACTAGACATTTTCACAGAGAACACAGTCCATCTGCTGATTGGGGGTATATTTGGGGATAAACAGGGGGAGAAACTACCAGGCTCTTCCACAGATCTTTTCCTTTAAAACTATGGTGGGATGGTGAATGTCTGCACTGGTGCTCACGGAAGGCTCTTCTCAAAGCCAGCACGCTGACCTGCCAGCACACCCGAAGGGGTTCCTTGCCAAGGCTTGGGTCTCAGTTAACCTTCGGTATAGTGGATGCTCCCTCCTGGGGAAGGATGATACATTTACATTCTGATTACAAGGGCCCTGCTTTGTGTGCAACCTACACTGCTGGAAGAAATAAAACTAAGGTGGCTTTGGGGCCGGCCCGGTGGCGCACTGCTACAGTGCGCCACTTGGGAGTGCAGCAGCGCTCCCGCCAAGGGTTCGGATCCC
>NW_007726151.1:1241544-1263246 GCF_000696425.1 Galeopterus variegatus
TCCGGTACGGGCGCGACACTGAGGGTTGCGGTCCATTGCCGGACACGAAAAAAAACAAAAAGGAAAAAAAAGAAAAAAAAAACTAAGGTGGCTTTGATAAAAGTCTGATGCAGCTTGGGCAGAGAACAACCAAGTGCAACAATTTGGAGCAGTGCCCCAAATGCTTAAATGAGCTGGGCTCAAAATTAGTTAGCCCTGGTGAACACTTCCTACCAGATATGAAGACCAAGTTTAATAGGCATCTTCAGTCTTGAAAATATTAAGAAGAAAATGAATACTGAGTAGTTGAACCTCCCTTTATCTTTATTAGGGCCAGGAGTTCTGAATCCAGGCAAGTGCAGAACCCCCATGTCTTGCAGTAAACTATTTCATAAAATCTGATGGCCCAGTGTTTCTAGCCCCTCAACTTTGTGTCTCCTAGAAGAATGCTTCTGAAAACTATTACCATTATTTATTTATTTATTTATTTATTGCTTTTAAAAAAAGAAAAAATGTGTCTTGGTAACATATTTGTAAATTACATGTTATTCATTATTCTAAATGTAATTTTAATTAGATCAACATAAAAGCATCTTAATATACTCAATAATGGCACTGGAACTTTAAATATTAAAATCCACATTAAGAGAAAGTGGGCTTCGATTCATTATCTCCTTCCAAATAAGCACAATCAACTTGGCACACACTTCCAGTCTTCCTTTGCAACTTCCCATCCTCTCTCCTTCTTTCTGCTTTTTCTCTTGCCTCCCCCTCCCCCAACCTCCCTCCCCCTTTACAAGATAATAAAGAGCAGGGTTGCAGGGGACAGAGTCAGCATTGACCAAAAAAAAATCTGACTACTCCTCCTTCAACATACTCAGGAACCTAAAGGTTGTCATAAAATTAGTTTTATTTTTTCTCAGAAACCTCTGCTTTTTATATTTGTCCTGTCTTTAGCCAATCCTCTCTAATGGATTTTTCTATTGAGTTTTGATCTGTACCTCATATTTCTAAAAGGTATATTTGCAGACAATATCAGGTAGATTTCTCTGGGTTTTTAAAAACAATCTTCCTTTCATCAAAAAGCAAATAGCCCGAGGAAGGCTCTCCTCCCATATCAGACTTCCCAAGAGTAGAACTGGCACCTGTAAAAACCCAGGAAGGTTGCAGAAAGGAAAATTCAGAAATGGGGCTTTATGGCTTCTTAGATATTGTTAAGTCTGAAATTAATGACTCAAGTTAATTTGGCTCTTTCTGTCTTGAGCTGATTAGTGAACACTAAATTTCATGCTAATGCTCCCAAGCCATTTGCCTGCAATGCAGGACTCACTTTCCAAATTCCTCTAATGGCAGGGGAAAAAAACATGCTCACATCATTTCATGACAGTGTTCTAAAGTGGCTCTATGAGCTTGTGCTCCTCTTACAGGTGGGCTGATAGTTATTGTCTTAGTCCATAATGTTCCAACTTTCCACTGGCACACACAGCTAGTGGTTTTCTAAAGCAGTCCTGGAATTCATTACCATGGAAACAAAAGGTATAAAAAGCTGTTTTTATCTAATAGGAAAACATAGAGGAACTCTAAAAAGATCAAAAGTGTTGTTAAAGTAAAGGTATAACCAAGTGCATTATATGCTTAGCTTAAAGAAGGCTTGGAATGGAACATCGAGGCAGGTTAACAGGAAGGAAGGGGGCTGGATAGTGACAGTGAAAAGCTCAGCAGCACCCATGGGAGTCTCTGAGGCTCAGGTAATGAGCAGACAGGTGGAGCTGCTGCCAAATCTACCCCAAAAAGTGGCTGAAGGAACCCAATTCTCTTCCTCTGCCATGGTACAGGAAACAGGGTTAGAACACTGGTCTCTCCCCATGTATGTAAAAATGAATGGTCTGTTTTTCTGACATTGATAATATCATACAAACCCTGGTCCCAATTTATCCACCTAAGCATTTCAGACCAGACTCTAACAGAAACAAGACGTACATGAAAGAACCTTAATACAAATATGTTCATTTTGTCATCTCTCCATTTCATCTAGCATTTGAGCCCATGTGTGTTTAGGAAACACTGTCACAGGCAGTATTTTAGTTTGGGAAAGGAGCAGGTGCAAACCACATGTATTTATTGTGATGTTTTCAGTGTTTTCCTGAAGTTCAAGTAATTTCACCACATCCTGCCATGAACTTCAAAAAATAATTTGGGATATATTAATCCTTCCATGGAAAGCTTCCTGATACATAAACTGTTCTGACCATCTGTAATAATAAATACAAACTCTTCCCATCCAGTACCCTCCTCAGAAAACAACTGTAAAAATAGGAAGCTCCCATCTATGCTGCTAAAGGAGTACAAGTTTCCCAACATTTCCTGGGAGCCATGTGGCCATTCCAGCAGCAGGGAAGGTGCATGGGGTCATGGACAGTCAGATTCCATTCCTCCTCAGAAAACAACTGTAAAAATAGGAAGCTCCCATCTATGCTGCTAAAGGAGTACAAGTTTCCCAACATTTCCTGAGAGCCATGTGGCCATTCCAGCAGCAGGGAAGGTGCATGGGGTCATGGACAGTCAGATTCCATCCTTGTAGCAAGGCCACTGCCCCCCGTGGGTGTGCTGGCCAGCCCATCTGCCATTCCAGCCACCTACGCACCGTGTGTGTGAGGCTTACAGAGCTGACATCCTCTGTGTTAAGGGCTTAATTTTCCTGCTCAAAGGCAATATTTTAGAATGGCAAGGAAAAATGGATTTAACTTAGAATAAGGTTAAACTAACAGCAGCAATGTGTTTGGAGAAGGGAAACCAAACAGAAAGAATTTGAAAACATACTATCTGAAAGGCAGTACAAAGCAATGGTTAAAAGCATGGACTTCTGAGTCCATCAGACCTAGGTTTGAATATGATCTGGCCACTTACTTTCTGGGTGACCTAGATAAGCCTCAGTTCCTCATCTGAAAGCCATACCTATCTGACAGAATTGTGGTAAGGATCAAATAAAATCAGGCATGCTACATGGTTAGTATGGTGCCTGGCATATAGGAAGCTGTCCCCCCCAAAAATTAGCTCTCGCACTGTAACCATTAGGAGCAAGTGACATTTAGCCTGGGGAACTTAAGGCTCAGGAACAACAAGGGTCTTCAAACATCTGAAGGACTGTTCCATGAAAAAGAGAAGCATCAGAAGGCAGGAGGATTGGTTGGAAAGATATGTTTAACACAAGAGGAACAAAAGACAGCACTGAATCTTTACCTATCAAGGGTCTTATAGAAGAGGTTTTGATTTGGATGGAAGGCTGTAATAGAAAACATCAAAAATCCCTTCCAACTCCATCATTCCATGGCTCCAGATATTTGAAGAACTACAAAAAACAATCACTTTAGAAAAATAAACTATTTGTGCCAAGCTTCCTAAAACATCTTTAAGATGTCCTAATGTCCATGGATCATTGTTGATATGAAAACCTTGAATTGTTTAAAACAAAGCACAACCTTGTACACAGGCATTGATATTCAACTCTGTACTCTACAGATATGTATAATCAACTATGTTTCAATTTTTTAAAAAAGTGCAATGCAAAACTGTGAACTTTTTCTTCATAAGAACCATCTTCTAAGTAGACATCGATTCTTTAGGGGAATTCTCATCATGTAGGTATCAGCGTTATTTACAAATTTTATATTTGTTTCACTTCAAAATCTACACTTGTACCACTTTACCAGAATGAAATATTAATGCTATTAGTTTAAACATCATGAAGTTTTTAAAAATAAAGGGTTAAAATAATATTTACTCATCAATCCTATACCACTACACTATTTGAGATTACTGATTTAATATCTAAAAAAAAAAGTTATCATGTGCTATACATAGTACTGATCAGTAGAGGCTGAAATTTAACTTTAATTACAGTCCAAAAATACATGTTCTCATTTTAGTTCCCCGTAATTCAGAGAAATATTTAAGGGTAAATATAAGTCTAAATCTTAAAATCCTGAGTCACCCAGCATGTGCCCAACCCACCCTGCTTCACATGCAGACCCTTGGCCCCAAACACTCCCAAGACGACGTTGGCTCAGATGAGCATGGAGCTAACAGATGGGGCATTCAGTAAAGGAGTTGTGCTGGGTTGTTTCATTTCCGTTAGAGAAGGAAGCTGTGGGAAAAATATTCTCCACTTAATCTATTTTATTTTCAGCAAGGTTTTACCTGTAAATATTAATTTATACACTAGCAAAACTCACTAGATGCTTGAGCTGCATGAATATAAATGAAATAAAGGAATCCAAACTAAAAAATGGAATTTCCAGTATCTTCTTTCCTTAGGAAAATGGAAAAAAATTCAAGGATTTAAAATTCCATCCCAGTGGTTTTTTCAAAAACAACAAAACATCTCACACTGAGCTCCCATTTAAATAGGTGGGGTTAAGAGAGTAGAAATTACATGTTAAAGCCCTGCAGTATTCGAAGAAAACAATCACTTATGCTGCTTTCAATATAGAACCTGTTTCCAAATCACTCAAAATCCTGTACACTTAGAATATTGCCAATTCCCCACATTTTTACCTTATTGATATCTGTGACTACCTTGTGAAACAGAGACTGGGCAAACATGATTACTCCTACTTTACTCAAGGGTCAAGAAGACAGAAAGAAGGTACTGGGAGCCCCTGTAGGATGGCAGCTTTCCTTACAGGAATGAGACAAATAAAATCAATTCACTGTGAATGCATTTAATTTTTCTCTCAGCAATCAATTGTGTATCTATGTTTAATGATAACAGTATAAACAGTTAAGATATGTATGTGGCAAATGAAAGAAAAAAAGCAAATTTTTCAATTTTAAGTTACATGAATTTCCAGAGTGCAAGGATGGGGGGCGGGGAAGAAGTTAGGGCTTCTCCCAGGTTTGACAGCTCCTTCCTCTAATCCCACAGCAGTTCACCCTCTTTACCTGTTCCTATAGCCCTGAGGAAGAGGCACAGCATTCTGCCCTCTGGATGCTCTGTGCCCACTGGCTTGGATTTTAACTGAGGCCCCCCATTTTGTGTTCATTGGGAGCTGAGGACACAGTGCTCCAAAATTCCTCATGACGAATCCTCCTAGGAGATTCCTAAAGAAATCCTCTGAGGTTTTGTCATAGCAGAGAGACGTTGTGAGGAGGGACAGTGGTTTCCACTTACTTCCACCCCCACATGGCTGAACATAACCTGGCATCAGGTCGAAGGTTCCTGGGATTTCCCGACTTGGATGATCCTTCCTCCTCTCTGGCCTCTCAGTTCATACACTCCTTCCTATCCCTCTAAGCCCAGCTCAATCCCTCATTACTGCATGAAGCCTTGTGCTATGGACTGAATGTTTGCGTACCCCTCAAAATGCATATGTTGAAATCCTAACCTTCATTTGGTGGTGGGGCCTTTGGGAAGTAATTAGCTCATGAGAGTAGAGCCCTCATGAATGGATTAGTGCCCCCTTATGAGAAGAAACAGGAGATAGCTTTTTTGGTCTCTCTCTTCACCATGTGAGGATACAATGAGAAGACAGCCATTTGTAAACCGGGAAGAGGGTCTTCACCAAAATTCCCACCATGCTGGCACCCTGATCTTGGACTTCCAGCCTCCAGAACTGTGAGAAATAAATGTTTGTTGTTTAAGCCACCCATTCTACAACATTCTGTTATAGCTGCCCAAACTAAGACACCTTGGCTGGTAACTGCAGCTTCCTTGGATGAGGCTGGCCTTTCCTGGGAACCCCGGCACCGTACTGTAGCACTGATTCCATCGCTTCACACTGCTCATTGTTATTTTATAGGTGTTTGTTATTTCTCCTCAACTAGATACTAAGCAACATGACAGATTAGAATCTCCTGCTTCTTTCATAGTGTCCCCCTTGTGCCAAACACGATGCATATACCTATGGGATGCTGAATAAATACCTGTTTATAGGTTTATTGAATATTACCTGCTTGCTTGTTTCATGCATTAAGTTAAAGAAGATTTAATGCGTAAAATGCTGACATCTCGTCACCCTATTGTATTTCTATTGGCGGGAAAAAAAAGAAATTTAGCACTTAGTATAAAGAGCTATCAGGCACTCACCAGCATTTTTCACAACACTGTGATAAGATTCTGTCTTACACAGGTCCTACCTAACTAGACTACACAACTCCGCATTGCATATATATCATTCATCTTTCCTTGTGAAATCCTCTTACATTTGAGTAAATTACCCATGTTTGGTAAAATGAAATTTTACTAGGGTATAATTGATATGTTTGACTGAATTATTCACATTTTAAACAAGTGGAGCAAGCTAGGTCATAGTGTAAGTCAAAATTTCATACATTTAGCTCCACTGTTTTTCTGGCTGTTCTCAAATGAATGTGACTTCTAGAGCAAGTACTTTTGAATTTTTTAGAGCTTTCATTCCTAACACTGGTATCAGAAGATGATAGAAATTAGTGTTATGTAGACCATCCCTGAGAAAGAAAAGAAATTCTTCCCTCAATAAAGGGTAATGTTCTTTTTCCACAAAGGGCCTGTGTTTCTGTCTTTGGGTCATTGTACCAAACAAGGCAAAAAAAGGGAATTCCAACCCAAGGGACAGGCTTAAAGGTTGTCATCCACCCCAGGGTGGTCAGCTACTCACCCTCACCCACAACTCCACCACCAAACATGGGTCCTGGGGAAGAGTCCAGACAAGCCAGAATTGGTTTTTTTCATGTTTTGTTTTGTTTTGCTTTGTTTTCCCAAAACTGAATCCGAAGGGCACTTTTGTTTGGGTGCTGAAACAATATTAAAACAGCACAGCTTATCTTTGGGTCATCCAGTCTTTTCCTTGGTTTTCTGGTTTTTAAATTTAAAAACCACCCCCCAACACCTAGATTTAGAAAGGATAGCACTACTTTCTTAGCTCAGGTGGCTGGAGCATGGGCTGGTGACGTTCCAGTCTCAAGTCTGGCCTTCAAGAAAATTAGAAAGCCTTGCCTTAGGCCAGAGCCTACTTGCACCTCTCATTTTGTTCTGTTTCTTGACCAAAGACTACATCTTTTATGGGAATCTGCCATTGTTCATAAAATAGAGTGTCGATGTAAATGGCTGAGAAATTGGAGGAAAGATACAACTCAAAATGAATATCCTACTGATGGCGAGCATCAATATCTCCTCATTATCATCAACATAACAAGCATTTATGGTGCTTACTATGCACAAGGGATTTTGCTTAGGATTCTACAGCATTTATCTTAGTGGTCTTCATTAAAAACCTTACAAAGGAGGTACTATTATTATCTACTTTTCAAAAATAATAAAGGTAGAACTTAGAGAGACTAACTATTTTGCTTAGGATAACACAACTAATAAGCATTATTTCAGAATCTGAACCCAGGCAGTCTGACTACAGAGCTGACCTATTTCATATAGTTCACATTAATCTGTTTTACTCAGAAGAAGAATATCAGCATCACTGGATAAGTACAATAATCTATAAATTGAATAGACAGCTCCTGATGATAACAAATATCTATAAGCCACAAATATCTAACAAATCTGCGTAAGTATGATATGGAACCTGTTCTAAAAACAATACGAATGCAAACATTCTCAGAATTGAGGTGATAAATCAATTTGAGAACTCAAATAGAATTGCCACATGTAGATGCTGAGATTTAAAGTGTAAGAGAGGGCCAGCCCGGTGGCACACTGGAGAGTACGCCACTTGGGAGCGCAGCGGCGCTCCCGCCGAGGGTTCGGATCCCATGTGGAGACCAGTTCCTGCTCACTGGCTGAGCGCGGTGCTGGCGCAACACCGAGGGTTGCGATCCCGTTACCAGTCAGTAAAAAAGACAAAAAGGAAAAAAATAAAGTGTAAGAGATAGTACAAGCACTAATCAAAGCTAGAGTTCATTCCTAATCCATGTGTAGGGACACAAGGGTAAGATGCTAGCTCAAGAATATCACCATCCATACATCCCAAGGGAACCTCATGTAGTACTGTGGGGAATACAGAGAGACAGATCTATGACTTTCTAAAGCTGGGACTAACCAATAGGTCTGGGGCTACATTATTCCAAGGAAACCAGCCCCCCTATGCTCAGAGGGAGCCTGGAAGAGTCTTGGAGGGAGACTAATGGCCAACCTTGAAAACACATGCCTATGAGTTTGCTGGGCCTAATGAAGCAAAGCAGCACAGATTGCCTTCTTTCTGGAAACAGATAAAGGTAGCCACAGACAATGCTATGCCTAGACCCCTACATCTTAACTGCCTGGTGTTCGTTACATGTTTAAAATATATAAAGATTACATGTATATTTTTATGTTGTTAAGAGCGATTAGGTGTTGGGAAAAAATAGGAAAATGGTCAGGGCCCCTCAGATGTTCAGAATCTTGCCAAGCATTTGTTGTAAATAGCCTCAGGTGTCCCTTGTTACTAAGTGTAATTGTGTATGGGCACCCAGGTGTCCAGGGTTATGAACTTAAGTATAAAAGACTAACAGCTCTGATCCACAGTCCTTCTCAGAACTCTCAGAGAAGCCCCTAGGACAGTTGCTCCTAGATCTGAATAAAACCCATTCATTTTTTACCCACAACTCTCAGGACCTTTTTCTTTTTCTATTACCTAGCTTGTAGACCTGCGTGTGGAGGGTTTGTGACCCAGTCTGTGCAACAGACTCCAGGGGTCTGTGAGCCCTAGCTTTACATTAGGGATAGAAAAAGTCCCCAATTATAGCTAAAAGAGATGTCTCTTTCTTTGGCAAGAAAGAGTGTTGTATCAATTAAATGGGTAAATAGGCCCTTTACCCACCATGGGGAAAGAAGGGCCTCTTGTGACCCTCTATTGATCAAGACCGCTGTGGAATGTTATTTGCAAACTTATTGCATAATGGAAATCAGGAGGTAGCTGTCATGGTTTCCGAAGACAAATTGCTGGTAGCTGAGACAAATCATAGCTGCCTTCATCTCTCACTGTTCTCAATTCCCAGCTAATATGTATCTTACAGTCTAAGTTTCTTAAATCAGTCGGTTCTATTGTTTCACATAGAGCAAATGAGTACAAGTGGTAATCTGGGTGACCCTACTTTAGGAATTGTGTTCAAGTGACCATTATGCTGATCACTACTGCTGATCTATACATTACATAGTACAAAACACACAAAAGGGCACACAATTAAAAATAAATCCATTCAGCAGCTGTTGTGATTATGAACAAAAATCCAACCAGGTATGTCAAAAGAAAAATGTCTCCTGCCACTCCTGCCAGACAGAACATTGTTAAATCTCATTTTTGTTTTGCATACTTTGACTTGCTAAGTCGGCCAGCAAGCAATTTGTATGGAACAGTGGTTCTCAAAGTGTAGTCTGAGAAACAGCAACATCAGCATCACCTGGGAGCTATTAGAAGTATCAATTCTCAGACCCCATCTGGACCTACTGCATCAGAAACTCTGAAGGTGGGCTCAGCAATCTGTGTTTCAGCAAACTCTCTGGGTGATTCTGATACATGCTAAAGTTTGAGAACCACTGGACTAGAGCCACAGGACAGCCTTCAGATTTTTAAGTCTTCTTAAAAAGGTACAATCTTTGGTTGCAAAAAGCTATCTTCAGAAGAGTCTGGGAAGAAACCTGTGCTGAAACCAAATACAAACCACTGCAATCTTCAATTGTGCTGTTAACCTAAAACTGCTCTAAAAAAAATAAAGCCTATAAAATAAAATTTAGAAAATTGCAGCCATTAGGGTAAATGGTAGAAAGAGCATAGTACTTTCCTTATGCAGATTTATTTATTTATATATACCCTGACTTGTTCTAGAAAGGTTTTCAGACAACTTCTTAAACAAAAATAATGTAACATCTAGTCACAGGCCATTCTCTTAGAAAAATTTCTCACTACTTTTAAAACAATAAGATTTTTTAAAACACCCAAAAGATAGACATAATCACTAAGTAAGCTCTTAAGATGTCTTCAGTATTCACTGTAGTATTTCAGATCACTTGAGGCTACGGAGAAGTAAAGAAAAAAAATTTAAATTCACAAAGTTTAAGATTTGCTCCACCCAACAAGAGTCACAATGCTCTTTTAACAGTCTGAGCACATGACCACTATAATGATTCCCCATGTTGCTACACATTATGAACAGCCGTGGCCTGTGATGTATTACTGTGTCATGTAGGCCTGCCTTATAGCAAGGTGTTTTTGGTAATTCATTAATTCGGCCCGTGTGTTGGTCCAAGAAAGGGCTCTATGAAATCAAAATCGACTCTAGAGATAACAGTGTTTAGATGAGGCTGTAGCATGTTTGAGCTGTTCTTCAAATGACAAAAGATCTTAAGAAATCAAAGGGAAGTAACCTGTCAATCAGGGATTTGAAAAATAAATTATGGTCTATCCATAAAATTAAAAACCAAGCAACCATTTAGAAAATAAAGTTTTATAGTTCTCAATCCTGGACAAACATCAGAATCCCCTGGCAACCTTTTAAAACATACCAGTGCAGGGCTCCTCCCCATTTTCATTGTGCATAGATAGGGTTTGGCCATCCATATTTTTTAAAAGCTATCCAGATAATGCTAACATGCAGCCAGGGCTGAGAATTACTGAAGCAGACCTATATTATCCAACATGGAAATCTCTCCCAGATGTATTACGAAGTGAGAAAGAAAGTCATAACACACATATTTATTATTAAAATTGTGTGTATGTGTCATCGTATTAATAGATCTGTGTTTGAAAGTGGACGCTTCATTTTACACTATTTACTTATTCTTTGCTTAAACTTTTCAAAATGAGAATGTGCTCGTGTATGTTATTGACTTAATTTTTTGATTTTATTTTTAATTAACAAATAATAGTTGGTACAGTGTGATGGTTTAATATATGTTTATAATATCGAATGATTAAATCAGGCTGATTAACCAATCTATCACCTCACATACTTATGTTTTTGCGGTGAAAACATTTAAAATCTAGTCTTTTAGCAATTTTGAAATATACAATGAAAATTTTTAATTTTAAAAATCTGCTTAGAAAAAATGGGAATTTGCATGAAAATGAAAAAGCACATGAAAATCGGAACTCCCCAAATATGCCTGCTTCCTTCTCTCTCTCCTTCTCCTTCCTTCTGCTCCTTTTTCTAAAAGAAAATATAAGTAAAATAAACAAAATTCTATGTCTGTCCTATCAGCCCAACACATATTATTTCCAATAGTTGAAACTGAGATGAAGGAGGCAGTACAGAGATACGGTTCATTCATTCACTCATTCATTCATTCAACAAATATTTATTGGGTTCCGAGATAGGTCCATGCTAGATGCTAGGAATACAGCAACACACTAGATATACATGGATCCTGCCCTCACAGTGCTTATGGTCTCGTGGGGTATACACAGAAATAAACAAACAACTACAGTAGAGTAGGATAAATGCTAAGAAGAGGAAGTACAGGCTGCTTCTTTGTTACATGTAACAAAGAAACTTAATCTAGCCAAGGAAAGTGAGAAGTCTTCCAAAAGTAGAAGTGGACCTTCAACCTGGGGTAATGGTAGCCATTAAAGAGTTTTAAGAAGGGAAGAGAAATTACCAGGTCTGCATTTTTGATAGATCTCTCTGGCCCTGAGTTTAAGTGCCCATTGCCATGGATAGTGCCCATTCTCACTCAATGCCACCACTTTGGGTCACTATAAGAGAAAGGACCTGTCATCTCTCAACTAAGGTGAGTGGGCTCTTTTCAAAATTAAACTAAAGCATGCTGCAGTACCAAAGGATTGACTGGAGGAGTCTGTCTTTCAATTTTCCATTACCTGTTTGCCATCAAATAAGATTTAACATGAAATGTTACCACCTGCTGGGTTTATTGATTGCGCTCATTTATCTGTCCATCTAACTAGTTGAGCCTGGATATGGCAGATTTACCTTTTTATACTTTACACTGAATAAAGCCCACTGTATGCAATAAATAACTCGCAAAATGGAATTGGTTGCTTCAATTGGTAGAGTATCTTGGAAGAAAGTATACCTTTGTAGACATAGCAGGGCAAGTGAAGACTTCCAGGAAAAGGGGATGCTGCTCTGTAATCACTTAACATGAAGATCAATTTTAACCATTTATAAGCAGCACACTTTCACATGGGGAGAAATTATCTAGCCCACCCACAGATGGATTCCTAGTTAAGAGTCTCATTTGATTGCTTTGGGAAGGATACAGTACAGATTCAATAACCCTTGTCCTTCGAGAGGAAAAAGTTAACAATCCAGGTAAAGTTAACTAGAAAAATAAGAGAGAGAAATCGTATCTGATGCTGTCCTGTTATAACCCAGTGCATCCTTGTGGACATTAATGTGCGTTACCTCCAGCATCAATGTGCTATTTTTAACTTAGAATGTTCAGTCGTTGCTCAAAGTAAGACATATGATTAGTGTTTTGAGGAATAGATTTACTCTAATTTAAAGGAGAAGGGTGAAAATGTTCTAGAAAAGGAAAAACACTAAAGCTCTTTATAAAACATATGCAAATTCCTTGAAATAGCTTTCTAAAACAAATTTATGTGCTTCCCACTCAACGTGTCCAAAAGGCCCCCTCATTATTTTTCAATTCTTTTCAAATGACACAATCTCTAACTGAGAGCTGGACCCCTGTTTTCATTGTGCTCTCTGCAACACAGGAGCCCCTGAGATGCCTTGTACACCTTTGTATAAGGTGGAAGCATTCTGGGTTTGCTATTCTGCTGTTACATGTCACATTATCCTAATTGGTACTACTGTTATCTAAAGCCATTAACTTGCTATAGGGGTTAAACAATCACACAGGTGACCACTCTGCCCCATGTTAGCCTATATATATGACATATTGGGGGGGGGGGGTGTCTGTACCTAGTTTACCCTGAAGGTTTCCAGAGATGAAGAACTAGAGCACCTTTGGCTTCTATTTTAATCTTGTGTCCTTCTCATTGCCAATTTCCTGCTTAATGTCTCCAGCACTCCCTGAAGTCTGTTTGTGCCTCTTCAGTATTCCTTAAACACAGAGAGCTTCTGCTCAGCATCCTCCTCATTTCTGAATATTTCATCAATCTGAAAATAGCCATTAAGCTGCCGCTTATTATTCTCTCCTCTAAACTAAGAGAATCCATACGGCAGCAGCAAAGCCACTCAGGGGATATTACAGAGAGGATGTTACAAAGGGAATCTGGGCAGTTGTTAATGATTTCTCTTGGGTTAGGCTGACTCCTTGCCTGGAGGCAAGATGCGGAACCGGGATTCTCCAGGTTTCCTCCCACATCCTGGGATCTAGGATTCCTCCTAGCAGTCCCAATTATGGGCCACATGGCATTTTCTGCTCTGGGGTGGTGTCCAGCTCAGCCACTTCCCCAACTTTTCTCTCCTGATTGACCTCCCTCCTCACCTGCTCCAAAGCATCTCTTTTCTGTTCTTAGCAACTGTGGCTCAAAAAGACCCAATTTTAGAGAATAGGAAAACCTTCATGAGGATCTTCGTCCTTCTGTTACTCTCCCTTTAGACACTAATTCTGGTTCCCGTCAATTCCATCATAATTCCTACAGATCCCACCTCCTTCCTGTCACCTGGTGCCAGCCAAAAGCATGACAGGTAGGCTGGACTAGATGGGCCCCCAAGATATCCTCCAAACCAGAAAGTCTTTGATTCAATTCCTTCCATCTTTTTTGTGAAGTTTTCCATCACTTTGTTAATTTTTGTCACTATATCTGTCATCTGTCCAACTTCTCTATGTTCTTTTAAAATTTTTAAATCCAAGGTCCAGCCCGTGGCTCACTTGGGAGAGTGTGCTGCTGATAACACCAAGTCAAGGGTTAAGATTCCCTTACCGGTCATTTAAAAAATTTTTTTTTAAATCAAATAGGCATAGGAATAGTTTTTCACAATTCAAAGTGAAGCCTCATTAATTCAGATTAAGTTGGAAAAGTCATGTCCCACTGAGTAAGAAATCAAAGTGAAAAGGATTTTCAATTTTAAAAAGTTATATCTATTAAAAATGACCACTTAATAGATGTTAATAAATAAAATGATAAAGTTAATGAAAATGGTGACTTACAATAACTTTCTTTTTACGACTCTATACTTTTCAAAGTGTTTTTACATGTATTATTTCATATTGCCAATTTTATTCAATATATAAATGCAATGTATAGGTAATAGATCATTATACCCTAAAGCAAAAGGTCCTGACTTAGCCTGCTAAATTTGAACTTTTAACTCAATAAGAATTATACGTAATTATTACAAGTCTACATCAGAGCAGTCTGAATTAATGAGGTTCCTCTCTATTGTAGTTGTAATAAGCCCGACAATTTTATGGCCATCCTATCTCCCAGAATGTCACTCCCATCCACACATTAGAAATAAACACTGTTTCTTCACACAGGAACTTTTGTCATAACAGAGCATCCCACCTTAAAGAAGATTCACCAAGTAAATTATCTTATACCTCAAGTACCATAGAAATGTTTTGTATGATAAACGTGCTGAGAGTTCATTATTCTCTTTAAAAATGCTTGCTGTAATTTAAAATGAACCTCAATAAGGAAGCTATCCCAAGATGGCAAGGACCCAATATGTCACAGAACTTAACACATTTCTCTTTGGGGAAAAACAGAGCCACAAGTAATCCAATTAATTGTAAACATTGGAACTAAAGCAATACACGTAGAAACCCAGACACAAAATGCCTCATTTCAGGAAGCTGGTGACACAGAACAGTCTATGAGCAACTTCACCATCTTTTTTTTTTTTTTTTTTTTTCGTGACCGGCAACAGATCGCAACCCGCAGTGTCGCACCCGTACCGGACCAGGACCGGCAACGGGATCGCAACCCTCGGTGTTGCTCCCGCACCTTGCTTAGCCAGTGAGCAGCCGGTCTGTATGTGGGATCTGAACCCTCGGCGGGAGCGCCGCCACACTTCCCAAGCGGCTCACTGTAGCAGTGCGCCACCGGGCCGGCCCCAACTTCACCATCTTCACTTTCTTCTCAAACCTGTGGTTGGAGTCACAGCAATTCATTGTCCTTTCACAACGGTCAGAAAGACAATGCCTCTACCTACCTTAAAAAGTCTTAAAATGTTAGCAACCATGATGGACACGGAGCTTGCTGCAGCACCTATTACGCCAGAAATCTTGTCGGGCTTGGTGAAAATGGGTGGATCTCCATTAGCACACTTCACATCAGAAGCATCTTTCTCTATTAACGCCTGCACGAAGGTTAGTGACTGTTCCAAAGCATAGGTGTCCCTGGAGCACGTGTCAAGGATCCGGACACCCAGAGTGATATTGGAGAGGAGATCGGGGTCCTTGTTAATCTGGTCAATTGCATAAAGCATGGCCTCAAGTCTGTGGATCCCCTTTTCCTTCTTCAGCTCCCCACAAGGCACCCCTCTCTCTCCCTTTGCATGGACAGGGAAGAGACCCCCCAAAATGATGTCCCCATCCATTCGTATGGAATGGGCATACTCTTGGCTGTGAGTTCTTTGCATCATTGTGAGGATCCAGTAGAACTTGGCGGTCAAGAGGAAGAAACAAGGGCAAGAGGCTGGTCGCTTTCCCTCGCATACCATTTTCTCCACAGGTGGTGTTGCAATCGAAGACCCAAAGTTTATTCTCGCCACAGAAGAAGTGGGACCACCTGAGGCTGCTCCTTCTGGAGGCTACCATCAGGGCCCATGGGGAAAAGGTTCTGTGGGTTTCAGCACATTTTCTTGATTCGAAAGTCACAGTGAATTTCCATCAGACCCCTAAGGTTCAATTTTATTTCCATATAAAGTCAACCTGCCTGGAATGGTGCAAAAATTAGAATAACATCTGAGGTTCTTGATGTTGGGATGAGGTCAACAATTCACATCCTTGAAGTCAGCCATGGAGCAGAATTATTCCTGGGGACAGGGAGGGGAAAAAAAAAAGGGTTCAGTTCAGTGGGCCTACATTTTTTACATTTTTAAGCCCTGTTTACATCAACCTAGTCTTTTTTTTTTTTTTAAATTTCCTCTGTTCAACAAAAAACTAATTCTTTTTCCCCCTGTGATTTTGAACACCTGGCTACATTGCATCTAAACAGAGATTGATGACACTTTGGGAGCAAGGGAAACAGAAAAGTATCAGAAACTAGGTTGATTCTCCCAAGCCAGAAAGTATTTTTATTTATTATTTTATTTCAATAAATCTTATTTCCATGAAGGTAAAAATCTTGTAATGGGTGGTATTACTTCTTTTCAAATCTGTTCTTACTTTTTATAGCTATCTGAATCTAGCATTTAAATTTTGTCAACAAAACTATAATGAAAGGTTCTTTTCTGTGATATATTCAACATGCCAGTCATCTGTTAATGACATTTTTTGGTGCCTCGAATTTCCCAGTGGGAAAAAGAGATTATTCAATCAAAGAAGGAAGGAAGGAAGGAAGGAAGGAAGGAAGGAAGGAAGGAAGGAAGGAAACTCAAAATGCGTAAGTTTTGTGGCTTGTGAAAAAATTTAACATAGAATGTCAGCTATTTCATATAAATTATCTTATTTTTCTCCAGTAACAAAACAAAGCCTTTAAAATTAAAGACATAGGGAAGGTTATGTGTGAAGATATTCTTATTACTATTGCCAGAGTTTCCAATTAATTTGTCGGGGTGGAAGCAATGGGTTTCTTACAGTTCTGAAGTAAATATGCCTTGATCCTAGAATCACTACGAGTAAATCAGAGCTGGAGATCAATTGAAGAGCTTCTTAATTTTGTCTGACTCAGTGAAGGAAACAGTTATTTCATCAAGACTAAAAATAACCTAGAATGAAAAAGTTTACAGGCAAATCTATAAAAAAACAAACAAAAAAGTTTATTCTAAGGCCTTCATCCTGAAAGAATTCCATAAGATTATTTCAAAGGACTTTTAAAGAGGTTTAACTGAAAATGAGAACTGACAACATGGGGACTCTGAGATTTGAAATGCACATACAATTAAGAGAATAAACAGCACCAATTTACTTTGGCAGGATGGTTAATCTAATGCTCATTTCTAACCTATTTATACATGACTTTGAAATCTGAAGTTTGGACAGTCCGCCTCTATCCTAGCCAACCAACATCTGGTTGTATTTCCCATTCCCTTGTTCAAGTTCCAGTTCATAAAATTTGTTTTCCATGCTCCTTGTCCTGAAAGAAAGGATGGTGCCTCCCTAGGGGATGACTGAACATATGTACAAACACCTTCCGGGAAAGTTGCACTTTTTTCCTTCACAAATTGGAGAAGGGGTTCGTGGTGGCCACTGCCCTGCATTTCTGAGTGCACACAGTGCACAGTGACCTGGGGGCCTGGTCAGCTAATGGCCCACTCTGTTGAGATGGTTCTATGCTGCCTCTGACAAGTATTCCCTGCTCCTGGCACATGTTAAGGCTTGGATATACTCCATGCTGTCCCAAAATTTTTAGTCCTTTTCTGATTTTTCTCACCATTTAACTGATGATCCCTTGTACTCAATTCTCCTAGCAACTGCTTCTCCTTCAGAAAATCTGTGACTCAATAGCCTGACCTCAGGCATTCCACAAAAGGAAACACTCAGAAAGTCAACTTGGATCATATGGAAGAACTAGCTGTAGTTGTTTGAGAAACCTCCATACTGTTTTCCATAGTGGTGGTACTAATTTACAGTCCCACCAACAGTGTAGGAATGTTCCCTTCTCCCCATACCCTCGCCAACATCTTTCTGGATGAAACCATTTAAGTGATGGAACATAAATTACACTGGCTACCCATTAAGAGAAGTAGGGTTGCATTTTACAGTTTCACAAGGAAGACCAGTTACATGATAGCAAAACCTCATTAACTCCCACCACTAGTTTAGAATTTGAGAACAAGTCCACATGGTTGGGCTGACGCTTCACATATACTTTCAGACGGAGCATGGAATAAATGGATAAATAAGGTAAAGAAGAAATGTCTAAGGGAGAACAGATGGGGCCTGTGGTTCTCCAAAGACCAGCCTTTCTTCATTACACCAAGCCACCTCCCATGTACTTAAAACACTTAAGAGAATAACCGGTTTTCAATTATCGACAAACATAAAAACAGTCCATCTGTTAATCACAAAGCATCCTTACCTACTCATGCAGCATTAACCTAGTTCCACTTGCTGTACAGTCCTGGAAGTAATAAAATTAAGTTGCTTTTAAAATTATTGGTGTTTGCAATAATGTTTCGTCTCTTAAGCATCTCATAGTTCTGTTTGGAGCTTTAATTTAAGGAAAGATTGGGAGATGAATAGCAGTGAGGCAGGAATAAGTTTTGCCTAGTGGATAAATGCACTGAAATGGAAAACGAGAGGTTCTGTTCTGGTTATCATTTATTAGACAGCTCACTTGAATTTTTGTTTGAGTTCCCTCCTCTGCATCATAGAATTAATTGCATGTAAACTCTCTAAAGTTTGATTTTTTTTGTCTGTAAAGAAAAATAGAACCTGCCATACAGCACACATGGAAAGCACAGTACCTGGTGCATGGCAAGTAATCAGCAGAGGAGCTGTTGTTGCTAAACTGGTCTGTAATTCATCTCTATTAAAGCAGAGCAACTTTTTCCTTATTTGCCCAGTTGGTGAGGTTTTTTGCTGAATTTTGTTTGTCACTTAAAAAATAAAATCAGAGCTACTTATAAAATATTTAAATATTACAGTTAGTTCAAAATCTGATACATTGTCACAAAAACCATAGACTCTTGATGGCTGGAAGGTTTAGTTTCCCTTTTAAATTCTAAGGATAAATATATTTCAAAGTTTGGGGAAAACTACCTAAATTGTGTTTCATTGTATAATTTTACATTGCCTAGTCTTGCTCTTCTACAATTCTTGTGAGCTTTAATCTAAATTCATCCTAGTTGGAGTCAATGAGTTTTAAAGAAATAATGACCTTCTTGTGCTATAGATCTAAATAGCTCTACTTCATGTTCTGTGTTTGATTTAAAGTAAAACAGCTTTTCTCTCAAACAGACCTTCCTCTGGGGGTTGGTAGAAACCTCACTTGTGCTGCTGGACTTCTTCAAGGAGGTGTGAGGTCTGCAGTCCTGAAATCCACCTCTGAAGGAGCACACACCCTGCGCTATTTTGGGCCCACAGGGAATGGTTGCGAGGCCCCTTGGGGATGCTTAACCATGAACCCTGATGCCCTTCCTGTTCATTCCCTCCCTGATGTACATCATAAGTCATTAGCCTTTCCACTGGCAGGCCCAATGGCTCCCTTATAGCTGTTTTCTGGAAAGCCAATGGGAAGGACAGCTCCTCACAGGCCAGAGACTGGATTCTGCTTCCTTTTATTTTCTAAGTACCTTCTCTGTACCAAACTCTCAAGTACCTAACACAGTATCTCAATGATTTTCATGCATCAATCGTTAGCTATTGTATAAATGAGAAAAGAAGGCTCAGAGAGGTTGAGTACTGCTCCAAGCCCTAAGCTAGTAAGTGGCAGAGCTGCCAAAATCCTTGGGCCCCTAAAGTGGATCCTGTCCTTTGAAAAAGCCTCAGTGCTACAGAGACTGGCTGTGGCAGCACAAGCAAGGGTGAGAGCCCCGCCACTACACTGGAATCTTTCAGAAACGTGTACATCTTGAATGATTAACTCTTTAAGAACAATAATGTACGAATTAGGAAGGGACAATCTGGGGGCATTTCTGGAAGGTTGATTTCTGAATCTCTCAAAGGGTCGAGAACATCCAGTGGAGTTTGTCCAAATACCTCTGCTTCAGATCAGGCTTCCTGGCCAACCTGAGGCCAGTGGGAACAAACTCACCAACACACACAGGGTCTCTCTGGGTCTGCCATCATGTCTTCCTCCAGCACTCGGCAAGTGCAATTAAGATATAATATGGTGAAATCCTCACTGAGGAGTTTCTTGGCCAAGAACTGTAATTTTTTCCTCATAAAAAAGCCAAAGTAGCATCGTTATGCTGCCTTCCATTCAGCTCTCTAATGAAAGGGTTAAGCAGAATATTGTTGTCAACTCTAAAACTGCCCACACTTGCAATTTTTTTTGGTTGTTTGCGAAAACGCGTATTTCTGTATCATCTCCCATGCTGCAACATGTGTGCATGGCCATAGATTCTTGGTGGGGGCAGAGTGGGGATGGGGCAGACGGAGCTCTCTCCCAGCAACAGAGGCCTGGAATTGGATCCTTGCCTGACTGTCAATGGCTGATGACACCGAACATGTCCATTTCCTCATCTGTGAAATGAATGAGATAGACCACATGATCTCTAAGGTGTCTTCCAGCTTCCCATTCTAAGATACTACTATTTACTAATAAGGGAATATGAGATTATGCTCAAACATCAGAGCAAGGCTTTGCCAAAACTGAACACAATAACTGATTTTGTTTGCAAGCTGAGTGACTTTTTTCCCATCAGTGAGAGAGGGCTGTGAAGCTTTTATGCAAGCAAGCCCCACATTAAGAAAATCTGATACACAAAAAGCTCATCTTACTCAACAGATAAATTAGAAGATGATTATTTGCATTACAAAAGAATTCACCACAGGTTTCCTTTAAATAGCTAAATCCCATGCATTTAAAATACAATCTGATTTAGCAGAATTCAATTTGTACCCTTACTTTTCCAATAACACAGCTATTGCTTAAAAGGACCATACTTAAAGTAATGAGAGGCCACTTTTATAGTATGTATTAGACAAGAGGAGGGAAAGAGGGTGAAACCAATGCTTACTGAATGCCTCCAGTATGCCTGGAGCCTCTCATTTCCTTCTTAAAATACAATGGTATCAGCCCCATGGTATATGAGGAATCTGAAAACGGAAGGACTAGATGACCGTGTCTAAAGTCACAGGCCAACATTCAAGTGCAGGACTGCTGTTACATTCTTTCCCTTATTCCATGCCTCCTGGGTGCAGGAGACCATGACAGATATCGAGCTAACCCTGCTTTGGGAATGTGGACTGTACATGGGATGTCCTGGGGTCCTAGGAGACCCTGACTCTCGTCTCACATCCCCCAGTGCTCACTGTATAGCATTGGGCAAGTCACTTACCCTGGTCTCAGTTTCTTTGTTTCCAAAAAGGGAATATGATTTCTGCCCACCTCCCAGCTTGTGAAATCAAATGATATAATGTGTGTAAAAGTACTTTATAAACTGCCATGTGCTACAAGAATGTACAGGAATACTTTAGTTTAAGAATTAGTCCTAGAACTAAAACATTTTATTGGTATACTGTTCTTATAAGGTCTGAGCAAACCACTTTCCCATCACACTCAGTGCTGGCCAGACCTTAACAATGGCACGTATCCAAGGAGTCAATCCTAGAGAGCCCATATCAAGAACACAGAGCTTGAAGAAAAACTGGAAAGAAAGACACAAGAGGAAAAGTCAACAGAAGTATAATATCTGACCTGGGGGACTGAAGGCCATTAACACTTGGAGCATCCAAAGGGTTATTCTGAAGAAAGTTGTGACAAGATATTCTTCTTTACTGAAAACAGGACAATAAAAAACCTTCCTAACTTGTAAGTGGAATATAATGCTTCTACTACTAAGGGTCATGACCACTGGAAAAGGCAGCCAATAAACAGCCAGAAGATTTGGAAGAATGCTGCCTGGAAAAGTATGAAATTGGCAACAATTGTGCTCAACAGTCTCCCCATACTGCTCCTGGCCTATCCCACATCTTCCTGCTTCTTCTCACCTGCTTGCCCTCCCTCCGCCTCCCCATAGCTGGACCTCCGCTCTCCCTCAGTGCTGATG
>NW_007726151.1:1264808-1266424 GCF_000696425.1 Galeopterus variegatus
GGGAGCGCCTCCGCCCCCGCCGGACCTGGCTGCCCGAGCGCCCACGTCCCGCACTCATCTGCCCGAAACCGAGGCCACGCTGGCCGCGGGTGCTGCCGAGGAGCTGTCGGGGCGCATTTGCTTTTGCTTTTGCAACTCAAGATCCCTGAGACCTTTCCTCCTCCCACCACCCCCAACAGGACACGGAACTCCAGCGTTTTCCCGAGAGCCACCAAAGGGGGGGGGGTGTCACGGAAATCCCAACCTTGCTGGGCTACCTCGCAGAACGCAAACTCGAAGCAGAGCGTGAGCTGTGCGGGGATGCTGGCATCTAGGACCCCAAAACCGCCCGGCTTCCCCCACCTTCCCTAGGTCCTAGTTAGACATCCATCCAACCCACGCTCAGGAAGGCAGGGCTGCCCCAACTCCTCCCGGATGCCGCTAACTTCGGAAATCCCTCTCGGTAGATTCGCCTAACCCAGGTACCTCGTCATCTCGGAGGGGCGAGTCCGGATTCCGCCAGGACCGGTCCAGGAGGTCAGCGGGGCAGGCAAGCCGAGGCCGAGCGCGTTCCCACCCTGCCCCGCACGGCCCAGCAGAGCACCCCCGGCGCGTGCGCCCCCTCGCCGTCGCCCTTCAGTCTCCCATTCGCCGACTAAACTTTTGGGGGATCACATCTCCCAGCCTAGGGAGTTCCGAGCTGAGCAACCCTCTGTTCCGAACCTCTTCACTGGAATGCAATCACGGGAAGGCAAGAGGGGCGGCTGCTTGTTCCTTGCAACGTAAAATCAACAGACACCCAATCAAGCTCCGCTGCCCGGCCAGCCCCTCGCCCCCTGGTGCCCCTCTCCTTCTGCTCCCATTCCTGTCACCTCCGCCTGCCGGGTGCGCAAGCCCGTCTACTTGTGCCCAGGAAAAGCGAATCACTAAAGTGATCTGAGAAAGAACGGTGTACCTGGCTGTCCGCTGAACAGTTTTAGGGAAGAAAACGGAAAGGGGAGTAAAATAAGGGGGATTCCCGTCTTTGGGCAAGCGCGGCGTCTAGGGGGCTCGGAGGCCGGGGGCTTTCTTTCGCGTGGCTCGCACTTGCTTTCGTCTTTTCCTCTCTCCGCTGCTCGGCAGCGAGTCTTACCCTGCTCCCCGCAGAGGGCGCGGTGAGGAGCCCGCGGGGGGCCCGCAGCTCCATGTCAACGCCGCCGCCGCCGCCGCCGCCGCGCGAGGCGAGCTCCGCGGCCGCACTTGTGGCTGGTCTCGGGGCTGAGGGGGCTGCGCTGGCCGAGTCGGCTGCGAGTCTCTTCCATGTGAATAACAAATACTCCCACCGGCGGCCGCGATTGGTCTGCGCCCGGCGCCTCCCGATCCTCCGCCCGCGGCCATTCACCCGGCGCGGCGCGGGGAGCCGCGGCCGGGACCGCGCCCGGGATCGCCAATCGCTTCTCGCCAGCCAGTCACCTCGCGAAGCGGGAGGAGGAACCCCGGGGGGCGGGGAGAGAGGAACTCGGCCGAAGGGTCCCCGTCCTCGCCTCAGCCCAAAGCGACGCGGGGACCAGAAACGTCAATAGTTCTGATTTTTAAAAACCACCCCCACCGCCCGCCCCCCTAACAAAGGGAGGGCCCGAAGGCGGGGGCGGGGGGGC
>NW_007726151.1:1267088-1338034 GCF_000696425.1 Galeopterus variegatus
TGGCTCACTGTTTGCATGTCTGCATGAAGCCTGGGGAACCTTCTTGGGGGCTGGAGATCCCTGCTCCACCAGAAGTGTGGGTAAGCTCAGCAGCCTGGGTTCTATGGCGGTGCTGGGGACAGGAGCAGCCCTGGGAGTTAAGGAGGATGGGGAAGACGAAAACAGACCCCGAAGAAGCAGGCCCTCTTCCGCCGTTCGGCGGCATCTCTACCATGAACTTCGGCTTCCTACACATCGTGTGCTTCATCGTGACAGCTGTCCTGCACTCATCTCTCCCTATATCACTTTGCCTGTTCGGGCTTCTTTAATTTTCACATGAACTCTGTGAGACGATCAAAAATATAAAGTCCACTCTACAGATGAAGAAGGAAACCAAGGCTGGAACACTTTCCAGACACGGCTGGAAAGTACTAGAGCCAGACATCAGAGCTGTCTGGCTTCAAAACCCCATAGACCCTTCCCTCCTGACGTTGCTGCTTCTCCCAAAGTTGGCATTAGTAGGTGAAGTTTTGACTGAGAAGATAGCTGTCTCTTTCCTGGTTTCAGAAAGCTACCTTTGCCCTTTGTCACTTAGAAAAATCCACAGGTTTCCAGCCCAGGGGACCTCTTCTTATTCCATTCCTTTCCCTTCCCACTCCCATCTTGGCATGAGAGGCTATTTGATTGTAGAATCATGCTCTTATGGCCACAACCACCTGGAGGGAGGAAAGAGGATTTGGAGAGGTAAAATGAGGACAGGCTGAGTGCCCTGTCCTCAACGTTTCTGCATAGGGAACTTCAATTCTCTGTGAATGTACAGCACAGTCCTGAGAGGATGACCAGTGACCAGTGCAGCCTGGGGCAGGGGAGGTGGAAAGAGGAAAGAACCCCTAACAGATGCAGACATGGGCCTGAGTGGGCTCACTGTTTGCATGTCTGCATGAAGCCTGGGGAACCTTCTTGGGGGCTGGAGATCCCTGCTCCACCAGAAGTGTGGGTAAGCTCAGCAGCCTGGGTTCTATAGCTGGCAACCCACCCCGTCCCAGACTCCAGACTGGTCACCTCTGTCTGAGCAGAGTTATCATAGGTAACTGAAAGAGTTTGAATGCATTGTCCCTCCAAAACTCATGTGGAAATCTGATCCCCAGTATGGCAGTGTTGGGAGCTGTTTGAGTCATGGGGGTGGATCCCTCATGAATGGATTAATGCTGTCCTTGAGGGGTGGGGGTTCTCGCTCAATTAGTTCCTGCGAGAGCTGGTTGTTTAAAAGACCCTGGCCTCTCCTCTCTCTTTCTTGCTTCCTCTCCCCACCACGGAATAGAATCCAGCATGGAATCTGATCAGTAGTGCATAGAGCCCTTCAACCTGTGATCTGCTTATACCTGCCAGCTGCCTGCCATTTTCCACCATTATTAGTTCCTGCGAGAGCTGGTTGTTTAAAAGACCCTGGCCTCTCCTCTCTCTTTCTTGCTTCCTCTCCCCACCATGGAATAGAATCCAGCATGGAATCTGATCAGTAGAGCATAGAGCCCTTCAACCTGTGATCTGCTTATACCTGCCAGCTGCCTGCCATTTTCCACCATGAGTAGAAGCAGCCTGAGGCCCACGCCAGATGCAGTTGTCCCAGAATCATGAGCCAAATAAACCTTTTTTCTTTGTAAATTACCCGATTTCAGGTATTCTGTTACAGCAACACAAAAATGGACTAACACAGTGACAGGGGTATGAATAAATTCCTCTCTAGACCCTTCACTCTGTGCACATTAATACCTTGGGGGGTGGGGTGGGGAGAGACAAGGAGAAGCAGGCAGAGCAAGCCTGGAAATACCCTGAGCATGCAGAGCTGCTGACCCTACCATGGTCTTCAGGGTCTACTAGAGGCCAGCTGTGGGCCCAGGAAGGTTGTTGCCTGGGGAAAGCCGAGAGGGCAGCACCCTGGTGCTCTGGTGGGCTTATTTTAATAGTAAGGACAACACAGCTGCTTGTGGCTTTGGAGGCCTGACAAGGCTGAGTGAGTTGCTCAGGGGAGAAATGCCTAACGAGCTGCTTTTCTCCTTTCCCTATTGATTGTTACCTGCAGAGAACTGGTGTCTTACAGACACATCGCTGCCTTTCTGGTGCAGCCCTCTGAGAGATGAGTAGACTTGCTCTCGCCCAGGGAAAGTATAATTCTGATACTTGGTTTTGCATCATCTTTAACTCTTGAAACGCAGAATGGGACCATCACTCAAATCCAGCATGGAATCTGATCAATAGAGCATATAGCCCTTCTTCCTATTCTTGAGTATTAGCAATGACTTTATCTAATAGTCCCTGATCAAGTGATATAGGCTCATACATAGGTGATAACACACCTAGACTGATGGCAACATCAGGGCACAAAAAGAGAGGTTGTCTCCAGGAATGATTGGTCCCTGTCAGTAAAATTCACATGAAAAAGGCATCCGCTGTACAACCCCTATTCATCAAGCCCAAACACCATGGCTCTGCTTGCGCTTTGCTGCAATCCGAGTTAGGAGAGAGTGTCTGAATCCCATGCAGTCCAGACAAGCAGGGGATTCCAGAGCTATCCACCTCGCCTCATTAAAGCTCCCACGTTCTACAATATGAAATGTGTCTTTGGAAAGTGTCTGACCTCATCATCCATCCCACCCCAAATATTTATGCAAACCAAATATATTTCCCGATAGTTAATCCTTCAAGAAGATTTGCCTATAATCTTCTCATTTTCAGTTGATTTAAAATGAGAAACTGCCCATGTGTTAGAAAATGCAAAAATCAATGCCATATGTTTGGGGTCCATTTAACTCAAGCTGTGATATGTATTCCACACATGGAGATTTATGCCACAATTCCTGCTTTGGGGTAATAATTAAAGCTGGGAACCTTTGCAGGCCACTCACCCAGGAGAAATATCAACAGCATGAAGCTTCACATGGAGCAAAGCTGACAGGGGAAAGTAGAGATGGGATTTGTTTCTTTTAGAAACTAAGACAATATTTTTCTTGCTAGACCATCTGCAAGTGGCAGTGAGTGTATGATGTAGGCTTTGCTCAGTTTATCAAGACCCTGGTTTCTGGAAGCAAGACGAGACATATTAGACTGACAGACAGAGCCAATGAGATCCATGACAACAGTGTGCTTCTCACTTCCAGCCAGCTCATACCTCATACCTGAGACTCCTGGTGCATATAGTACAGTGTACATGCGTCCCTACTGGCTTCATGTGGGCCCCTCCAGAAGCACAACCTGAGACAAGGATTCAAGGGCAGGTAGTTTATTTAAGAGATGAAGCAAACACCAGTAGTCGGTAGAGGAAGTGAGTCAATTAAGGGTGTATTATCAAGCTAGGTATCACTGTGGACACCTGGAACTTAATCCCAGTGGGAAACTCCAAAAGCCAGTGAAGAACACACACCAGAAAGATGCGCCAACTAAGTGAGGGGAGTTGGGATATCTGTACACCAGCATCTACCAGTTGTTAGGTAAGAACTACTCCCAGATGATGTTAATTCCCAGCAATTCCAGCCTACCTCATGGGTGGCAAGGCAGCCTCCAGAGGCCAGGTAAAGACCCCTAACAAAGAAATGCAGGTGCTGGCAGAAAGTAGGCAGGTGGTTTGGTAAAAGGGCGAAAAAATATGTGCAAGTCACAGGTAGCATCTGGAACAGCTGCTCTTAGGCAAACCTCATGTAACATACACTAGTCAAGGTAATGTCTCTCCACATGTGATCCAAGGACCACCTGCCTCAGAATCACTGGGGCTCCCGGGTCCTATGCCAGAGCTATCTAAATCAGACTCACCAGGATGGGGCCTGGGAATCTGCATGTTTGAAGCCATTTTAGGTGATTCTAATGATTTCACTAAAATTTGAAATCTCCACTACATTCAGGAAATCATTCTCCTCACAGACAGCCAGCAAGCAGCACATTTAAATATATAAAAACTTACTTGCAAAGCCCAAAGAGGCAGACCCTAAAATCAGGAGCCTAGGCAGGGGAGGTCCATGCTGCCCATATCTGTTCATGGTCACAAAATCTCCTTTTTCTCTCTTCTACATCGCTCTCCCTTTAGATGCGGTTTAAAACTGAGCAGGTTCTACCTTGCGCACTGTTAGTGGGAAAGTAAATTAATACAGCCATTATGGAAAATGGCATACGGATTCCTCAAAAAACTAAAAACAGACCTTCCTTATGATCCAGCAATCCCGTTTCTGGGGTACATACAAGACAGCTGAATACAGCTTGTTGAAGAGATGTCCACACTCCCGTGTTCATTGCAGCATTATTCACAATAGCCAAGAAATGGAATCAGCCTGTGTCCAACATGGATGAACAGATAAAGTAAATATGGTATATATACAAACACAATGGAATATCATTGAGTCATAAAAAAAAGGAAATTCTGTCATTTGCAACAATATGGATGAACTTGGAAGAATTATGTTAAGTGAAATAAGCCAAGTACAGAAAGACGAATACTGTATGTTCTCATCCATATGTGGAATCTAAAAAAGTTGATCTCGTAGAAATAGAGTGGAATGGTGGTTATCAGAGGCTGGGGGAGGTGGGGGAAGGGGAGTTGTTGGTCAAAGGATACAAAATTGCAGTTAGATAGGAGGACCAAGTTCAAGAGATCTATTGTACAGCATGGTGACTATAGCTAATGACCATATATTATATTCTTGAAAAGTGCTGAGAGTGGGTGTTATGTGTTCTCACCACAAAAATGATAATTCTGTGAGGTAATGCATGTGTTAATTAGCTAGATTTAACCATTCCACTACATATATGTATGTGTGTATACATATATATACTTCAAAACTTCATATTGTACACAAGAAATACATATAATTTTATCTGTCAATTTAAATAATAATAATAAATAAGTCTTGGGAGGGGGAAACTGAGGAGGTTTCATCCAATTTTTTATGGGAAGAAAAAATGAGGCTTAGTTCCAGCCCTAACTTTGCCATTCACCAGTCATATCATCTTGAACTTGTAACATTTCCACACCATAATTCCTTATCTATAATGTGTGTGTGGCAAAGACAGACACCTGTTCCACCACGAGTTGGTGTGGGGGAGGGGCTGCCCTCCACACAGTGTTGGGGACTACATTCTCCCCAGCTCCCTTGCATCCAGTTGGAGTCATAGATCTAATTCTTACTTGCAGAATGAACAGAAGTGATGCATGTCACTTCTGGCCAAAGTTGTTAAGAAGCACCTGCTCTCTCACCTTTTCTTTCCCCTTCTGCTAGCTGGAGGCAGAGAACTCTGTGGTCCTAGGATTGATAGCTCAAGATGGAAGGGCCCTGGGTGCTCGAATTTTCAAGCTGAGGAAGGCTTCCTGCCTATCAGAAACATCCACATTGAATTGTTAAGTGAGTGGGAAACTTGCATGGTGTTGAGTCACTGAAATTTGGGAATTTGATTGTTATAATTCCTGGTGTTATTCTTATTAATAAAGTGAACGTGGTGATCTGTTCCCACCAACCTAGAAGATGCAGGGGGAAACTGCTCCTGCTTTTCTAAGAACCAGTTCAGGTCAAGCTGAGCCTAGCATATGCCCTTCCTCAGTAACATTTATCATCCGCAGCCATAGGGCCACGTTCGTTTCCTTCCCAAGCCCATCACCACGTTCCTGGTGTTATTCTTATTAATAAAGTGAACGTGGTGATGTGTTCCCACCAACCTAGAAGATGCAGGGGGAAACTGCTCCTGCTTTTCTAAGAACCAGTTCAGGTCAAGCTGAGCCTAGCATATGCCCTTCCTTAGTAACATTTATCATCCGCAGCCATAGGGCCACGTTCGTTTCCTTCCCAAGCCCATCACCACTACCACCACCACCACCACCACCGTCACCACCACCACTCCTCACACACACAACTTAGCTCCTTTCAAAGCTAAAAGGTGACACTAGAGAAAACTTAATATATATCATATTTTTAAATCACTTTGTAAAACTTGCTGAATGTAACTCAATCCCTACTGTGACTTTGATTCATCTATTTTAGCTCTTAAAGTTTAAAAATTATTTAAACCTTATATTATTTTTAAATTATTCATTTGATTGTTAATCTAAATCTCAGAAACCTGAGTTAAGAAAAGCACTCAGGACAATGTGTGGCACTTGGAAAGAATGTAAATGTTAGCTGCTAGCCGATATTGTCCAGAAAACAATTTGTATTACATTTCATATGGGTTTAAATTTATAATAAAAACTTCTTGTGATAGTCTTGATGTCAGAAATGAGCATTAGTTTCAAGGGGCTTTTTCAGTGACAAAATATTTTGGCTTGTTTTGCTAATTGTCTTTCAACTGATCATGTAGTAATAGCCAAACAAAAGTACATAAATGAGCATGAACTCAACGATGAGTCCAGATAAGCTATTTGATTTTTTTCCAGGGTTTATAATTAAGTAACACATAAGTACCTATTTGGCTTAGAGATTCAAATAAAGTCATAGCTACTATAAGACAGTCTAGTCCAACCTGACAGATGTGCAATAAATAGAGAAAATGTAGTGGGGGGAACCAACCGCTAAATTACATAGGCCAGATTAGGGTGCTTGAGGAGTTTCGGAAGGTTTTGAGTATATAGGATCAAGCTGATCTAGGAAGAACAGATAGAGGAGAAATAACGAGTGTGTTCCAGTGCTTGTGAGAAACAGCTTCCCAGGTAGTTCAAAAGAATTTTACTAAAATATAACTTTCTAAGGGCAAAATGTGGCTTAAAGTAAGCAAATCATAAACCCCACCTAAGGGTACTAAGATATAGAAAGGACCCTGTGGAAGGAAGAGTTTGCTTAAAAGGCAGCATGTTAATTATCTACTGCTTCACAGCAAATTACCCCAAAACTAACAGCTTTACACAGTACACATTTATTATCTTGCAGTTTCTATTGGTCAGGAATCTAGGCATGGCTTACCTAGGTCTCCAGCTCAGGTTCTCTCATAAAGCTACAATCAAAGTGTCATCTGGGGCCTCAGTCATCTCAAGATGAGTCTTGAAAGTTGGCTGCCAGCCCAGCAACGACCACCAAGCCACCACAGGAAGCACCCCGGTCTCTTCCGACCTAGGGCAGTGGGAGGTCAAGGGACTCAGCCACACCCTCCCGATGCATGCAACTAGCCCAGTGATGACTACCAAGCCACCACAGGAAGCACCCTGGGCTCTCCCAAGCAGGGGTGGTGGGGGACCTTGGCCATGCCCCCACGTGCAACCAGCCCAGTGACTACCACCAAGCCTCAGCAAGAAGGGCCCCAGGTTCCCGAGCTGGGACGGTTGGGGGGCGAGGGCTTTTCCAAACCCCACTGACATCTGCGCCCAGCCCATCAATGACCAAACCACCACTGGAAGCCCCCCAGTCTCCCCTGTGGGAATGAGGGGGGTGCCACAGGCCTCAATCCTGCCCCTCCTCCTTCCTCCTTCTTCCATCCCATTTCCTTCCCATTTCCTTTCTCCCCCTCCCTCCCAACTGCTCTGCAACAACATCGTAGAATGTAAAAAATATTAATAAAATTTCATTTTCTTTAAAAAAAGAAAAGAAAGTTGGCTGGGACAGGATCTGCCTCCAAGCTCACTCACCAGTTTGGGCAGGATTTAGGTCCTCATGGGCTGTTGAACTGAGAGCCTCATTTCCTTGCTGGCTGTTGGCCGAGGTCATCCCTAGTTCCTTGCCACAGGGGCTTCTCTATAAGGCAGCTCACGACATGGTACATGGATTCATCAAAGTGAGGAAGTGAGAAAGAGAACGTAGGAATGCCAGCAAGATGGAAGTCAGCAGCCTTTTGTCACCTAATCTCGGAAGTGGCATCCCATCATGTTTGCCATATCCTATTCATTAGAAGTGAGCCTCTAGGTTCGGCCCACACTCAAGAGAAAGGAGGAGATCACACAAGGACATAAACACCAGGAAGCAGAGATTATTGGGACCCACCTCAGAAGTCTGCCTGCCACAGGTGGGCCTGCAGTTGGTGCTTGCAAGATTCCATTACCAGGGACTTGCAAAGCTTCAAACATGCCTGTTTACAGCTAGAGCAGACACTCAAAGTAGCTGTGAAACAAAGAACAGCATATACCATTTGTAAAGCACTCCAGTTAACAAAGAGTAAATGCATTATTGCATTGAAAGGGGAAAAAAGAAATGTGTGAGGTGGAAAAACGACCATGGGCAGGGATTCCATTGCGTTTTAACAGCTTTCACTATGTTCTTTTGCTTCTGGATGGTCACAAACCACTCTACAGGATTTCTGCTGCCCATATCTGACCTCAGTCTTACTTTCCTCTTTTTCTCTTCCTCTTTCCTTCTCATTTCTTCCATATTCAGATACTTAGTGGCTACTTCATTGGAGGGAAGGAGAGTGAAAGAGATCATCATCATTTGGAAGGGTTATTGCACTTAATTTTGTTCTCCATTTCAGGCTGAGAGAAGGCAGGAAGAGAAGAAAAGGGATCAAAGAGGGAGGAGAGAAAATGAAGGCTCCAGAAAAGACTCTGGCCATCTATGTTTGTATTGCATTAAAATAGAAGTGAGGGATGAATCCCCAGCTCCCTTCTCTGAGCTAGAAAAGCAGAATCCAGGAGGATTGTTGGGGCCACGTTCCGGGTGCAGTTTTTCAGTGGGAACATGGTGGTAGAGGCAGTGCAGGCTGGTGGCAACACCAGGGGCTGCAGCAGGTGGGGCTGCCCATCAGCTATGGGGAGCAGTGAGACCACAGGGTGGCGTGAGGGAACCGTGCCCAGCACAGTGCTGGAAGGCAGGTCCAGGTCCAGATAAGAGGTTATGAAAAATGAGAACTTGAACAAGAGATGGCGAGGGGTGATCTTTCCCCTGAGACATGTTCCTGGATGATCAAAACTGAGAGGGGCGTTTAGACCAACCCGTGGAAAATCCACATCCCTGTATCCTATACCTGTTTACTTCTCTCTCTTTCCTTCCCCAGCCTTCTCTACCCTTTTTCTGTCCACTTTCCTTTCTTCTTTCTTTTTTCATTTCTTTCAGTCTTCACTCCTTAAGTAACCTTATTGTAGAACAAAAGGAAATATTTTGTATGTTTTATTCCCAGAATAGAATTTCCTATTCTCTGTTCTAAGTTGAAAATCTCCATGGATGCTTGTTATAAATCCTTATGTTTTAACTTTAGTAAGTTATTTTTAATTTGTATAACCTCAATAGATTTTTTTCCCTCCTATGCCTTGTTAGAAAATGTTTGCATGTCCCAGCTCAAACTTTAATTGTTGGATTAAGTCATTATATATTGTGCTTGGCTATCAGGATAATAGAGCACCCTTGCTAGTAAAGGGTCATTTTCCAAAAATAGTTCAACTTTTCAAATTGGAAACTAGAATGAGCTGTCAAATCTGAATTAAATTTAAAATCTCTCCAGATGACCTGTGGATTGAAGATTTCTTATAATATAAAGTCAGTACAAAGGCAGACCTTTAGTGTTAGACTGACTTAAGTAGTCTATATTGCAAACATATTACTGTATCCTAACAAATGAGCTTTATTGCCAAGAAGAAAAAAAACTGATAATAAGCAACAATTTGATCTCAGACTTTGGAAGGAAAAAAAGCCTATCTTTTAAAAGCCTAAAATTAAACCTTTCACCTCGATTCTGATACTATTTTAGCAGCATACGTAGGGACTCCAGCTGCTATACTCTGAGGTGTGATCCTGTCACTGTCGCAGCTTAAGGAGGACTGTGTCACTGCAGTGCCTTGACGAGGAAAACACCCAGAGACACCTGATGTCACTGGGTGGTCCTCCAGCCACCACAAGAAATGAAGGGCCTCACCCTTCCCCACTACCAGGAAAGGCCAAAACATCTCCTGAAAAGTCATAAAACATTTCAGGCCAACCCAGTGTCCTATCATACGGCATTTAGATAATTCACCGTGTTCAAGTCTAATCAAGTGGGGATTTTGTAAACTCCCTCATAAACAGACAATACTATTCTGTTTTGGGGGGCTGCACTGTGCCCAACCAGCAGAGGGCACCAGCCATTTTGCCAGCGTGGCTCCCTCTGAGAGACTGCTTTCAGACAAGCACATTCTCACACATACATCGCTGAAGCTAAAAGTAAGCATGTAAGGTATGAGATTTTCTCTATAAAAGTTCAGAAGTGTGGGGGCAAGAAATTTGAGTTTTTACTTTATCACTGAGGACCACAACTCCTACCTGTGCTTTGTAAGGAGACAAAAAAGAAGGAGAAAACAAATAGGGAGGAGGAAAGAGAGAGGGAGGTAAGTCAGGAAGGGAAGCCAGAAGGTTGCTCCAGAATGAAGGAACAGAATTAAAGTCACCCGAAAAACTGGAGCATTGCTTCTAAAGAACTCAGACCTAGAATCATGGAGCTAGAAAAAACTGTTGAGAAGATCTTGTCCAAACCTTTCATATCATGCTGAGAAAACTGATGCCCAGAGTCCTCTGGCTAGTAAGAGAAAAAGATGGAAGGAGAAGACTGCCCTCCTGACGCTGGACGACCCCTTTGCACATGACCACAGAACCCTCACAAGGAGGCCAAGGCCTCTGGACCGGGCATTTGCTGTGATCGTACTTGGGCTCTTTTCTGAGAGTTATGGCAATGGGCCGAGGCTTGCACATATACAGAGAAAGAAACTATATACACAGTCATCTCTCAGTATCTGTGGGAGATCAGTTTAGGACCCCCTGCAGGTACCAAAATCTGAGGAAGCTCAAGTCCCTGATGTAAAATGACATAGTAATTACATATAACCTATGCTCACCCTTCTGTATACTTTTAATCATTTCTAGATTATAATACCTAATACAATGTAAATGCTATGGAAATAGTTGTCATACTGTATTGTTTGGGGAATAATGACAAGAAAAAAATATTTACATTTTCAATACAGATGCATTTTTTTTCTGAATATTTTTCTGCGGTTGGTTGAACCCATGTATGTGGACTCCGTGGATACAGAGGGCCAGCTGTATATATAGCTCAGATTTACATGATCAGGTATGGATATATGGTATATATGTTTACAGTATTAGAGATTTATTTCTTTGTGTTTGTAGATTATTCTATATAATGTACTTTTCAAATTAAGGCATTAATATATTTTCTACTGAGTCATGCTCTAAAGTTTACTGGTTCTTTTAATTTACCTGATAAAAAGTCTTAATCACAAGCACATTCAAGTGAAGGAGGCAAATAAAGAAATCAAATATTGCGATTTATGTACTTTTTCCAAAAGCATATATCAAGCGTTACCTACTCTTGAGCACAATGTTATCCTAGCTACGGTTTTCTATATTTGGTCTGATTTTCATGACATATGAATAAAAGGAATAGATGCTATAGCAACCTAGACTCTTCCCTGAGAACAGGATTAATTCTGGGCAATGCCAAAACACTGGCAAAGATCGCTAAAGCTCATCTTCCTAAGCTAATCTTTTAGTCTCCAGCCTTCTTCTTGCCAGTCCCCCATTCTGTCCACCCCAGGAGAAAAATTATGAACATTTTAACACAGGGACAATAATGGAAACTCTTAATGTGTAACATATGGAAACTACTTCTTCATTAATGAGGGCTTTTCAGATCACTAAACTATGTCAAACCAAATAACCCAGTGCTGAAAGCAGCCATATATATGTTAATTGAATAGACAAGAAAATATGATTTTCTAGATTTTAACCCCAACTAGAGATAAGCTACCCGGCTTCTCAAGGATGGCTTCTAATTAACTTACTATGTAACCCCTGTGGCATGTTCAGGCTGGTGCCCATATGTAATAAGACAATGAAACCTTCTGCATTTCTAGAACCTGTTTTCTCCACCTGCCCTACTCCCACTCCCCAGTCAGGGCCCAGGTCGCTATAGTGAGCTATGGTGGAATTTCTACAATATCCTCTCCCTTCTATTCCTTTCTCTCTCTCCTTAATCAACAAACCAATAAATAACCAACCTTAACTACAAAAAACAAACAAAAAAACAAAACAACTTCACAACTAACTCCCTTAACCCTCTCACGTTTCTAAAATGACTGAAATTCCATCATACATTTTCTTCATTCCATTGTTTTAAAGGGGACCCCTTTTAACTTGGGTGCTCAAGTGCCCTCACATGCTCTAATCCAATCAAAATCTAATCTCATGAAAAGATTGAAAGCCCTACACTAGTACTGAAATCACTACCAGCAGTTTAAAAAGATACACCTCCCAGAGGAGGATTTGTCTTTTAGCAAAGTTCCCATCCAGTTCCCAGGGCACAGTAGACTCTCTAAATTTTTGTTGAATTGAATTGACATATGGTTCATTGGGAAAAATTAAAGATTTCCAAACCAAACTCTGTCTTCATTAGAGCATTGCTTTCAGAATGATAAATCTTTCCGTTGATATTATTTTATTTAGGAGAGTTCTAGAATCTTAGATGACCGGGTAGGTATTTGAAAAATTTTGGAATTGTGATAATGAGAAATATTATTATTTTAGTGTTGGTAAACAAAGTAATTATTATAATTTTCACAGATGGCTTGTTATACCAACTAGTTTATAAACTTGAATTCAGAGAAGACACGGATATGACATGTTAAGGACTTATTCTTCATACCTCTTAATACATGTCTTGCCTGTAGTCAGAGTTCTGTAGATGTTTGCTGAATAAATGTAAGAACAAATGAATAAAAGTGGACAAAAAAATAAGTGGATGGAAAAGCAGACAGATGGATGAATGTGTGGATGCATTGATGGATGATGGTTGGATGGATGAAATAAAGGAAGAGACTATCAGTGGAGCAGAAGAGAAGTCACAGATTAAATGCCACAATTCACTTGCACCTGAGACAAAACTTAAGTAGAGTTTCAATTGGAAATACACTCACACACACACACACACTCACACACACACACTCACACACACACACACACACATACAAACACTGGAGACAAAATAGGGGGAAGAAAGGAGGAAGAAATCACACACACACACACACTCACACACACACACTCACACACACACACACACATACAAACACTGGAGACAAAATAGGGGGAAGAAAGGAGGAAGAAAGGGATCAGCACAAGAAGCAGCCTGGTAAGTAAGAGAGTCAGTCATGATGGTAAGAAAACTTCAGCACACAATGACGTCAGACAATTATCTGAAACTTGGAAATAGGCAAAAATATATCACTGGGAGCCCATGCAGGGCAGTGGTGGGCTTGGCTTTTTATTGTCTGGGCCAGTTTACAACTCTGCAGGGACAGAAGTTAACTCGTAGACTTTTGTTTGCTAGGATTGATAATCAGAGAGTCTGTTGTTTATGGCTCTGTTGAATATTAGTCACTTTTGTATCTAATCCCTCAGTTTTGTTTTAGCATTGCCTAGAAATACCTAGCAACTCAAATGCTCCTTGAACCAGCTTTAATGTCTTACTGGTTTCCTCATTAATTAGTGAATTGAAAAAAATCTTTGGCAAATATTCATTTTGTATTTGCATGAGTCATGATTTTCTCTTCACAAAAATTATCAAGGATCTTCACAACACATGTTTAAGGAAACATTAGTTGATGTAGGAACTAGAATTTCCACCTACAGTTCTGCCTGGTTCTCAGACACCTCACTACAATCAGCCACTTCAATAGTCCCTTGGTGTCTGGCTTCTCTTCTGCAATAGTCTTATCTTTGTCCAGTGCCGTGGATGAAGTGATAAATAATATAAATATAAATTCATACACTTCTTTTTGATTACCAAAGTAAATATTTATTTATTCACTCCACAATATTTATTGAGTGCCCATACTACATATTTCTGTACTAAGAAATATGGGAAAATATACTTCTTGAAAAATGTAATTGTTCTTAAATTATAGGAATGTGAAAAGCCATTGCACAGCTTTTTAACCAACTGAAAAAAAGAAATTTAGTGGTTGCCTTTCTGTTTGAAGGCAGTTAAACTTTTAAATTCTATACATACAATAAACATATGACTTCAAAGGAGCCAGTGCTTTTCTAAGACTAAAGGGGAAAGTAATTTCAAAACCCAATCACCAATATTTGAAAATTTCAAGAAAATAGGACAATGAAAACTTTTGGTAATTTTTAGACATATTCCTCTAACTTGAGAACACAGATTTCTGGGTCCACAGATTTACTAAACCAGCTTTTGGGGGGTGTTGCCTAGGAATTTTTAACATACGAGTATTGCCCAGGAAATTTCTAAACACACCCAATTTTGAGAGACACTATCTTAAGAGATGTTGGGTGAATGGGGACCTAACAACGAAAACCACACTGAATGCCATATTGCTTACTGTCACTCCTTTTTGACCTACAACATCTGCTTAATCTCTCCCCCTTCTTCTCTAGATTATTTTACATGCATATTCAAGAATGTGTAATTCTGTTCTCTGGAATTATCCTATCTTAGTCCATTTGGGCTACTATAACAAAATACCTTAACTGGGTGGCTTATACACAACAGAAATTTATTTCTCACAGTTTTGGAGACTGGGAAGTCCCAGATCACAGTGCCAGTATATTTGGTGTCTGGGGAGGGCATTCTGGTTTATAGATGGCCCCTTCTAGCTGTGTCACCACATGGCGGAAAGGTCAACGAGCTCCCTTGGGCTTCTTTCATTAAGGGCATTAATCCCACTCTTGAGGGCTCCACCCTCATGACCTAATCACCTCCCAAAGGCCCCCACTTCTTAACACTCTCACTATGGAGGTTATAATTTTAACATATAAATTTGGGAGGGGACATAAACTTTCAGATCACAGCACCCTCTGGTCCTCAAGCCCCCACCCTAAAACTTCTAAACTATATGAAAGGTTATGCTCAAGTCTAATGTCACAAAAAATCACAAGCTTCCTTTGGTTTGTATGGGGTTGTCTCTACCATGTTATGATAAATCATAACTCAGTTTGTTTTCATCAACTATAATCCCATTTCACAGGATGCAAGACTGGCACTGAAGAAAGCACCCTGGCTTTGGTGACAGGCAGACCTGGGTTTGAATCCTGCCACTGGCTCTTGATGACGCCTTTTAATTTGGACAAGATATCTAATCTCTCTGAGCTCGTTTTCTCATCTAGAAAATGTGCTGAGGATTGCCAAGAGGATCTAGGATCATTTCTGTGATGTGGTTGTTCAATTAATTTAATAATGCATTCAACGAATATTTACTGAGCACCGCTCTGCACTTGGGGCTCCTTCTGTGCCCTTGAGACCCATCAGTGAGAGAAACAAAGATCTCTGTCCCCACAGAGCTTGCAATTTTAGAAAGAAAAGCTAAATGGAAACAATAAATAAATAAATTATATTATATATTAGAAGTGATAAATATAATTAAGAAGAAAAAGAAAGGGCAAGTTAAGTAAGATCATGATAGCAAGGTTGGGGAAGCAGGTCCAGGTAGGCTTCTTTGAGAAAGGGAGATTGGAGCTGACTTGAGGAGGGTGGAGGAGTAGTGAGCCAGAGTAAGCACATTCCAGGCAGCTGATGCAAAGGCCCTAAGGTTGGGCAAGTGAGGAGGATGCCTGGTAAGCCACTGTTAAACGCAGGCTTCTACTTTGGGTGAAATGGAGATAGTTGCAAGGTTTTGAACACAGGAACAACATGAGCATCATAGTTAATCACTTATCATTAGAGATGATGACTTTCAATTATAAGTTCTAAGACATTACTTTAGGTCCAAAAAATTTTTAATGGATGAGTTATTTTCAAGAAGAGTAGATCCTGCTTGGGCTTACAGTAAAGATTATTTTTTACAATAGGTCTTTAAAATAGGATTAAATTTGCCAAGAGGCTCTCCCATGTTTACATAACCATCTTTAAACATGCCATCGCTGGAGAGCAGGGCACATATCTGTGTGTGTATGTGCCCACACATGTGTACATATGTGAATGTGTCTAAGTGTGTGTGTATGTGAATGCACACATGGTGTGTGTGCATGTGTTTGGACACACGACTTGCTCACACACTCTCAAGCTAATACCTGAATGCTGCTGCCACCATACCTGGACCTCATGCCTAATCACACTCCACTCTGATATTTAGGTGTAAAACTGTGCTCCTGGGTGTGGAGCAGGGTCTGAGGACAAGGCAATAGCCCTAGACCTCTATTTATGGGCCATCATACCTGTACAAGAAATGAAAATTCAGCTGTAGATACACATAGCTCAGGCCACTTGATATTCTAGTGAAAGATTTTATAAATTATGCATTTTCTCAATTCTGCGAAGTTAAATGAGAGACGATACAACATTAGATCTTGTGCATGAAGGAAATGGGCAGGCATTTAGGAGGAACCACATAATCTTCCGTAAGCTGGGAAATAGCCAGCAAGGGCAAAGGATATTCTTTCACATTTATTTTTCCACAAGAGCCCTGTCACCAAGCAATATGTGTTTCAAAAAAATTTTTACTGCTAGAACTTTGTGGTACATTATATGGATCCCAGCAGCAAGGGCATTAACTTCTCATATTTTACTTCATTCTTGATATCTTTATTGAAAGTTAATTTTTCTTTTCAGGCCATTGTACTTTGCTAATATAGCCTAAATAAAATGTAATGGTGCAATAAGGTAAAATTTGTCCCATGGAAAGGATAAACACAAGGCTGTGGGGACCTTGAGCTCACCACCCTCTGCTTGCTGTTGCACAGCACCCATATGATGAGTTTAACTAGTCCTTTACCTATTAACCTTCATATCCAAAAAGAAAAAAATGCACTATATTAACATGTTTATCTAGGAAGAGATGAGTGCATAAAATATTACTCTGTATTAATTTCTTTTTTTTATTCATCTGGAAAATTGAATTAAGCCAGGTCAAATCTTCTAATTGAACATACAAGCTAATAAACTTCCTTCTCTATCTCCCTTCTAATTGTCATGTAATTTAAATGCTGGCACTTGATATTGTTAAATTATTATTTTTCTAAGGGTGTACAGACCAATATTCAAATTGAATGAAAATCCTTTGAGTAGAAAATATGGAATTTACACATACTCTCTACCTATGTAGTTGATAATAGCATCAACCCTGGAACCAGCCTGCTTGTGTTTGAAGCCCAGCTCTGTGTCCACTAGCTTTGTGAGCAAGGGCAAGTTATCTAACCCCTCTGTGACTTCATTTCATTACAATGAAATGGAAATAACAATAAAGATGTTGGGAGGATAAAATGAATTAATATATGAAAGTACTTAGAGCAGTGCCTGTTACATGATGTCACTAAATAAGTGGAAAAAATATTTAAAATCAAGTGACTCCCTTTATGAACTATTCAAAAGAAGAGAAAATGGTGGGAGGGTGTGTTTAAAGATGAAAACCCACTACCTCCAGCATTATTTTGCCAGCTACTTTCTTAGTCTGTATAGTCTTATTAAATCTCTCCAAAATCCTCAAAGATATGGGTCCCATGCCATCCGCTTTGCAAAGGTAGCATTCATACAAGTGATTCTGAGCATGAGGCCAAATCTTATTTCTCTTTTAATATTCTCTCTGATTATCGGGGAAGAATAACTTGGGCTTATCTCTGTGAGTGGAGACCTAATGTGCTCCTTCTTCCCAGGGTTATCTGTGGTGTCATGGGGGCTACACAGAGCAGCAAACCCTAAGGGTGTGAAGAATACAATCCAGAAATGGCTTATAGATCCACAGCACTCTGACACCCTAGTGGAATGAGTCAGAGTCAGAGGGATGTGCATGTATACACATACACACCCATGCACACACTCACATAGTGCCACTCGCTCAAAAATAGCTTGTCCTCCCCCCACCCCCGAGGGTTCTGCATTTGCTCCCTCGGCTTGGAACAGTCTGGTCCTGCTCACATGTTACCTCTTCAGAAAGGTCTTCTGTGATCAATCTAGTGCCTGAAACAGTGGCTGGCACATGATAGACACCCAATAAGTAATTACAGATAGATGGATGAATAATCTGTTTTTTCACAAAGCCAGCCAGTATCTAGCTAAAAATCCACAAAGCCAAAATGATGTTCTTTATCACCTTCTTTTGAAGGGGAAGGAATTGGTAACATACACACATGGTTCAAAATTCAAGTAATAAAAAAGATGTAAAGTGGAAAACTTTATCATTCTCTTCCGTCCATCCTAACTCTCTGCCCAGAAGCAACTGATGTCATCAATTCCTTCATATCCTTCAGAGATACTTTGCATTTGCCAACCAGTGTGTGTGTGTGTGTGTGTGTGTGTGTGTGTGTGTGTGTGATCTGCCTTACCCTTCCCATTTATGACCATTTCAAACAATCTTCTGTTGTCTCACTATCTCTTTCCAGAGCTCTTGTATCTTTGCTTTGTGTTTTGCCTGTCTTAAAAACCTAGTACAGCTGAACTTACTGAATTATCAAACCAAATAATAATTGAGTTCTTCTAAATTGAAAGCTTCTCTAATGTTTAAACATATATACATAGTTTATAAAAATTTATTTTGCAACTCATTTTATCAGAAAACTTGTTGCACAAAGCAAATAAATGTAAAATCTACAGATAAGTTCATGAGCAGATAACATTCTTATGGTCTGGGATATATTAGGGAAAGGCTCAGGAACTTATCCTATGTTGAGCTATATGGTGATTTTATATTTAACATTAATGTGAACATGATTTTTAAGCACCCAGGGCTTCTTATAACCAATTAACCACTTTTATTCTTTGGTAGTTTTTTAGAACTATGTATATGGGTTAAAAATCTCAATATTCTTTATGATCTATAACAAATTATGCCTTTTGGCCTCTAATGCCAACATTCTTTTCTTCTCTACTCACTAAACTGCATGAAGTCATGTCTTCTCCCTTTCCTCCTTTCCAGAATTTCTTTTTACTTGTCCTATTGCACCTCCCAGGGATGATATACAAAATTTTAGCCAATGAAAATCTATACCTGATTTTTTTATCCCCATTTTTAGATTTTCAGTTCTTACAAGATCTATTTAAGACTCACCCATGCTTAAAAGTGATGAACCAAAGTGGTGGACTAATGGGTACAAAACTATGCTATTTACCCTAAATGAATCATTGTGCAGTACAGGCATGTGTTGAAAAAATGCACTGTACCCCACAAAAATGTACAAGTAAATGTTAAAATGTTTTCGGTTAAAAAAAAAGTGATGAACCAGAGGGTAGTTTAAGAACAGAGCTGTGTCTTAGAAACAGAAATCGTTTCTAAATTAATTGACTTAAAGTCAATACTTTCCCACCCTGAAGCCTATTATGGAAATGAATTAAACTACAAAGTAATGAATTAAAGATAATTTTACATTTTATACCATTTACCATATTTGACTCACAAATTTCACATTTAAATAAAAGAAGTTGGAATTAAAATAGAAAGCTATTACACAGGGAAAAAAGAAAAATACTTAATGGAAATTAAATTAATTATTAATATTTCTCTTGAAAGGAAAATAGATTACTTTTGCCAAAAGTGTTCAAACAAGTAACTTACGACAATATTAGTTATGCATTTAAATATGTATGTGTGTGTATACATATACAGGCACAAACAGCAATCAATTTCCTTGGAAAACTTGAGTTTGTCTCCCAATCTATGGTTAACTGAACTGAATTTTTTCCTTTGCACTTGTCTTCTACTACAGATAGGCTGTTTCAGATAAACTGGATAAAGGAATGAGAAAATGTAGCTGAAGAGGGGTTTTTTTAATTTATTCAATATTATATTTTATATTACAGAAACTATGTATATATATGCAAAAATATAAATATGTGTGTATACACACATACACTTTTTTTTAATAATAAAAACTACAGAAAGCAAACCAATACTTGACATTTTCTTGGTAGGAAGAAATGCTCAGAAGATGTAGTGATTCTCAAATGGTGGTTCGCCCTCCTAGGTGGGTGTCAGAATCTCAAAAAAAAGGAAAGAAAGATGCAAATTTTTTATCAACTATAGGCAAGGAATTTGAAGCGTTTCAAAACATTGGCATATTGGGAAATATAAAGAGGAAAAGTGAATCTCAGGGCTGTTAGGGCTTACAAAGGGGCCAGTCTCTGAGCTCTGGTGCTGAGGGCACAATCATGAGCCGAAAGCCAACATTTTTGACGATCACTCTGAGCCAGGCACTGGGCTAAGCACCATCTCATTTTATCCTTCTCCAGCCTTCAGATGTACACACTATTAATACCTCCATTTTATGGATGAAGAAACAGATGATGTTTAAGTAGCTTACCCAAGAGCACACAGATGGTAAACACAAAGCCAAGATTTAAAACAGGACATCTATGCTCTTAACCACTTTTACTCTACTCCACTCTACTGGAAAGAACTGATTTTTGACTCTCACTAAAACATTTCCATTAATATGCTTGCTGTATTTGACTATAATTATACCGTATAGTCTCTTCCCTCCCATATTTCCTAAGAGCTATGTTCCAAAACTATTTGGATATTCAAATATAAAAAAAAATTATTTGGATATTCAGCATAAACTAGTATGTATTCATGGATTACATCGGGACTCAGATTGTTGAATTACTGGCTCCCTACAAATTTGTTCTGTGATTTGTGTATAATGAAAGCTCTTTTGTCTAGCAGGAGTAATAATAATAGCTAACCATTATTGAGTACCATGTTCTAGGTACTATTCTGAGAGCTTTAAGCTTATTAATTGAAATTAATTTAATCTTCATAAAAACCCTAAGTTATCTGCTATTATTATATTCACCTTATAGATGAGAAAACTGAAAATATGCTTTTATGAAGACTTATGAAAATATGAGATCTCTAAAAAGATGTGAAAAGCAAACTGCAAAATCAAAATAAATGCTTAATAAAATATCTTGCATATATAGCATTATATGGATTACATTAGTTATTGAATCTAATATATGTAAAATCTTTATTATATCTGAAAACAAGTTATAAGATAGATTTTTCTCACTTGCAACAATTCCTGAGTATTCAGTATGCTTGGTAAGACATCACAGCCAACCTTTAAATAAAATAAGTATTCACAGCCAAATAACTCAAAAATGAAATTATAAATATCTCTCAAAAATTTCACAGAAAAAAATATATATGTATATACATATATATATTGAGAGACAGAGAGAAAGAGAGAGAGAGAGAGAGAGAGAGATGTTGGGGGGTTTCCCAAAGAAAGGGAAAGACTTGTGAAGGGGCCAAAACAGCTACAATTTGTCTATGTGGTGACTTAAGGAAGCTTGGAAGTGCTAAGGACTTTACATTCACCTTGTTCAAGTTCATTCTAAGTTTAAGATGCACTAAAGAACCATGAAATAAGATTTGAAAGCTGGTGATCCTTCTCTGCTCCACACTGGCTGTATGACCCCAGGCAAAGCCCTTAGTGGCCCTGTTCCACATCATCAAACAAAATTGTTATAAAGATTAAACAAGATTGTGTACTGGAAAGTGCATTACAATCTATGCATTTTGATAGAAGTTGAGATATAACTGTTAATTCCTGCCATATGGTTTTTCTCTTATTGAGGGAAAGTCAATTAAAATTCTAAGGCATTTTTTAAAAAATTTTTGTTTTCTTACCATTAAATAAATGCAGTAATCCAACAAAATGTTGTCAAGTAGCTATCTGTCCTTGGGAGATTTGCTTATATAAATAGCTAAGAATAATTAGCCTTTCTGACTTTCCACAAATGAGTATTGCTTAAGTGCTGGAAAAGTTTACTTATTTAATTAGTTTCAACATACTGTTCAAAATATTATTTATACCTGCCAGACAGATGTCTTGGACACTATTGCAACTGCCAGCTTCTTAGTGAGGTGCTGCCAGAGACCCACAACATAAGTGTCTACTCTGTTTTCCCAAAAGCCCAAGTCATTGCTGCTGCCTGTTGGGGTGCCCTGGACTGTGTGAGGGCCTCAGAGACCCTCCCACTCACTCGTTGCAACTGCCAGCTTCTTAGTGAGGTGCTGCCAGAGACCCACAACATAAGTGTCTACTCTGTTTTCCCAAAAGCCCAAGTCACTGCTGCTGCCTGTTGGGGTGCCCTGGACTGTGTGAGGGCCTCAGAGACCCTCCCACTCACTCAAGGCTTGCACCTGAGTAGGAGACACAGGGCTTCTTTTCTCGGGTGTAGTAAGCTCAATCTGCCAGCCAGACTTTTCCCTGGTTTCCCTCAGCTTCAAAATTTAAGGGTACCCAAGCAAGGGGAGCCTGCCAGCCCATCTCAGCACAGAGGTCGCCAGAGGAAAAAATAAAGAGAAGCAGAAAGAGAGGAAGGAGGATGACAGAATCCAGCAATTCTCTCCAACTATGTGCCAATTAATTTCGACAGTACTTTCACCTGGCTGAGTGGAGCCCAAATACTGAGCTCAGCCAGACCTCCACCGCCTTCTCTTGGTGTGAAGGTTAATTCTAGGTGTCAACTTGATCAGATCAAGGAATGCCAAGAAATCTGGTAAAGCTATCTTTTTAGGTATGTTCATGAGGCAGAGATTAGCATGTGAGCCTGAGCTGACTGGGTGGGAAAGATCTGCCCTCAATATGAGTAGGAACCATCCAATCCACTGGGAGCCCCAAGAGAACAAAAATAGCAGCAACAAAAAAAAAAAAAAAATGGAGAAAAAGGTGAATCTCTCTCTCTATCTGCTGGAGCTGGAATGCACTCTTCTCTCCTGCCCTTGCACATCAGAGCTTGAGACTCTTCAGCTTTTGGGTTCCAGAACTTACACCAAGGACACCATTGGCTTCTCTGGCTTTGAGACCTTCAGACTTGGACTGAACCACGCTACTGGCATTCAGTTTGCAGACAGCCTATCGTGGGAATTCTCTTCGCAATCACATGATCTAATTCCCCTAGTCAATCCTCTCTCGTATATTTATAACATATCCTATTGATTCTGTCTCTCTGGAGAACCCTGACTGATACACTTGGTTACACTGTCTCTCAACCCAGTACTGTAGCTGTATCCGCCCATTCACATGCCCTGCACATGGCATTTGTGTCTTTGGCCTGGGAGAGACTGGGGGGTGGGGGGAGGATTAAGAAAAGAGGAGAGAGGAGCAATGGGGGAAGTATCTATTCCATCTCTGCCCCTCACTCCTCTCCATGCTCTGAGGTAGAAAAGGCCAGAAACTGGTTGAAGTGTTCAAGAGAGATTTGGTGCAGCTCCAGACCAGCAGAGCTACTTCTCAGCCCAAGGTACAAAGCGCAGAGCAGTTGGGCCATTCCCCCAGCCACTTTAAGAAGGCAGGAACACTGTGGAGTGAGCCTGGATGTGGCACTAGAATCTTTGTGCTAGGCATGGCAGCAGTGAGATCACCAAGTGACATTCCCACATGGGAGTTGAGATAGAGAAGATCTGATGGATGGCACAGTGACCACCACTGCAGGGCTAGTGCACAGACATGTATAAAGCACCCCTCAGGGCAACACTCAAGAATAACACAAGTGACCTGGAGAGGCCACCAGAGTCATACAGGTGGAGGCCCAAGCTACCACAGCTTATTCCCTAATGGCAAATGTGGCCAGGGACATCTTTGTCACATTGCCTACATTACTCCTCTCACTAATCCATATCTGTGTCTTACAGTCCCGACCCACATCACAGCTCTCCTTCCTCATATAGAAATGGAGGGAAGAAGCCTCCAGAACCCAATAGAGATTCACTTATGAGCTCTGCAAAACCCCTTCTCATATGTGATATAAAAGCCAATTCAACTAGGTTTTTGGCTCTTTATCAGAAATTCAAACAGGGCAATAAGTTGACAAAGTTTACTCTCTGTCTAATGAAACAAAGATGATAGAAATTAGGCACAAAAACTGACTCGTCTTACCCAATTCTTGAATCCACAGACAGCTTTGTAACAAGTAATCCAAGTCTGCCATATAGCATGCCTTTATTTCTCTCTCCAGAAAGACAGCATTGGGTACAGACTCACCACTGAACCTAACTGACATCAGAGGAAGGGTCTGGGGGACCCAATAGTAGCCTCAACCCACCCCGTCCTCTTACCAGATTTTTGACTCTACCACAGGAAAGAATTAAAGAGCAGAGTCACAGTAGAGAATGAGAACAGGTTTAATATAATGAATAAGGGATACAGACTTCACAGAGAAAGTAGGACATAGCTCCAGAGACTGAGCAGGGCCCACACCAAATTTAACACAAAAGTAGGAAAAATACATAAAGTGCAGTACAGAGTGCACGCTGGCTCAAGAGAGTAAGCGGCCACCTGTTAAAAGTTTAACACAAAAGTAAAACATACACACCTCAGCCAGCACAGTGTGGATCGACCCCAGGAAAGTGAACAACAACCCCACTTTCTTCTGGGATTTGGCTTTTATAGTTTCTCTATCTAATGAATATTCAGTTAAGGGGGTGGTTCCCAGTTTGTAACATTAGTCTTGCACATGCTCACTTGGTCTCTTTCTGGAGCATGTTCATTGGTCAAATTCTATCACATGCAACAAACACATTCAAGAATATTCTGTGCTCTTTAGCATCCCTAGTGGAAGGCATTCAGCTAACAGAGTTACACAACCCCTCTCCACTAAGCATGCCCAGTCACTGGATTTGCATAAGCCGGCCCCTCATGGTCTCATTTTTCCCGAGTTGGTGCCAAAAATAGATCTAACTTGCTTCAGTAACTTTCCTCTAGGGGAAGGCCTAGAGAAGGGGCCTAAAACCTTGAGGAATGGCTTGTAACCCAGAAGCCTGTCCTATAACCTGAGACCAAGAAAACTGAGCATCTCCTATCTCATAGTTGCTCTAGTGGTCTTTTCAAGCTTGAAGCATCTATTAGCATCTTCTCAGGACTGAAATTGTTATGAGTCACTATTTTTATATTTAAATGTTTGATTTCTAATGATTTTCAAACATAAATATTGCTGCTTTCAGCTTCTCACAGGTTTAGAGAAATGGATGCATCCCTAAAATTTGTGGCTATTAGACATATCTTTGCACAAAATCTTGCATATCAAACTACTTGCAAAACAATACCTTTTCCTGGTTGTATGGCAGGGAGTGGGGGGAAACATCACTTGGTATTAAAATGTCAACTTTTCATGGAACAAAACCTGAAAATAGAAAGGCCATCACACAAGTAGAGAAGATAATATCACCCACGTGCCACCTTAGTGGACTTCACTGTTTGCTTTTTTTTAAAAAAAAAATGGAAATGGAAAGAAAGGAAAGAACAAGTCAACTTAGGCATTCATGGGGAACTCCACGTGCCACCTTAGTGGACTTCACTGTTTGCTTTTTTAAAAAAAAAAAAATGGAAATGGAAAGAAAGGAAAGAACAAGTCAACTTAGGCATTCATGGGGAACACTCCTAGCTGCATAGACAGAGCATGCAGGAGCCCAAATCAAGCATCCTGGAGGCTGTTTTTCTCCTTTTTTGTTGAACTGCAGGAGCAGAGGGTTGAGTTCATCGTACTCCCCGTAGTTCATGGTACATTGTTTTCCTTGTTCTCAGAAAAGTCTCTCTAATATTTTGCTTTTGAATTTTGTCCTCTACTCCTTTCCTATCTCCCACTCCCAGCTTTGGCCACATTTCTAATGTGTTTGATGTATTTTTCTTTTATTGGACACCCCCCCTTTCTCTGTACCCAAGCCTCCTCCCAATCTCAGCACCCAGTCTCCAGAGTCTTCTCTTCATATGGTCACACCCTGATGTCAGCTTTGACACCCCAGGTTACCTGCCTCTCTGCCTCCTTGCTCACCATTTCATTCCCTGCTGGCTTGATGTTGCCATGATAGACTGTTCAGTAAACTTCTACTAGGCTCAGGGCTGTAGCTCTCAAACAAGGACAAACCCAGCAGAAATGGTCTGGACCTTTCAGGGAGGCCCTTGGCTCTCCAGAATCTGGAGTCAAGGAGCCTCCATCTAACACATCACAAAATAAATACATAACTCTTCTGAAGCTCTGATCATCTGTCAGACAGACTCCTAATTCATAGTATTGGGGAACATATCTTCATAACAGCATTGACCTCTGCTTGAAGGGAAAATGCAAAAGAGACAAAACACCTGTCTGCATCTGCTCTTCATCGATGGTGGCCTGCTGTTCAGATTTACTAGGCAACCATAACATTCACGCATTGACTAGCAATCCAGAACTCAGATGATGTGTGCCTCCAATTCGTAAGGAACATAATGGAGAAAGCATTCTCGTGTCTATAACACCATGAAGGGATGAAAATAAGCCATGTTCTAACAAGCTAACAATGTTCAGATTTGTGCTACTTTCTTGGGCCTGTTGCTGGTCTTGGACTACAATGGTCCCTGCTGTAGACTGAAGGAGTTCTTAACATGTCCAAGGAAACACTGGTCACTCACTGGACACACTGTTCTTATGGTAGGATTTTCCACAACGGGCACATCATAGAGGTAGCTTGGTAAAATAGACTGTTAGTAATTGTATACTTTATGAAAAAGTCTTTAAAATATGCAATACCATAGAAATTCTTTGAAACTCTTTTTAATTCTTCAATCTGGCAGTGTCAAGCAGACAAAATGTAGAACAGCATATGTTGTTAAGTATCTCACAGCTGTCGTCTTAAAAGCTATCGACAGCTTTAGTTCAGCCAACATACTCATTTCCTGCAAATAAAGGGTTGAACAGACAAATACCCATATCTCTACACTCAAAATGCATGTGCTTGAGTATTATTCTTCTTTGCTTTTTATTTGCAAAGGGCTTTCCAATCGCTCCACTTACTCCATATGGCAGTCCTGTGAATGGCATTTTCTGAGTTGACAAAGAGAACTAAAATGCTGAGATTACGTCACACGCTGAGGGCCTGCACCTCTTGGGTCCTGCAGTTCCACATGTTGGGATAAGGAAACATTGAAAAGCATGAAGAGCATTTGGAGACCCGTGAATCACCACTTCCTGTCCTAAGTGGTTGTTGCTGAGAGACCTGTTACATGGTGAAGTGTCTCCTTGTTCGCAATGTGAAAGTAATGCTGGCTACATTTTATGATTCTTTTCTCCTAAACCACTTAAAGGGCTTTTCAGGTAATAACTCACAAATTACACTAACATGTCTGTGGTATGTGTCTGTAGCAGATATTAGCTCCATTTTAGCAATAAGGAAAAAATTGAAGCATAGAGTCTTAGAACAACTTGAAGCCTCTGCTGGCTCCCAGCCAGCAGATTGATTTAGCAAAGGAGCATGCATGTAAGTTCAAGGAATAGACTTCAAACATGCTGATTTGCTAGCCATAAAAGTAAGAAATAATTATGTGGTAAGTCCAAAACAGAACTCTTTGCATTGATGATCCTCAGTAAATATTAAATGACTACAGCAACAAAAAGAAGCTGTTTGGTCTTTGTTTAGGAGCCTATCCCAGTCCCATTTTGGCCATTTAAGGTTCTTTTCAAGGCCAATAAATTCTTATTGAGGTATTTTGTTCACCTCTATTCAGAAATTAAAAGCTCTTTTTTCATCAGAAAATGTTTCTCTGACAAAATTTTTTAAAAAATAAAAACTTTATGGAAGAAACAGAAAAAAGAAAGGGAGCATGTCTAGTTCCTGCAACGTATAATTAACCAGCTACCTCTTTGCATGTGTGTGTGTTTATTCATTTGATTTTCCAGCTCTCTCAGGGATCCAAATGTAAAATAGAGCACTTGGGAACAACTCACAGATTTATAAGGCACTCTGGGGAACGCAAAGTCTATAAACTGACACATTAGCCTCATCCGCAGGCGGGGTATAAAGTACTTTTACTGCCACAATATGGACCACAGTGTTCCTAATCCAGAAATAATTTGGTATCAGTAACCAATATAACATTGGCACCAAAATGTCCTTCATTTCCCTTAACTGCTTTCGATCCATGGAAAAGTAAATGCAATTGAGTGGAAATTGTTTTTCAAGGAGTTGCATCTGCACAAGAAACGTGAAGCAAGGGACTGTGAGTCCATCTCATCACCCCAGGCCTGATACCAAGCGCTTTCTATTTGAAAACATGAAGAAAGTTCAGCTGGTGGCTTCTTGTGTTGAAATTATATGATTTCAGTAGAATTAGGTACTGAAAACAGTTTTTACAAGCCAATAATGAGGGGTGCAAAAAATAGAACCTTTATTTTTTCTGTAATTGAACTTCTATCTCAAGTTCTTAGTCTTCTCCGTAGCAGGAAAGTTAATCTCTTCAATTTAAACTAATTTGAACTGGTGACTCTTCAGTCATTTCAGGAATAAAATTAGACAAATTCAGGGTCTCATGCTTTTCTTTTCATTCTCTCAGGAGTGCAGCGAAGTTCTGTGGGTTTGTGTGTGTCATGGTGTTGGGAGTGAGGCAGCTTCTCCTGGCATTGGAAGACAGCACCTCCACCTGCTGGTCTTTAATTACCAGCCTCAATCTCCACAGCATCCCCTGCTGGTGTGCGTGGGTCCACCTTGACCTCTGCTTTTTCCACATTGCTCCTGCTGACAATGAGTCTTTGTCACAGCCTCTCTCAAGGACACTGGAAATTCTTGTGGGCTCTCTCCTGGGCTGCAGGCGACTCAGAATGGGCAGAGCCCTTCTCACCCAGGCTTGCCCCATGTGCCCTCTGCTCTGCCACTGCTTCAACATGACCATGAGGTTTGCTGTCCACTCAGGCTTCACCCCCAAAGTAAGGTACAGGTTTCCCACTCTGAGCTTTCTCTCACCCTCACCCAGGGCTTGGTCTTTGCTAAACAAGGACTCTGGAGTGAGGCTGCCTGAGTACAAACACTGGTTCTGCCACTTACTAGCCATGTGACTTTGGGCCAGTCATTTGACCCCTCCATGCCTTAGTTTTCTTATGCACAAAATGGAATATATCTCATAAGGTCATTAAAAAGAGCAAATGAATTAAAATATGTATTGTCCTTGGAACAATGCTTGGCACATAGAAAGTACTACATGTGTTGGATGTGCTATTATTACTGTTAGTCCACAGTGTAGGCTGGAGATGGGGCACTCCTTGCCCTCGAATCAAATTAGCATCCACCTCCCAGCCTTTTAGGAGAATTAGCTGTCAATTCATGCTGTCTTTCCAAATCTAATGTCTATTATATGAGCATTGTGCTCTGAATCCTTCAGTCTGTTAGCCTTTTGGAACTCAAAATACCTTTTCTTTTTCAAAAACCTGAACTTCTTCAGTTTAAATCCTTGACTCTGGCATAGTTATAAAGAAATTGTTGAACTATTGGAAGTTAAAAGTTAAGAATTTGTTTTATGCATTGGTCTGTCCTCTAAAGTAATAACCCTGAGCCCCATGATCAGACTGTAAGTTTAAAAATTAGCATACCTCCCTTAAGAACAGGAACAAGACAAGGATGCCCACTCTTAACACTTCTATTTAACACTGTACTGGAGGTACTAGCCAGAGCAATCAGGCAAGAGAAAGAAATAAAGGGCAACCAGACTGGAAACGATGAAGTCAAACTGTCCCTATTTGCAGATGACATGATACTATATATAGAAAAACCTAAAGACTCTATCAAAAAACTCCTAAAACTGGTTAATAATTTAAGTAATGTTGCAGGATACAAAATAAATGCCTAAAAATCAGTCGCATTTATATACTCAAATAATGAATGAACAGAAAGAGAAATAAAGTAAGGCCATTTGCAATAGTCACGAAAAAAATAAAATACCTAGGGATCAGTTTAACCAAGGAGGTGAAAGATCTCTGCAATGACAACTACAAAACCACTACTGATAGAAATTAAAGAAGACACAAAAAGATGGAAAGACATCCCATGCTCTTGGATTGGAATAATTAACATTGTGAAAATGTCTATACTACCCAAAGTGATCTACAGATTCAATGCAATCCCCATCAAAATACCAATGACATTCTTCACAGAAATGGAAAAAACAATCTTAACATTCAAATGGAACAACAAAAGACCCTGAACAGCCAAAGCAATCTTGAGCCAAAAAAATAAAGCCATAGGCATAACACTACCTGACTTCAAATTATACTACAAAGTTATAGTAACCAAAACAGCATGGTGCTAACATAAAAATAGACACTCAGACCAGTGGAGCAGAATTGAGAACCCAGAAATCACCCCTCAGCCTTACAGCCATCTGATATTGGACAAAGGCAACAAAACTCTCCATTGAGGAAAGACTGCCTCTTCAATAAGTGGTGCTGGGAAAACTGGATATTCGTATGCAGAAAAATGAAACTAGATATGCACCTCTCACCATGTACTAAAATCAACTCAAAATGGATTAAAGACTTAAGTATAAGACTGGAAACTATAAAATTACTAAGGGAAAATATAGGTGAAACCATTCAGCAACTAGGTCTGGGCACAGACTTTATGAACATGAGCCCAAAAGCACAAGCAGTAAAACAAAAAATAAACAAATGGGACTATATCAAACTAAAAAGCTTCTACACAGCAAAGGAAACAATCAACAGAGTGAAACAACAACCTACAGAATGGGAGAAAATTTTTGCTAACTGTGCATCCAACAAGGGATTAATATCCATAATATATAAGGAACTCAAGCAATTACACAGTAAAAAAACAAATAACCCAATTAAAAAATGGGCAAAGGAGATGAATAGACATTTTTCAAAAGAAGACACACAAATGGCCAACAGGTACATGAAACAATGCTCAACATCACTAGTCGTCAGGAAAATGCAAATTAAAACTACATTGAGAAATCACCTCACCCCAGTTAGACTGGCTATATACAAAAAGATGGTGAATAACAAATGCTGGCAAGGGTGTGGAGAGAAGGGAACAACAGTGCTCTTGCACTGTTGGTGGGACTGTAAATTAGTACAACCACTATGGAAAACAATATGGAGATTTCTCCAACAACTGCAGGTAGATCGCCCATATGATCCAGAAATCCCACTTCTGGGTATATACCCAGAAGAATGGAAATCATGTCAAATGGGTACCTGCACTCCCTTGTTCATTGCAGCTTTCTCTACAATAGCCAAGACATGGAACCAACCTAAATGTCCATAAATGGATGACTGGATAAAGAAACTGTGGTACATATACACCATAGAATACTACTCTGCCACAAAAAAGAATGAAATTCTCCCACTTGCAACAACATGGATGAGCTTGGAGAAACTTATGTTGAGTGAAATAAGCAAAGCACAGAGGGATAAATACCGCATGTGCTCACTCATATATGGGAGCTAAGAGAGAAAGAAGGAAGGAAAGAAAGACCACAGTAGTGCATTGTTCTTGCAGAGGGAGAGAATATACCTAGGGATACAAAGTGGAGTTGAAGGTTGGGGATAATTGGGTGGGGACACAGGGTACCATCACAATTTGTGGTAATGGACATGCTACCAGTATGGATCTAGCCTTCACATCTAGGGCACGAGGGGTGACAATCAGCTTTGTATCTCATGAATATTCACAACCAAGTCAGGCACAGAAAGAGAAATACCACATGTTCTCACTTATTTGTGTGAGCTATAAATAAATAAATAAATAAGCACACAAACAAATCAAGGGGGGTGGGGAAGAAGACAGAATAACCACAAAAATTCCTTGAACTATTTAAGTCAGGTGAACAGATATGATACGATGGGGGGAGGTGTGGGGAGGGGGTACAGAGGAACAGGTAAGGGGCATGAAAATCAACTACAATGTATATTGAGAAGTAAAATAAAAAATAAAATAAAATAAAATAAAATTATTTAAAATTAAAAATTAGCATAGCATTCTCTCTCTCTCTCTCTCTCTCTCTCTCTCTCTCTCTCACACAGCTGGCTGGTATGGAAAGCCAAACCCTTGACCTTGTCATTTCCTTACCACCACATTCTAACCAACTGAGCTAACCAGACAGCTCCTTTTTTTGATGACAAAATAAAGTTTTTGTCCCTTTATTTTTTTACATTTATTTCTAATTGCATATATTTTATGGGATACAGTGTATGATTTCAATACATGCATATATTATACAATGATTCCCTTATCCATCCCCTGAACATTTATCTTTTCTTTGTGGTGGTGATGTTCAAGATCCTCTTTTGTAGCTATTTAGAAATACACAATATAATCTAATTAGCTATAGTCATGCTAGAACACCAGAACTTATTCTTCCTCTCTACCTGTAACTTTGTATCCATTAATTCACCTCCTCCCCTCTCCCCTGCCCTCCTTCCCTTCCCAGCCTCTGGCAACCAGTGTCCCACTCTCTACATCTATGAGAACCACTTTTTTTCCTTATATGCCATATGTAAGTGAGATCATTCAATATTTGTCTTTCTGTGCCCAGCTTACATCACTTAATGTGATAGTCTCTAGTTCCATCCACGTTGCTGTAAATAACAGAATTTCATTTTTTATGGCTGACTAGTATTCCATTGTGTTACATACCACAGGTTTTTATTCATTCATCTCATGATGGACATTTAGGTTGATCCCATCTTTTGTCTGTGAATAATGCTGCAATGAGCGTGGGAGTGCAGATGTCTCTTCAATATATTGATTTTATTTCCATTGGATATAAATCCAGTAGTGGGATTCCCAGATCATAAAGTAGTCCTATTTTTAGTTTTTTGAGGCAATTCATGCTGTTTTCCATATGGCTGTCTTAATTTACATTTCCACCAAAAGTGCATCAGAGCTCCCTTTCTTCTTCATTCTCTCCAGCATTCGTTATTTTCTGTCTTTTTGATAACAATCATTCTAACTGGAGACAATATTTCATTGTAGTTTTAATTTGTACTTCCCTGATGATTAGTGACGTTGAACATTTTTAAATATACCTATTGGCCATTTATTTGCGTGTCTTCCTTTGAGAAATGTCTATTGAGGTCCTTTGCCTATTTTTTAATTAGGTTATTTGGTTTTTTGCTATTGAATTTTTTTGAGTTCCTTATGACCCTTATCAGTTGCATAGTTTGCAAATACTTTCTCCCATTCTGTGGGTTTCCTCTTTACTTTGTTGATTCTTTCCTTTGCTGAGCAGAAGCTTTTTAATTTTTATTCTACTCTTTTCACCACCTCCAGAAACCTTCAGAAGAAAGAGATAGAAAATAGGATGGGAGGGGAAAACTGGTGCAATCCACTGAAAATTCTTCACCAGAAATTGATGGCGCTGGGGTCAGAGGTTAGAGAATATTGCTTGCTAATTTGTGTGTTTTCAACATCTCTCTGCTTTTCCCTTCTTTCTTCCTACTTCCTTCCTGTCTTGATAAGTGGAGATTTTATTTAATATTAGGTAGGTGAATTCAACTAAAATACCCCAAAGGCCAGCCCTGTCTTCCATGCAACAGCACCCCATTCAGCAAGCAAATGGGTAGTTTCTCAGGAAGCACTTCCCCTTAATTGAACTGCTAGTCTGATCATTTGTGGGGAGAAGAAGGTGGCTAGGCTGGCCACACCCATCCCATGCTTCAAATATATCCAGAAATCACGAGAGCAGTTAAAACACTAGCCATGGCAATATCTCACTAAACTAATGACTTGAGGCAACTCACGGAAATAATACAAAAATACACTAAAACAGGTGAGACATAGTCACCTGCAACAACACAACAACTCATACCACCAGCTGCTCTCACTACTATTTGAACAAAGATGTTAATGGTTTTACTGAAAAAATAAAATGAGTAATCATTATGTTCCCCAAAGGGCTTTGTTCTGTTCTAAGCACAAACAGCATCAACACCTCGGGAGCTGATGGTTAGCTGATTTGAGGTGGATCCTCTAGAAATGTATTTAAATCATGGATTTCCCACTGGGATTTTCATTTTAAGCTCTAAATATGTTTTTTGGTTACTGAACCAGATCCTCTGGCATTAGAGAACATCCCCTGAGCATACTCAGAGATATATTGCCTCTTTCAGGCCACTAGAGCAATATTTGATGAGTTATGACACCGCCTACAGGAGGACATTACTCACATAGAACATCCCCTGAGCATACTCAGAGATATATTGCCTCTTCCAGGCCACTAGAGCAATATTTGATGAGTTATGACACCGCCTACAGGAGGACATTACTCACATGGAGTCCCCAAAAGCATCTGTTTGGCTCTGCAGGCTCGAAAGTTACAGCTTAAAGAAAAGTCTTCAAAAGACTTTTTAAGAAACAGCTGAATGGCGCCACCACACATTTTAAATCAACCATATTCATTTGAACTTCAAGTGGTCAAACTGTGTGTGAAAAAAGGGAATGCCTTTTTCTGCACGGTCCTGCTCTATCTCAACACAACATCTTCCACCCTCGGATCATCTCCATACACGTTTTTAAATGTCAGCTTTTCAGGCACTAATGAATCCACAGCTTCAGCTCAGTGGTTACAATGGAGTTAATTATGGTATATGAGAAGCAGGATCCTTGAGAATGCCCCAGGCAGAGAGCTTTTAAAATCTCATATTCATTTATGTATGTAAATGGAGCCTGTTCTGTGTTTCTGTAAAACCACAAAACTATTGATCATTTTCATTGGCATCACTTTCATTCTAATAGTCTCAGGCTGATATTAAATGTATAATTAAATGACTGCCCAATGGTTTGGTCTCAGATAATGGTAATAGCTCACACTTAACAGAGGGTTTATGATGGTCTACTCACTGCGCTAAGCTATTTATGAGTACTAGCCAATATGGTACTACAAACATTACCATTTTACGTAAGCCTCAGGAAGGTTCTAGAACTTGCTTAAGGTCACACGGTTCATGAGTGGTGGCACTGGGACTAAAGCCGGGACTGACTTTGGAGCCTCAACTCTTGACCCCACCAGACCATACTACCACATTTACTACATAATATAATCAAAAATGGAGAGTCGATATTCTCTATTTTTGAGCCACAAGTTCAGAACCAAATATGATTTGACCCTGAATAGATGTTAAATTTTCCTCTTTGATATGTCTTTTCTTCCTTTCCACCTTTCACTTTAAGTATATCTCTTTGCCTCCATTTACCTTACAAAATCTCTGACCCTTTTTAAATGCCAAGAGTTTCCTTCAGCACAGAATGCCCCTACAATAATACAACATATTTATTATGAGAGTCTATAAGTCATTTGAAAAATTAAAGCAAGACCTTACAAAGTATGAACATTCTTAAATAGAACAAAGTTGTTATCGTGGTCCTTGCTCCTTGATTCTTAAAAAGGTATTTTTTTTTAAAGTAAAACAATATAAAATTAAAAGCAATTAAACTGAACAAAATATTTTGCCATAAAAATTGGTAAATTTGTACTGATATTTGCTTTTTGAGAGCCCATACTTGAAATAATATACAAATTTAATGCAATCCCCATCAAAATTCCTATGACATTTCTCTCAGAAATGGAAAGAACTATACAGTCATTTATCTGGAATAACAAAAGACCACGAATAGCCAAAGCAATGCTGAGCAAAAAAAATAAAGCTGGAGGTATTACTCTACCTGACTTTAAACTATACTACAAAGCTATAATAACCAAAACAGCATGGTACTGGTATAAAAACAGAGACTCTGATCAATGGAATAGAATAGAGCACCCAGAAATCAACCCACACACTTACTGCCATTTGATCTTCGACAAAGGCATCAAGCCTATTCAAAAATTGCTAAATTTGTACTGATATTTGCTTTTTGAGAGCCCATACTTGAAATAATCCAATGTAAAATATCCCAAAGACTTAATTCGGACCTGGGAAATTTTTATTCCACATGGTACTTAGATTAATTGTTGACTTACTGCCACTTTCATCCATATTTCACTCTTTCATAATATTATGTTTGGGTAGTTCATTTTTATACCATTAAAATGTGGAGATACTGTAAATCAGTATAGAATGTCATATAATATTGTTGAGATTTACACAGCTTAAGTGTGCATATTAGTCTAGTAAGGTACTTCCAAGAATTAATTTCATCATGGTGCAAATTTTAATATTCTTTAAAATTATTATGTAAATGTAATCTATATGATAGGGTTGTGTTTGGGGAATCTGTTGTGAGAATAAGGTATGGACACCACATGACATAAATGCAAAAGAAGGTTCTTACAGGCAAAGAGGCAGCAGAGGTTATGAGCTCCATCCTCTGCTATCCTGTAGTGAGGCAATCTTGGGTCACAAATAGCCAGGCATACCACAGAAAGTGCATTGGAGGAAGGACCCCATGTATGTGCCTCTTTACATAGTTAAAGAGACATTGAAAGGGACCAGAAAAGATCTAGACAGCTATGAAACAATGGAAACCTCATGGTAGATGAGATGACTTCATTAGAAAGGGAGCTTCTCTGAATTCAGCTTCTGAGATAGCCTCCTCTTCCGTGGAGTCAGCTCCTTTCCCAGCTCTTGAAAGAGGAGAAGGAATGAGCCTCTGGAAGTCTCTGGATTTGTATGTTCTGAGGATCTGAGCCAATATTTTTAGCACGTCCTTATTACAAATAGGAATAACTTCAAATACGTCAAGAGGACTCAGCAGCCAATTTGAAGGGGCTCCCAGTGGTCACATCTGAGACCATTTAAGCAATAACAAGAAAAAGTTATAGTAATGGATTATAACCCATAGACTAAAATAAGAATCCAAGAGTCCATAATGATATAAATGAATAAGTAAAATAGAAAATCAATTTGTCATTCACTATAGGTATCATTGATAAATGCTTAAATTTATGGGTAAAAGGTCGATGAGAGACAGGATAGTGCAGAGTCCCAAAGTATCTCTCCACAAGATGCATATTAACTATGATGGGGAAAAGAGTAACATTTTTGGAACAGCCTGGTAGACATCTCATTAAACAAGTGCTTAAAGTTATCAGCAGTAATGGAATAAATTGATTCCATATATTTCTCAATATGATGTACTAAATATTACTTTCATGGTGTTCTTCCCTGAAAAAGTGAACAACCTAAAGTGAATCATGATGAAACATCAGAAAAATGAAAGTTGAGTGACATTCTTCAAAATAACTTGTCAATACTCTGCAAAAGTGTCAAAGAAAAGGAAAGACAAAAAGATAAAATAAAAAATACCAAGGACCTGGTCCAGATTAAAAGACCCAAAGAGCCACAATAACTAAATCCAACATGTAATCCCAGATTAGACGTTGAACCAGAGAGGAAATTAATTAAACAGTTGTTGAAATTTGATATATATTAATTAATAGTAATTGATTGTACAGATTGGTGGGGTACCATACTAAATATCAATACCTGTGTGCAACATGTGATGCTCAAATCAGGATAATTAGTATATTCAACATTACACAATGTAATCATTTTTTGTGGCCCTTTACCAATTTCTCACTAACCCCCTCCCCATCCCCCTTTCCCACCTCTGTTGGCCTCAGTTCTGTTCTCCCCTTTTGAAAGTTCAATGAATTATTATGGTGCTAATTCTACAGGTGCACAGAATGCAAAAGCTGGGGCTTGATGGTGGCCTCCACTTAGATTTCTTTTTTTTTTTTTTTCCTTTTTGTCTTTTTTCATGTCCGGCAACGGATCGCAACCCTCAGTGTCACGCCCATACCAGACCGGGACCGGCAATGGGATCGCAACCCTCGGTGTTGCTCCCACACCTCGCTCAGCCAGTGAGTGGGAACCGGTCTGTATGTGGGATCCGAACCCTCGGCGGGAGCGCCGCCACACTGTAGCAGTGTGCCACCGGGCCGGCCCCTCCACTTAGATTTCAAATGATGTTGCTGACAGCCTGGTGGCCTAGGAATAGATTTGTTGCAGGGGCAGAGTCACTGCAGAGAGTTTCTCACTAGGGCAATGCTTAGTGAAACTGTGGAAATAGGGCCACCACTACAACCCCAGAACTGTAGAGCCATCATCATACAACTCCAGCCTGGGAAAGCTGCAGGCACGAGGCTGCTAGGTGAACTGATCTCAGCAAAGCCATAGGGGCAGAACCGCCTGAGGCCTCGGGGACTCAACCTCCACCCCACTGTGCCTAGGATGCAGGACATAGAGTCAAAGGAGATTATTCTGCAGCAGCACTTTTTCCCCTGTTGTTTTCCCTGTTGGATTTTGGACATACTTGGTAGCGATTTCTTCTTGCCTATTTCTCCCTTTTGAAATGGGAATGCCTATCTTATGGCAGTCCCCCCATTGTGTTTTGTAAGCAGGTAAATTGTTAATTTCACAGTCTCACAGCTGGAGAGGAATTTGCCTCTGGATGAATTGTGCCTTGAATATCACACATATCTGATTTAAGTGAAACTCTGGATTTTGGACTTTTGAGTTGATGCTGGAAAGAGTTAAGGCTTTTGGAACTATGGGAATAAAATGAATGTATTTTGCATTGTGAAAAGAACATGAATTTTAGAGTCCAGGGGCAGAATGTTATGGCTTGAATGTGTCCTGCAAAGTTTGTGTTGGAAACTAAATCCCCAATGTGACAATTTTCAGAAGTGGGGCATAATAAGAGGTGATTAGGTCACAAGGGCTGTGCCCTCCTGAATGGATTAATGTCATTACCACAGAAGTGAATTAGTTATCATAAGAGTGGGTTGGTTATAAAAAGCAAGTTCAGAGTTAGTCAGTTAGCCCACTTGGTTAGAGCATGGTGCTGATGACACCAAGGTCAAGGGTTCGAATCCCTGTACCAGCCAGACACAAAAACAAACACAAAAAAGAAAATTCAGTCCTCTCTTGCTCTCTCACTGTCACCCTCTCTGGCCCTTCTGCTTTCTGCCACGGGATGACACAGCTCAAAGGTCCTCACCAGATGCTGGCACCACGCTTTTGGACTTCCCATCCTCCAGGACTGTGAGCCAAATAAATTCCTATTATAAATTACCTAGTCTGTGGTATTCTGTTATAACAGCATAAAATGGACTGAGCCAATTACCAAAAAATGCTTACACATAATTGAACAGATTTTAAAACAAAAAACTTGAAAGACACTAGGGTAAAAATTTGAAGAAATATTGGGTAAGTTTCAAGGCAGTAGTTTTTTTATAGGCACTGCCCTAAGTGCACATGCTTGAGAAATATATGAAATTAGAACTCTAAGAAAAGTACCAACAAAGGTGAAGCAGACTTAAGCAGAGCCAGGCAGAACAATAATATAAAGGCCAAAGAGTGATATGGTGGGAGAATTGTTCCTAGGAGGGATCATCCAACTCAAGAAGATAAAGGTGGACAAAATTTATCTTAGCAACGAATAATTTTGGCAGACTCAGAACTCACTACAGGAAATCCTGAGGGACAAAATCCAAAAGAGCATGTTTTTAAAAAATCTCTGGCAGACAGAAAATGGAAAGCAAAAGGAAAGAAGACCCAGGAAGCCTTCAGTGGGAAAGAAGGGAACTTGTGTAGTAGATTGTCCTTGCAGATGGACAGGAAGGCCAAGAATGATGGGTTTCTTCCCATTGTGGGGGAAGCTAAAGAGGCAACCCTCCATGTGATGGGGCTTTGATGGAGTATGACTATGAGACTCCTTGACAGAGCCAGAGTATGGAGTAGGAGTGGGTAACATGCAAATGAGCATGCTTGGGGAACGTTGTCATGCTCTGGATCTTCATGTTTATGAAATCTGAAGAGCAGAAGCTCTTTTCTTCTGTTTCAATGGGTAAAAAAACATGAATAATAATGTTAAAATTAGTTACCATCAGTATGTTCAAGAAGGACTGTAGCCATATGTTCATTATTTAAATTAAGCAAGAGACAATGTAAGTATTTAGCATTTTTTAATGAAGTGGCTCGTTATGGATATCCTACTGCTCTGTGAAAAGCTGTGTGTAATTATTGGCCTTTTTGTCAGAAAACAGGACTTTTCACTCCCTAGCATCTGGTTTAAGAAGTGTGTAAGTCACTCAGACCATTAAACATATAATAATTTTCTGTTTTAAAGATAGTTTTTAGAAGACTTCTGCTTTCAGGAATATGGAGGAGACATACTTTTCCCCATTCCTCCAATAAGTATTATAAAAACCCTAGACATCACATATAAAATAAACACAAGAAGACTCTGAAAGATAAAGAGACAAAATGTGCTTCTTCATTCATCTTATTTCAAGATTCACCTTGCAGTACCTTGCTACATATGTGTTAGTCTAATGTTGTTTTGTGTTGCCCAAATAATGCATTTGGGAAGTGTCTCAGCAGACAGCTCAGTGAAGGGTGTTTCACCACAGTTCAATCCCACCACTTGTTCTTCTCCCCCTAATAGTCCTGAACTAAGGAGTAACAAACAAGCTTCAAAAGCATGCAAGTGGTACTAGAGTCATGGCCCTAAATAAGCACAAGCCTTATAGTGTGGCCTGATCTCTGGTCTACCTTGGGCTGAGAAGTCCCAGAATAGAAGTCCAAAGAAGTTTCAAAGAAATCCCAGAGCAATAGATTCTCCCTCCAGTTCTTAACAATAACATTTACTGAGCCTCAACTATGTGCCAGGCATTATCCTAAGTGCTTTAAATGGATTAACACGCTTAATTCTCACCCCATGAATTAGATTCACCTCTTTCTGGGGGGAGGGGGAGGAACTGAGTGTATTAGTCAGGGTTCTCCAGAGAGACAGAACCAGTAGGATATGTCTATAGATATACAAGAGAGGATTAAACAGGGGAATTGGCTCACTGATTATGAAGGCTCGGAAGTCCCACAATTGGCCATCTGCACAGTGGAGACCCTGGGGTGTCAGTAGTGTGGCTCAGTCCAAGTCCAGAAGCCTCAGAACCAGGGAAGCCAATGGCATAATTCTCAGTCCAAGCCAGAGGCCTGAGAGCCTGGGGGTGCTGCTGGTGTAAGTCCTGGAACCCAAAAGTTGGGTAGCCTGGAACATCCATGAATAGGAGAAAAGAGTATATCTCAACCCCAGGCGATAGAGAGAGACATTTGCCTCTGGTAATGCTAAGTGTTTTTGTTCTCTCCAGGCTCCCAGTAGATTGGATGGTGCCTGCCCATATTGAGGGTGAGTCTTTCCCACCTAGTCCACTCAGGCTCACATGCTAATTTCCTCTGGAAACTCACTTACAGACACACTCCAAAATGATACTTTACCAAGTTTCTAGGTATTCCTTAATCTAGTCAAGTTGACACCTAAAATTAACCATCACACTGAGGCACAGAATGGTTGCATAATTTGCTCCAAGCCATAGAGAAAGTAGAATAACCAATATCTAGACTTCAGTAATCCAACCTCCAGACTTCTCCAGCTTTAGAGACTAAATGCTTAAAACTGTTCTCTTTTCAAGATTGGTCCAAGGTATTTGCTTGAGGATCATGAGGCAGAGAGAGCACTTGTGGTAAAGTTGATTCCTAGATTCCACCTGTTTTAGTCCGTTTTGTGTTGCTATAACAGAATACCTGAGACTGGGTAATTTATAAAGAAAAGAGGTTTATTTGGCTTACGATTCTGGGATGGTTGCATCTGGCACAGGCCTCAGGCTGCTTCTACTCACGGTGGAAAGTGGCAGGCTGCTGGTGGGTACAAGCAGATCACATGGTGAGAGGAAGAAAGAGAGAGCGAGAGAGAGGAGGTGCCAGGGTCCTTTAGACGATCAGCTCTTGCAGAAACTAATAGAGCAAGAACTCACTCACTACCCCTCCTCCCCCAGGGAGAGCATTAATCCATTCATGAGGGATCAGCCCCTATGACTCAATCAGTTTCCAACACTGCCACATTGGGGATCATATTTCCACACAAGTTTTGGAGGGGACAACGCATCCAAACTCCATCACCATCCTAGCATTACCACATCCGAACTCTGTGTAGGGTCTAGGAATCTATATTTGCAACAAGCACCCCAGGTGATTCTTATGCTCATCAAAGCCAGAAACTCACTGGTTTAAATAGACCATGCTTTAGCTCCTGCAAGAAAAAACCCACTGATTTCTGTGAGAAAAAGACCAAACCCAAGTCCCTCTTGATGGCCCAGTAGGTCTCTTATCATTCCCATCTGTAAGAACAGAAATCAGAGTCTGCAGGTGAGTATGGCTGCTCCAAAGCAAGGATTCTGGAGACGGGTGCCGTGTAGAGGTTGCGCACAAAGGTGTGTCATTCTATTCTTTTCCTTTACAGCTTTTAGTCCAGGATCTTTGTGGCTGCATTTTATTCCCATCAGATGAACCAGCCATTTAATGGTCAATGCTTTTGATTAGAAAAGCCCTAATATTTTGCTTGCTTAACTGAAGTTTATACTATTCTTCTGGCCAGTATTCCAGACCATGATTGTCTTTTGAAAACAGAATAACTAACTGAATGAAAGAAAGAATTAATTAACAAATAAATAAACTTGAAATTTATAGATCATGCATTGAAATAGCTCACAATTTACCATTCACTTTAACAAATATCTCTGGAGGCACTGCCATTTACAAGTGGCATTATCCATGTTAAAATAAAAGATACCATCAGAGTTCATTTACCAGGATGGCATTTGTCTCCTGAGCAATATAAGTGGTGTGTCCTTTATGATGTAATGTTTCAAAGCTGACCATTCCCTCATGATAAAAATTGACAGGATTGAGAGGCAAGTAGTGGGAGAATCGTATATGTTGGACTAAAACACTAAATATGTCTCTACTGCAGAATAAGTATTACTGAAGTAAGTCCAGCCATTGATATAGAAACACCAGTGGCCTAATTAAAAAACAGACCTAAAGCAAAGTGTTAATAGCTTCCTTTGGTGATGTTTATAGATAATCGCATAAAACTGTTTGATGGGAACATTGTGTTTGCTGTAAACAGAGGCTTAGATTAGTATTTAAAACATAAGAGTTGGTGGGAAGGTCTAAGAGGATGGATGGGTAATACCATTTAATAGAACAGGCTAACATGAATTTTGTGGACCAAGTAGAACTGAGGGGAATAATGTTTTTCCAAAGTTATATTAAAATATCTCTATGAACTGGAATCTGGTACAAGGCTGGACCATTTGGGCCACCCAAGGTCACATGCATAATAAAAAGATCATAGGTTTTGAAGTCAGACAGTCCTGGAGTCAAATCCTACTTACTGTGTTATCTGATCCAGTTACATAATTTCTCAGAGTCTCCTTTTCCTCACTTGTAAAATGAGCATACTAAAAAACCACTGGTGGTAATAACTGAGATAACAAACGTTAAGCATCTGGCACAGCAGTTCACACATATTAGGCACATATAATACACATTAGACCTCTTCTCTCTTCCACATGCAAGCAGCTATAGTTACCAGAATAAAAAAGTAAGGCCCAAATGAGGACATCTCTCCAATAAGAGACTCCATTAACATGAACTCAGAGGATAATAATATATGGAAGTTGTCCTCTCAAAGATTCATTATACACTCGGCATTCCTAAATAAAGAAAATAAGGTTAATGTTAACCTTCTAGGTACTCCTTTAGAAAATATACCTTTAAAGTCATATGATTAGTGGTTTGTTTCCATAGACTAGTAGAAATTAAAATTGCAAAAACGTTAGTTAAAATATGATAGACTTTCTGCTGTTTCTTATCTTTTTCATTTTTTTTTTTCTTAATATTTATCTTCATAAAAAGACTGTTGTGTACATACAACAAACCTACTGGCAGCACAGTAGGGTTTTTGCAGTTCTCTGGAATTACAGGTAACAATGAAGCTCTGAAACCTCACTCCCCTCCCAGGCTGGGGTGGACGTGGTATGGCCAGGGGAAGCAGCTTAGCTGTGTGACTCAGTGGTAAGGTAGGAGGTGATGAACAAAGCAGAGAAAACAAAGATGAAGCAGGACTGCAAGCTGAGCAGCGCTGGAGCGTGGGTGCTTATGCAGAGGAATTGCAGAAAGGTGATTTTACCACATTGTCCTCCCTTCAAGAAAGAAACACATGGCAAAGTGATTTCCAATAGGTAAGAAAGAGATCAAAGGTCACAAGTAGCTTGCTGCCTGTTCTATCCTGCTTGCCCATTTAATGTATCTCTTAATAAGCCTTGGACGCTGTAACAAGCCCTGTCTGTTTCTGCTTGTGGAGGCTCCTCCATGAATCTCACACTGCTCACCCCTGTGCTCAGAGAAAACCTGCTTCTATGGCTTTGTCTCCCATACAAAGCTGCTTCCCAGATGCCAGAGGTCATGTCTCAAGGCCTGATGGGCTTAAACAGAACTTGAGCTGAGATTGGATGACTGTGGTGGCTCTCAGTTCAAATCTATCCCACTCTGAACCAGCTCTTGTGAGACACAGCACAAAGGACCCCCTTCCACCACCATCCCACCAGCCAATGGCACCTTGCCTTTATCACTGGATAGTGTCTCTCTTGGTCCCTCTCCTTGCTCTGGTAGCTCAAGTATGGAGGATCATGATGGTTTCTTTTTCTCTCTCCCCTGAACCAAGATCTGTGGTTTCTCATCTTTTCATCAAACAAGATCTCTTGTCCATGCTGAAACATCATGTCCAGCATAAACAGTCAAATTCCCAGCTTTGAATTACAAATTAGAGTCCTGAAATCTCTGATTTTTCATTTTAAGAGCGAGGTATTTGTGAAAGAAAACGTTTAGGAGGAAGAGGTGAAAGGGGGTGGATTTAAAGGTCTTAGCTTAAATACCAAGAGCTACATAAAAGGACTGTAAGAGTAGCATTTAAACAACAGCCAGAGAATGGGAAAGGATGTGTGTTGATGTAACAGACAGTTTTCCATCACACAAAGAAGAGATTCTGGGCTGGAAAGACGGGCCTGGAGAGAGGAGGAGAAGGGTTTCCATACTGGCCATTTGTCCATATGGTGGTTTTATGTGAATTAGAAAAAAGCACTCCTTCCTCAAGACATATGACTTTTATTTTCCAGAAAATCTCCATAATAAATGTACCAATCAATGATGTCCATGATGTGACTCTGTTGTGCAGTACGTAACCATTTCATGAAGGCCCTAGGGGGCACACACGGTTTCCTGCCTGCTCCCCTGGCTAACCTTTCAGCTGAAGATGGGAGGGAGTTCAAATTCTTCAACAGGTTGCAATCTGAGACCAGCGGGGAGCTGTGCCCTGCTTGCCATCATAGATCTCTGGAAGGAGGCCACCTCAGCGTACCCCTGCCAGTGCTGAGGTAGAGAAGAAGCTGGCAGCTGGCCCATAAGAAGAGATAGGTCTGAGATGAACACAATTCCCTCACCTCAATTCTTGGGACCTCAAGAAATCCATTGAAGGCAGCCAAGGATTGAAAGCCAGCAAGGCTAAGGAGTAACTGTGCATCCAGGCGAGCTGACTCCCGGCTGAGACTGCAGATGGACCAGTAGGAACCAGGAGGATGTTGCTGACTCTCAGAATAGCAAGTCCCAACAAGAGCCACGGTGGGAACCAAAACTGGAGAAGCAGATGCTGGGCTTCTGGGGAACACTCGTAGCGTGTGGCCTGTGCCTAAAAGAACAGATGCCCACAGAAGAGCAAGACAGCCCTGATGCTGTCCCCAGGATGATGGATAAGCCCCTCAGGGACTTAGATCACAGTCAGGGAGAAAGGGAGGAGAAGAGGAGAGAGCACTGAATTTGACAGTGATTGAGTTACCTTGAACTGGCAAGACTACCTTTCCCCTATTTGTTTTATTCTAGACCAAAGACCGTTAAAATTTTTTGACCATTTGAATTTTGTAACTATATGAAAATCATGCCTGCCAAAAACAAACAAAAAAGCACACTCATATATTTCTCTCTACTTTTCACCCCTCTTTCTGCTGCTGGCTAGAAATTTGAATTTCATAGTCAGCCCCAAGGGAACATTCAACTTTGGAAGACGTGCTTTCTACCTGTGGACTTGCCCCATTTCTTTCATCCTGTCTGTTTCCATAGAGTAACTAGTGGTAAATTTTTTAGTAACAACATGGTTGTTTGGGAAATTGGAATAAAAGGGTTTAGTAACCAAGTTGTGTTGCTGATCTATGGTGGACAACAGAGGACTTTTCCCCAGCCACCTGCGTCCAATAGGACAGTAAGAAAGTGGCAGGCATACAAGGGAGGGCTTCTTTATCACAACAGTACAGGGGCTGGAAACCCTGGAGATCTTAATGGTGGAGGAACGAAGTTCTTCTCCACTGAATGTCCTTCACACGAGGGGAGAGTGATTTGGGTAAAGCATGGAATCTATAGTGTGCATTTTTTAACTTGAGTAATAAAATACAAAATGCTTCATTTTACAGGCTTATACTCATATTTAATCTTAGTGACTTCCAATTTAAGATTCATTCTGAAAATGGTTAAGTTAACTCCTTGCTGTACCCAAGCAGAGGCTCTGACACAGTTCAGGGCCTTTCATATTTATTCTTTCACGTAATCCAGCACTGACATTATAATGCTCTGTGGAATTGTTTCATAATAATAATGATTGCTAATGCTAGGAACTAAGTCTAATGTCTTTTTATAAATTAGCTCATTTAATTCTTGCTACCCTATGAGACAGCTACCATAATTATTCCCATTTTACAGATGGGGCAACTGAGGCATAGCTAGGTTAAATAAGGTTACACAGCTAGTAAGTGACTTTAGAGCCCATCTCTAAACCACGCTAGTTTCATATTTAAGTATGGTCTTTAGTAAGCTGTAAAACTCAGTGAAACTAGGGATCATCTTCTATCCCTTATATCTAGCATAATGAGCAACAAATAAATGATTATTGACTTGACATTGCTTATAAACTTAATATGAGAATAATATAGGAATTCTGCCACCACCTGTCCTCTTAGTGGATCTGACACAAACCCTCTAATTTTATAATTTGTTTGACAAAATAATCTCACTATCGCCATCTCATTCTGATTCCTGGCAGACTATGTCTCTAGAAAAATTGGTCTAGATATTATATCTGTGGTTAGAATCAAAGCTTTTATTTGACCTCTCTGAAACACACTGATAGTACATTTGATTTACTCATAGCTTTCTATTATTTTTACCAAGGCCAAAAGTCTACTTTCAAAATGAGTGTGTCATAGTAATAATTCTTGCCATATGTAATATACATTTATTCCTAAAGAGCCAGTTGATAAACTGACTCAAATTTCAACTGTACTTGGGAAGTTTGTTTCCTAAAGTTACTTTATATTGAGCATTTTATTTAAAAAAACAAATTTAAAAAAACCTCATTACTTTTGTATATCTATATACATTACACTTGTGTCCAACGTATTAATTTTTTTTTATGGTTCATACTTTTGTGTCCTGTTTAAGAAATCCTTGCCTGCTCTGAGGTAATGAAGATGTTCTTTGTTTCCTGCCAAAACTTTATTGTGTTACCTTTCTCATTATGGTGTCAAAAGCATTACTGGTAAGAGAATGAAAAAGCAGAATGGGAGAAAATATATGAAAAAAGATGCATATCCACAATATATAAAGAACTCTTACAAATTAATTTTTAAAAGACTGAAAGCCAACTTTTAAAAATGAGTAAAAGACTTGAACATTCATGTTACAAATGGCAATATCCAGATGGCCAAAACATACAAGGATTCCTTTTTTTTTTTCCATTTTCCCTTTACTTCTAATAAGAGCCTATGTATGTAATTCAAATATTCAAATACTGTACATTTTTACTACTGACATTCTAAAATAGTATGTTTATGAAGCATGAGTATTTGTGTGTGATTACATTAAAATACAATGTCCTTTAAAAAATAAAAATAAGTTACATCTGTGTCAGTCTTCTAAAAAAATGCTCATGTTCCAAGTCTGACTCCTAGCAATAGTAGTAACCTAACTAGGGGGACTTATTTAGCCTTAAAAAGTCAGTAATATATTGCACTGATTGAAGAATGCCTCCTCAGACTGATCATCAGAGAATTCCTGCAATTTCTTTGATGAAGCTCTTCTTGGGGTCCCCCTCAGAATACAGCCATGATCAAGCTCAAGTTCCCAAGTGAGCCAAAAATACTGAAAAAAAGCAAAGAGGTGGCTGGAATGGATTCTCCCTTGCTTCAGTTCCTCTGTTGCTCCTTCCCCCATCTGAATTACTGACACTTGAAAGCTCAGGAATTTCCTGGAAGTGTGTTAATAATAGCATTAGCTGCAACCTGTCTCCATCCACTGGGGCATGGAGTTGTCTCATTCAGGATCCAGTGGCTACAGCCACGGAGCTATCGGGTTCCATCTTTATCTCCACCCTCACCTCCATGCTTTCTTTATGCCCAACTGGATCTAGTGTGCTGGGGGAATCTTGGGGTCTGTGTATCTCCCAAGTTGAAATACAGCTTTCTCCCAGCCAAGGACCTTCTGTACCAGCCCAAGAAGACCTCAGTAGGGGCCCAGGAATTGGCTTGCTCTAAAGTGACCTTTCCTTGACACTGGTGGTGAGACTTAAGACTAGGAAAAAAGCCTGAGAGCAAGAGTAGTCTTTCAGCCTGCCTTCATATGAGCTCCACAGCTGCTTCTTATGGCAGCCAAAAGAATCCTCCACTCTAAAGTTTTACATTAGGGTTTGGAGCCAAGGCGTTCACAAGTGTACATTTGCAGGCTTCTGTCCTCTGAGACTATATTTCCCACAAATCTCTTGAAGAGATGGCAGGTTGCCTCACGACAAGGGTTAAATATATCAGGAACTTCTAATCAAATTTTACTATCTTATTTTCAGTCATGATTCTAGATCCCTAGCATTCTGGAATAATTTATTTTTAGGTTATAAATATAATTCAACTTTGGGTTAAAAATTGTTCTCTCTGGCTTCTAAAAGATCAAGTTAAATGCTTCTAGTTAGTATAGAATATTGGATAGCTAAAAGCACTCCATGTCTATGCTAAAATTATGTTTGCAAACACTGTATTTATCTAACTGGATTAATATTCTGAACATTTTTTTTAAGAGTGAAAAGTAAAAGGCAGGGATCCTGAGAGCTCAGTCTGATGGGTATTTGCCTAAACTTCCACGGACTGATTCCAACAGGGCAGATGTTCATCATCCACAGCCCTAGGTGATGGTTTTGTTTTAAGCAAAGAACTAATGACATCTCTGACGGTCCCATTGATCCTCTGCTCACACCATCCTCAGACTATTCTTAACTTCTTAATAACAGTTCTTTTCTCCTTCTTTAGGAAGAATTGATTTTTTCAGTTTAGTCCTTATGACTCGCAGAACAAAGAATATGAAGATTTTTGGCTTTAGAAGATGAAAGATCATAAACAGATGTGGAATTAAAATGGATTCTTATTTTTAATATAATATCCTTCCTGAAAAATCAATATGGCTAAAACCATTAAAAAAAAAGTATACCCCCTAAAGTTACTGAGAATACATCTAGCAATTCTAATGGGAGAAAACATCTAAGTTGACTTTACTTAAACTGAAAAAGAATAACAACAAAGGTCTCTCCGAGAGAGAAAGAAACATGAAGCCCTTGGAGGACTTTTGCAGCTACATAAATTCCTGACAGCTTTCCAGTTTATGCGAGCGATCGGAGGAGGAGCAGCAGCAGCAACAGCGTGATAGTGGTTGCAGCCAACACTGGCAGCTACTCACCACGTGCTGGGACCTGTGCTAAGGTCTTTACAGGCTTTACTTCATTTAATCCTTAAGGAAAAACCTTAAGAGATACATACAATCATTGTTGTTATTATTCCTCTTTTTCACTGTATTAGTCTGTTTCTGTTGTTTTAAACTGAATACCTGAAACAGGATAATTTATAAGGAAGCAAAATTTATTTCCTACAGTTTGGTGGCTAGGAGGTCCAAGGTGGCTAGGAGGACATCTGGTGAGGGTCTTCTTGGTAGTGACTCTCTACATTGATGCAGGGTGTTGCATAGCGAGAAAGGCCTGAGCAAGAGAGCTAACCTTCTCACTCGTTCTCCTTATAAAGCCATCAGAACTATGCCCATGATAACTCATTGCACAGTCCTCATGATCCAATCACCTCTTAAATGCCCTACCTTTCAAATAATTGTATTTTCCACCCTCTTATTACTATTACAGTGGGGATCAAGTTTACAACACATGAACTTTTGGGAGACACATTTGACCTACAGCTGTCACATAATTAAAATCTGGTAAATCAGGATTTGAACCCAGATCCTGATCTAAACACCTGTCCTCAGAATTTTAGGACTGAAATAGTCCTTACACAGTTTCTAATTCAATCTCTCATTTTATAGATTAAGGGACTGAGGCCAAGAGTACAAATGATTCATCTTGAGTTTCACAGTTAGAGTTAGTGGAAGAGCAAGGCAAGAAGTCTCCTGACTTCTAGATTAGTGTCCTTGGCAGTATAAAAGGTCAATATAATAGCCCTCAACCCTTGAGTGATAAATCTCATATTTCAATTTCTAGAGTAAAAAAAAAAAAAGATGTCACCAAGTATAACACCATCAAGCACACACATACACACACATATACACATCCATTGGATAGGCCAAGACACCAGGTGAGTACCTGGTTCTTCCCTCCACCTGCCATCTTAGGTGGCGTCTGTGGGATGCGGAGGCAGAACCATCCTATGCAGGGCAGCACTGGGAGAATTCAGGATACTTGAAGAAACGGGTGAGATTGGCTGATGACAGGAATTTGAGTGGCCCAAGGAACTGCCATCAGTAACAACTGAGAAGGTGAGAGGCCAAGACATCCAGAACTTTCCAGTGCTGCGGAGTATGTAGGATGTATCCAGAAATCAAACCCCACAAGAAAAGAACTGGAAATAGAGTGGAATGTGTGAGAAAAAAAGGAAAACTGAGGAGTAGCAGGCCTAGCCAGCAGAGATGTGCCCTGACCTCTCAGCTTCGGAAAGAGGGACATGACACTAGACAAGTGTGAAAGTGCCATATCTCCCCATCATTTTATTGCAAAATTTTTCAAAGATACAGAGGAGTAGAAAGAATCATACAGTGTACACCTGAATTCTCCCACCTAAGTCTGACAGTTAACATTTTACTACACTTGCTTTATAAGATTTATCTATATATCCATCCCTCTATCCATCTGTATCGGTCTGTTTCTGTTGCTTATAACAAAATACATGGAACTGGGTAATTTATAAAGAAAACGAAATTTATTGCTTACAGTTTCTGAAGCCGGGAAGTCCAAAGTCCCAGGAACACATCTGGTGAGGGTCTTGGTGGTGGCTTTACAGCAATGCGGGGGTCTCACATGGCAGAAAATGGTGGAGCAGAGAGAGCAAGAGACTAAACTCTTCATTCACTCTCTTTTTAAAGTCCTCAGAACCACACCCATGACCACCATTTTTAATCCGTTCATTACTGCATGGTCTTACAATCACTTCTTCAAGGCCCCACCTTTCAATTATCGAAGTAGGATTTCCCACTCTCAACAGCTACACTGGGGATTAAGTTTTGAGGGAACATTCAATCCAAGGCATTCTGCCCCTGGCCCCCCAAAACTCATGTCCTTTTCACATGCAAATACATTCATTTCATCCCCAAAGTCTTAGTTTGTTTCAACTCAAAAGTCAAAGTCCAAAGTCCTGTCTGTGAAATCAAAAGAAATTATTTGCTCCCAAGATACAATGGTGGGACAAACGTAGGGTACATATTCCTGTTCAAAAAGGGAGAAATGGGCCAAAAGAAAGGGGTAACAGGTCTCAAACAAGTCCAAAACCCAGCAGAGCATGCACTGAATCTTAAAGCTGTTGAATCATGTACCTTGACTCCATGTTCGACGTCCTCTGCACACCGGCGGTCCCCAAGTCCTCAGGCAGCACTGCTCCCATGGCTTTCCTGATCTGAGGCCATGCTTCAGCTCTTGCAGGCTGGTACTGCACACTGGTAACTCCACAGGCCTGAGGTCTCCACGGCAGTCCCACTCTCACAGCTCCACTAGGCATGGTGCTGACAGGGCTTCTCTACTGCACTCTGACACCACATTTCTGCTCAGTATTGCTCTAGTGAAGGCTCTATGAGGTGAACCCACCCCTGTAATAAAGTTCTTCCTGGGTCCCCAGGCTTTTCCATACATCTTTGAAATTGGGGTGGAGGCTCCCAAGCCTCCACAGCTCTCATATTGTGCGAGGCTTCAGACCTAATACAACGTGGACGCCGCCAGGGCTTCTGGTTTGCATCTTCCAAAGCTGCAGGTCCAGCCACACCTGGGGCCAATTTAGCCATGCTGGAGCAGCTGAAACAGCTGGAGTGCTCACAGTACTGGAAGCAGCTTCCTGAGGTGGCCCGAGGCAGCAAGCCTGTGGAGGGCACCTCAGGCCTGTTCCCCAAGACCATTCTGTCTCCTTAGGCCTTGGCCCTGTAATGGAAGGGTTGGCCCCAAAGGCTTCTCCAATGCCTTCAGGGCCCTTTTGCCCTTCCCTTGATAATCCCTTTCATTTGTACTAATCTACTCAGCACCATCGTATTTTTCTCCTGAGAATGCTCTCTGCTTCTCTACCACATGGCCAGGCTACAAATTTTCTGAATCTTTTTATGCTCTGCTTCCCTTTTAAATTCTGGCTTTACATCATTCTTATGCTGCCTAACTCAGCATCAGCTGTTACAAGTAGCCATGAATGTTTTGCCTCCTGAGTGTTTTGCTGCTTAGAAATTTCTTCTGCCAAATACCATGGTTGACAATTCTTAAGTTCCAACTTCCACAAAGTCCTGGGGCACAGACAGAGTGCAGTCAAATTCCTTGCCAGTTCATAGCAAGCGTGATCTTTGCCCCAGTTTCCAAAAAGCTCCTTCTCATTTACAGCTGAGATCTTCTCGGAATGGTCTTTACTGTCCATATTTCTATCAACATTTTGTTCACCACCATTTAACCGGTCTCTAAAAAGTTCCTAACTGTCCCTGGTTTTCTTGTCTTCTACACTCACACCAGCAGCTAAGCTTTTTCTAGCCTGCTCCTTCAAATATTTCTAGCCTTTCCTCAACACCCAGTTCCAAAGCCATTTCCACATTTTCAAGTATCTATTATAAGCAACATCCCACTTCTCTGTACCAATTTTCTGTATTTCATTTCTGTTGCTTATAACAAAACTACCTGGAACTGGGTAATTTATAAGACAACAAAATTTATTGCTTACAGCTTCTGAAGGTGGGAAGTCCAAAGTCCCAGGAATACATTTGGTGAGGGTCTTGATGGTGGCTTTACAGTAGTGCAGGGCTCTCACATGGTAGAAATAGTGGAGCAGAGAGAGCGAGAGACTAAAAACCTCCTCATTCACTCTCTTTTTAAAGCCCTCGGAACTACATCCATCACCACCATTTTTTATGCATTCATTACAGCATGGTCCTGCAATCTAATCACCTCTTCAAGGCACCACTTTTCAGTTACATTATAGGATTTCACACACTCGACAGTTACAGTGGGGATCAAGTTTGGAGGGAACATTCAAATCAAGGCACCATCTTTCTTTATCTTTTACATTTTATTATATTTATATCTTACATTTTACTACATTTATCCTGCAGTATATTTATTCATCTACCCATCTTCTATCCGTCTTATTTTTGAAACATTTCAGAATAAGTCGCATACATTGGTACATGTCACTCCTGAACACATTAGCATGCACATCATCAACTAGAGTTGTTTCTTTTTCTCTTTTTGAGATTAAAATTATATGCAGTAAAATGCACAAATATTAAGTCATTCATTGTGTATCAACAAATGCACACACCTGTCTAACCCAAACCCCTATCAAGGTATAAAACATTACCATTCTAGTAAGTTCCCTCAGGCCCCTCTTCAGTAAATCCCTCTCCACTATACCAGAGGCATCCACTATTCTGATTTTTTTCACCATAGATCTATTTGCCTGTTCTAAAATTTTGTTTAAATGGAATAATACATTATTATGTAATAATGTATCTTTTGTGTAAGGCTTCTTTTACTCAACTTAGTGTTTTTGAGATTCATCCATGTTTTTATGAGTACCAGAGGTTCATTCCTTTTTAATTGCTGAGTAGTATTCCATCATATGTATATACCACAGTTTGTCCGGTCTTGAAGATGTTTTCTGTATTTAGCTATTATGAATAAAGCTGATAAGAATATACTTGTACAAGTCTTTGGGTGGACATCTGCCTTATTTCCTTTAGGTAAATACTTAGGAGTAATATTTCGGGTCATTGGGTAGATGTATGTTTAATTTTATAAGAAACTGCCCGAATTTTTTTCCAAAGCAATTGTACCTCTTTACATTCTCAGCAACAATGAGTGTAAGAACATTCTGGTTGCTCTATATGCTTGCCAATATTTAATGTTGCCAGTTTTTACAATTTTAGCTGCCAAAATGGTCCATTTTCTACTCCCATAATTTAGAGGGGGAAACAATAATTACTTCCATCTTTTGTGGAATATTCTAAAAAGCATATATACTTCACAGGGCCTGGTTTTCCAAAGCCTTGCAGTTTCTAATATTGACCTTGCAAGGACAGGAAATTTTCCTCAGCCTATAAGTCTCTGGTGTAAGATAAAGATTTGTGGCACAGTAGGTTGCTGGCTCAAAGGCAGACTAGTTACTGATTGTTATGTAAAGATACTGAGAAATTGCTATAAGAAGGAATGTTTGTTAAGATCAAATATTTTGTTGATAGCCTTACTGGAATGTCATTGGGCTTGTTTCACTAAAAGTTACCAGCCTATATCGTTAAACTATAACCCCACCTTTGTTCTCTTCCTGTAACTTCCTGGTCTGGAAAATAAATGCAGGAAGAGAACCCCAATTCGGCGTTAATTTTCCCAAGGAAGGGATGCCTCTTTCTGGAGGGTCCCGGGAAAGTTAACCACTTCGGGGCTTCTCACTTCTCTGAAGAGATGGGCTTTGAGTAATCCTTTGTGTCTCTGTCACCCAGGGGAAGTGGGGTGACAAATCCATGGGGGGCGAAGCAACACAAAGCAACAATCTTTAGCTCTGATGATAACATTTATTGGGTGCTTATTATGTGCCAGATACATGTTAACCATGCAACCCCATTGTATAGGAACTTCTTTATTACAACATTTTACAAATGAAGCTACTGAGACATAGACAGCAACTTCATCAAGGCAACACGTCAAGTAAGTGGTACCATCTGTACTTGCCTGACTCTTCCAAAGCCCATCCATGGTCTTAATCTCTCTTCTATAGCACATTCTACATCTGGTACTAAGACAGAAAATGATTTCACATTTGGAGCTTCTGCCTCTCCTTTCTTCTGCATAACTGTCTCCTTCAATGAGACACACAAGTCCTCTTTGGTTAGTGTATTAGTCCATTTGTGCTGCTTATAACAGAATACACGGAACTGGGTGATTTATAAAGAAAAATGACATTTATTGCTTACAGTTTCTGAGGCTGGGCAGTCCAAAGTCCATCTGGTGGTGGTGACAGTGACCCAGTGGTCTCACATTGCAAGATGGTGGAAGCTTGATACAGACTTTCAGGCTTTGCAGTGCTACAAAGAAAAAGGCTTTTGGAGACAGTTTTAAAGATCTTTTGTTTAAATTAAACTCAATCATGTAGTGCCAACGATGTACATCACTGGATGGATGAGAGCACTATATGAAACATGGTGATCATGCTTGTGCCGCACAGCCAAAAAGCCTGCATAACTACCAACACCAGTATCAGGGATCTTAAATGTAAAAAGAAAATCTCATCTAAAAATGGATGAACTATGGTAAGAAACAGCTCTGATTTCAGGAAGTACCAGGGCTTATCTCCTGCCAGTCTACATACTCTCTGAAAAGAGTGGATTTAGCTGTCATTTCAGTGATCGTTTTTACTCATAAGTGACAATTATCTTTAAAATTTTCTTTTAAATGTTATACAATTAAAATGGCAATAAATTTAACATAGATTGAAGCTTAAAGATTAACAACAATATATATTGCTGGAAATAACAGTAGACTATAATTAGAGTTATATTTATTCTTCTATTGAGAAAGAGTTGTGTTTTTTTTAACTTAAGGGACTACTTAAAATGAGGTTTCTGGTGACAGCCTAGGAAAGTACTGATGACTTGCATTTCTGCAATACAAAGATGTGAAATTCAAATATACTAGTAGATGTTTAAACACATTAGCAATTACATCAAGTGTCCAGGTACTAAAAGGAAAAAAATTTTTTTACCTAAAACAAATAAAAGATTAGTCTTGAAAATAGAAGTATAAGCAGTACTCTAACTGATAGATTCAAGGTTTCATTTTTTTCCCCCCGCTATGAACATTAGCCTTCTTTGGGGCTTTAACCAAAACCCATAAAGTAGCTGGACTTTCTATGCCTCATTATGTTTTAAGAGTTTCACTTTCATTAACTTATTTTCCAAGAACACTGAGTTAAATGAGTTCCATGGATCCCATTTTATTCATAACCATAAAGTCAGAATGAAAAGTTAAGTTAGTGTTTGTGGCCAAAAAACTGTTAGACATCAGATCTGTTTCCCAGTCTTTTGGTTATTCTATTGAACCACACTCTTTCCACGTGTACTTCAATTCAACTCTCTTCATTCATGTCTATTAACTTATTCAATCAAAACAAACTTAGTTTTTTGATGGGGGGTCCAGAAATGTGACAGCTCAAACACAAACCACTTCTCATCTTTTATTTCCTTTATCATCTTTTCAACTTACATGAGAACCCAGAGGTCTAAAAGAAAAAATTTTAAAAATGTGTAATGTTTTTTAAAAAGTTTGATCATTCTAAAGCATTTGCTTCAGCCAGAAAATCAGTCCTTCTCAAGTTACATATCTCTAGTTCCCCATTCAGTTTTTTTGATTTTATGCATATGATATAGTGCTGATGTGGGCAACTACTGGAAATAGTTATATTCAAGAGGATGATCATCCAATTACTTAGAGATATTTCCTGGACAATTAATCAAGAGAAATAATTTCTGACATTCTATTGAATTTAATGCTCTGACTTAGATTTTAAATAATCAGCAAATATCTACAGTTTGAAGTACGAATAGAAACATTTCCGAGGGCTGTGAACTTTAAGTCTTGCCCTCACTGGTTCTTTCTTTCTGAACCTCAGCCTACCTTTATTAAATACAGCACTTCTACTGACTTTAAAAAAAAATGGAACCATATAATAGCTGAGGTACTTTCGGAAGATTAGCAACGGGCCATTGTGTTTGATTTATTATGCCCATTGATAAATAATCACATATCACAGAGTAGTGAGAGTCAGGTAAGTAAAACAAGAGCAAATTGTGTTTCATTTTAAGTGTTGCTTTACTCTAAGAAACTTGGGTTTCCAAATATCATTTTCAGATTTCTGCTAATCTACAAACAAAAACCTACAAAGAATAATTAATTATATTATTTGTATGAAATATAACTTCTATAAAGCACTATATTTGGATGAAAGAAAAATGTCAGAGAAAATTATTAAAGCAATGAAATAAAATTACTGATTGCATATCCCTTTCACTTAGCAACAATAAATGATGTTAAAGAATGACATAGAAGTAAAACTGCAAATTTAATGTTTGTAATTTTGGAAATCTTTTTAGTGCAGCTCAGAATCGGTAAATTGGTCATTAGATACTGGCAGTTAAAATTGAGGCTTTAATTTATTTATTTTTAACAAACAAGCAATGAAACTATTTAAAAAGGAGTTATGCCAAGGATCTAAGCACCATACTCTTCAAAAATAAAACTCAAATCTGACTTATGACAAGTCAAATAGAGGGACTTTAAAGAGACCACCAGATTAGTTTTGATGTGTCCCTTCACGTTTGGGGCTACAGGGAAATTTGATCTGACTCTCATTTGTACTAGTTTCCTACTGCTGCTATAACAAATTATCAAAAACTTAGTGGCTTGAAACAACGACAACTTATTATCTTACAGTTCTGGGGTCAGAAATCTCACTAAGCTAAAATCAAGTTGTGAGCAAGGATGTGTTCCTTTTGGAGGCTCTAGAAGAGACTCAATCCCCTTGCCTTTTCCAGCTTCTAGAGGCTGCTGGCATTCCCTGGTATATCACTCCAACCTCTGCCTCTATCTTCACATCTTCTCTGACTGCCCTGCCTTCTCTTTCACATACATTGACATTTATGATTATACTGGGCCCACCTAGAAAACCCAAGATAATCTCCCTACTTTCAGATCCTTAACTTAATCACATCCCTTTTGCACAGCCTCTTTTGCTGTGTAAAGTAACACATTTGTAGATTCTGGGTATTACGTGTGGACATCTTTGGAAGGAATGCAGGGGAGGCAGCTATTCTGCCAACCATACCAGAGTAGTTCCTGCTGGCTAGCTGTTGGGAGATGAGTCAGAGCAGGCAGCCCCACTGGGCAATCTGCATTACAAGACAACGTCAAGGCAAAGGACAGCCTTAGTGTTTTCCATGGACCAGATGTGGGTAGCATGAGTGAGAGAGAAAGAGAGATTCAGTCAGTGCGAGCAGTAGATGGACCTCAGAGGAGAGAAGCCAAATGAGCAGTAGATGGACCTTGGAGGAGAGAAGCCAAATGTCCCCAATTTCCCAGAAGATGAAGGGAAAGCACAAGTAAAGACCTAGACACATGCTCCTCATATGGGACCTGAGGACCAGTGCTGGTCCCCAGACTATATGTTACCAGTCTACATGGAAAAGTACAGAAATTGAAAAGAAGCTTTTAGAAATTTTTATAGTAGTTTGACAGAGTAATTTTATGTCTTCTTGAATGTGATAATTTAAAATGTGGGTTTCTTGAAGTTGATACGACAAGTGAACAGATAGCAGGTTGTTGGGAGGGAGCGGGGAGAGGAAGGGGGGAGGGAGGTTTCGGTAATTGGCCACAATAATCAAGCACATTGTATATTGACAAAATAAAATAAAATTTAAATAGATAAATAAATAAATTAAATTAAATGTGCGTTTCTATTTTGTGTTTTCTTTTTGTTATTATTTTATTTTCCCAGTAACTCATTTTTACTGTGAATTTTCAAAAGTATTAGTCCATGGCAGATTGGGAATGAAAACAAAACAAAACAAAACACAGAAAACTCCTGTTCTTCACCATAGATGGTTTTTCAAGAAACCTTGAGCCAAGGAAGAGTGTATCACTCATAGAAGGGAATTCTAGGTGAAAGGTCCCCTAAAAATATCTAAGATAGAATCAGCTATAAGTACCTGCCAGGCCCAGGGAGTTCCTGCCAGCTCACTACACTATCAGTCCATTAAGAACTTTCTTGACACCCTTTCCCCTCTCCCTGCCCCATGCTCCAACCCCAGAGGTTTGGAAAGAGGAAAGAAGCCTGCACACCCTTTTCCTCCAAGACAGTCATCCCCGGTCCAGGAGAAGGGAGAGGCTCAGCTTTAAATCAGGTTTGGAGTTTTGATTATTATAAGGGACTAGACATTTTAATTATTGAATTGAGAATGTACTCTGTGGCTTAAAATGACTATAGGACTTTTTTCCATTGTATAACAGTGACAAGAAAACTCATAGGTCTGGACAAGTTTTCATCCAAGAACAGGGCAAGAACAAGCCCCACAGAACTGTTTTAAAGGAACAGTTGAGACTAGAATAGAAGTTACTTTATGGTTTCATCCCTCAAGTAACGATTGTTCAACCGAATAATCAGGTTAAGTCTTAGAGACAAGGCAAGCCGTCATGCGGAGCTACTCACATAATGATTTAAGGCAGGCTTTCTCAACTTCAGCACTATTGCTGTATTGAGTTAGATAGTTATTTTCTGGCAGGGGCTGTCCTGTGCATTGTAGGACATTCAGCAGCATCCTTCACTAACCTGTAGCACTTCCTCCCTAAGTTGAAACAGCCAAAAGTGTCTTTGGACATTGCCAAATGTCCACCAGGGTCGGGGTGGGGGGCCAAAATTGTCCCCAGTGGAGAACCAGTTATTTAAAGGAAGCAGTAAGTCTCTTTTTCTTGACTTCCCCCCACTCAGTATTTACTTCCCTATCAAGATCCAAAGCATCTGAGATTCCATCACTCGACACCCTCATTGCCCATTCCAGGCATCCTCTTTTAAATTCAAAGTCCTCTGAGAAAAGACATTGAGCTGTTAACCAGTCATTGATACATTAGTGTGTACAGGATCATCAGATTTCTCTCTTTTACAGATAGTTAATACTGGTATGGTACATTAGCTGTCTGAGACCAAGAGTGAGGCACAGGCATTTGGGAGAAGGCTGTTGGTTCCTCCCATTTCTGAAACCTCTCTTGAGCTCATCTTCTCCCCAAACCCTGCTACCAATTCTCTCAGCAACTCCACCTCTCACCTCTATTATGGCAATAAATTTTTACCATGCCCTCCTGAATCCATTTCATGCCCTCAAACTCACCCTCCACATTGTTCTTGGAATGATCTTTCTCATAAAGTCTTTAAAGACCTGCCATCACCCAGAGTAAAACACCTAAGCTCTTTAACAAGACATACACCCTAACCTCCTCCCAGACTGAATTATTTCTATACCCAAGCCTTTGCCTTTGCTGTTCTCTTACTCTTTCTTTCACCACCCCTTTGTTTATTGGAAAACTCCCACGTAACTTTCAGTCTCAACTCAAGCACTTAAGTCTTTGAAAATCTTTCTCTGATTCACTCAGCAATATTTAAGTGCTCCTTTTTCCATGCTCCCAGATAACAGTGAGGATATCTTTAGTGGAGTATTAACCTCTTTGTGTTCGAATTATTTTCTTATGAGATTTTCATCTCCACTAGGCCATGAGCTCATAGAAAGTAAAAACTGTGGTCTGGTTGTTTAGTTGAAGAAGTTCATGACACATTTATAGAACCCTATGTGATCAGGCCCATGCGTTCCTCTTTGTCTTGATCAGCCACACTCTCTGTCTTGCCTTCAATTCCCAAATCATGCAGGCCTTCATGTAGTTCTAATGTGTCATGTTCTCTCCTACCTCCAACCTCCCCATGTGGCCTTTTCTCCTATTTGCCACGCTCTTTCTTTTGTCCTCCCTTGAACTCTGTCCCTGAAACCTCTGTTCATTTTCCACCTCTCAGCTAAACATAACTTCTTCCAGGAACTTCCTTGAATTTCCAGACCAAAAGAAGTCTCTCTGTTTACTCTTCCAAGATATCCTGTACTTCTTTTTGTACGATTTTTCACTTATTACGATTTAGTTAAGGAGACTCTCAAACTATCGCACTCAGGTGTAAGAGATGTATTATTTCATTTTCTAAGCAAAATTAAATCTAATTCTGAACTTCCAACTCACCAGTGTGGCCAAAAACAGAGTCAAAATCAAAATCAGTCATGCTTTTGCAAGCCTGTTAGAACACAGAATAATTCTGGAGGCTCTGTAGCGCCTAGGATTTGGGGTAAAGGCCTCTAGTCTTCAGTCCATAGTTGTCCATGGTCCCTGCTAAGATGCTCATTGTCCAGTTTTAAGACCATTCAAAGACAGAAGGCTCTGGTGCTTCATGCCAAGCTGCCAAGCTTTAGGGCTGCATCAGGCTGAGTGTCCTGACACCCAGGGTTCTCCTCCAAGTGGCACCCTACAGTCACTTTCCTCTGGGGCCCCAAGACTTCCCAGTGACCCCAGAATTGCAACTTTTGCTTCTAGCCTCTAAGCACTAATCTCACCCCTAACATTTGCAGGGGCCAGTGCAACAGTAAAATGGAGACTATATCCCATATGTCCAAATATTTCAGAATTATAAACCAAGCCAATGAGCTATCAAACAAAATGTGCTCTATTGTTCTTTGCTGACAAATATACTTTCATAATTTCCTAGGCCACATTCAAATTAAAACTTCTTGGATTCCTCAGAGTTCTGTGTTGGAACATGGTGGCCTGGTAAGAACTGATTCCTATCCCATGTCCCTAGCAGCATCCCAAACTTCAAGGGGATTCACATGCACACGTGTGGAGTCTTCAGCTTGCAAAACCAAGCTATGTCCACACCCATGGAAACAGCCAACCTTTAGTCACCCTTTGGGCCTAAGGAGTGCTCAGCTGATGCACAATAGACTGAACAGACTCTGGAAGGCGGAGCTGTTTGGGTTAAGAATTCCCTGGAGCCCAGAATATAGTCTAAAGGAGAGGATTCAGGTTCCAGGTGGACATGTTCCCTTGGCTTCACAGTCTCATCACCCTGGCAGAGCAGGGGTGACCAAAGGAGGGCCAGAGCAGGGTACCATAAAGCATGGAGTCCAAAGCAGGGGTCTCTCTTGTCCGGGTCTGCAGCAGTCCTGAGATCAGGTTCTTAGGCACTGGCACTGCTGGGCTTAACTCCTCAGCACACAACAGGAAGAGGCACAATAAACAGTAAGAGGCAAAATAATCTTTTCCTATATGCTAAATCAATTGAGAGTTGACTATCAATGCTAATTTACTTGATACTGATGTATGGAAGCCAATCTAAAGGGCCATCAGGATGTTGCTAACCTAATAAACAAAATCTTTGTTTCCCAAAGTTGTAAAATAATTATTAACAGCTTTTGTTAGAAGTAAATATTCCATAATAAAATTTTTGAAATATATATATTTTGTGTGTGTGTGTGTGTGTGTGTGTGTGTGTGTGTGTGTGTGTGTGTGTGATACTGGGTTAAGCAAAGTTTTTTGGTTTTGGCGGGGTTTTTTTGTTTGTTTTTTTCACTGAAACATAACTGATTATACATATCTATGGGGTACAGCATTGAATATAAATACCTGTGTGCAATATGTGATGCTCAAATCAGGATAATTAGTATATTCAACATTACACAATGTAGGACTGGGCAAAGACTTTATGAATAAGACCCCAAAAGCACAAACAACAAAAGAAAAAATAAATAAATGGGATTATATCAAAATAAAAGCTTCTGCACAGCAAAGGAAACAACAGAGTGAAAAGACAACCTGCAGAATGGGAGAAAATATTTGCAAACTATACATCTGACAAAGGATTAATATGCAGAATGTACAAGAAACTCAAACAACTTCACATTAAAAAGCAAATAACCCAATTTTAAAAGTGGGCAAAGGAACTGAACAGACATTTTTCAAAGGAAGACATAAAATGGCCAACAGGTACTTGAAAACATGCTCAGCATCACTAATCATCAGGGAAATACAAATCAAAAACCACATTGAGATATCATCTCACCCCAGATAGACTGGTTATAATCAAAAAGACTGATAATAACAGATGCTGATGAGGATGCAGAGAAAGGACAATTCTTCTACACTGTTGGTGAAACTGTAAATTAGTACAGCTACTATGGAAAACAGTACGGAGGTTTCTCAAACAACTACAGATACGTCTGCCACGTGATCCAGCAATCCCACTTCTAGGTGTAAATACCCAAAGGGATGGAAATTATCAAATCGAAAGGATACTTGCACTCCCATGTTTATCTCAGCTCCATTTACAATAGCCAAGATATGAAACCAACCTAAATATCCATCAATGGACAACTGGATAAGGACAGTGTGTTACACATACACAATGGAATACTACTCAGGCATAAAAAGGAATGAAATTCTGCCATTTGCAACCACATGGATGAGCTTGGAAAAAATTATGTTAAGTGAAATAAGGTTAGCACAGAGGGAAAAATACTACATGTCCTCACTCATAAGTGGGAGCTAAGAGAAAAAGAAGGAAGCAAAGAAAGACCACAGTGGTATGTTGAACTTGCAGAGGGAGAGAACATACCTAGGGGTGCCAGGATGGGGGCAGGAGAAAAACATTAGGGAAAGTTTGGGTGGGGGACATGGGGAATAATTGCAATTTGAGGTGGTGGGCATGCTGATAGCATTGATTTGCTCACCACAACTTGGGCACAGTTGCTAACAGTCAGCTCTTGCTCCATGAATATGTATAATCAATAACAATAATAAAACAAACATAATCGTACATATCTATGGGGTACAGCACTGAATATCAATATCTGTGTGCAATATGTGATGCTGAAATCAGGAAAATTAGTATATTCGACATTATGCAATGTAATCATTTTCTGTAACCCTTTACCAAAGTTTTAAAGCAAACTTTTTTTTCTTTAATGCAGAACTTCTAGGAGCCTTTAATAAAAGAATGTGGCCTGTGAACTTCTAAATAGGCAAAAAAAGTAAGTGGTATTTCCCAAACTTGAACGTGGTGTGTGTGTGCATGTGTGCCTGCCTGCACATACATGTGTAATATATCTCTTAGGCACTAGAATTCTGAAAATGCTATCAATCGAATAAAACAAAATCATTGTGTAAGTCTTAATTCTTGAGCACAAGTAATAGAAACTATTTATGGCTAGTTTAAGGAACAAAGGAATTAAGCGGAAAGGTATCAAGGGAGTTGTTTTAGTCTGTTTTGTGTTGCTATAACAGAAATACCTGAGACTGGGTAATTTATAAAGGAAAGAGGTTTATTTGGCTTACGATTCTGGGACAGTTGCATCTGGCAGGGGCCTCAGGCTGCTTCTACTCATGGCGGAAAGTGGCAGGCAGCCAGCGGGTACAAGCAGATCACATGGAAAGAGGAAGCAAGAGAGAGAGAAAAGGTGCCAGGGTGTTTTTAAGCAACGAGCTCCCATGGGAACTAATCGAGTGAGAACTCACTCATTAATCCCCCTTCCCCCAGGGAGAGCATTAATCCATTCTTGAGGGATCCACCCCCATCACTCAATCAGTTTCCAACACTACCACATTGGGGATCAAATTTCCACATGAGTTTTGGAGGGGACAATACATCCAAACTCCATCAGGAGTCTTCAAGAATCAGACTTGGAAAGCAAGCAGCTTGAACAGTAGAAACCACAGCAGGCAGAGCCCTGTCCTTGTACTACTGTTACTGAGATAAATTAATTCCCAATCATTTCCATTCCCTATGTTACAGGGAAATTCTCACATATAATAAGCAAAAAAACAAAACCAGATGCAAAAGAATATAAGCCCAATTCCACCAGAAAGAGAGAGAGTTACAGAAAGTCTTTGAAGGAATTAAAACAAAATATTCACAATGCTTTTTTATAGGTAATGAAGTTACAGGTGATTTTTATTTTACTTATGTATATGAATTACATTTGTAATTATAAAAAATAAATATTTTTATAACTATTTTTGCCAAGTCTAAAAGAAAAATTGTTTCAATGCTAAATTTTTGTAACAAAGTCCATGTTCACAATATTCAAATCCTTCCTGATTTCATAAACTTTGATGAGTTTTTCTAGTTATTAGATGATATTTTGTTTCATGTTACTTGAGGATTCTTAATGTAAGAAACATTTTTAAATCTCTTTATTGACTTTTATGTGGGTAACTAGAACATTACAGAAATCACAATTTCAGTAAATTATTGGCATTCATGGTTTACCAAATCCCTGTTGTCAGTAATTAGTATGGCTGCTACTGGCTGGTGAGATTGGTAGGATCTTATAACAATAAACTCTATAGTGCTGTGTACAACTTCAGATAAGACCAATTCACAGATAATTTCACTTTCTCCAAACAAAATTAGCTCTTTATTAAAATAGCAACATAAATATTAATAAACTTGTTCTTTATTAAAAAGAAAGCAGGATTAGCAATTTAAAAAAACTCACAAAACTATTCTAAACAACACATGTCAAGAATGAAATAAAAACAGTAATTGTAATCCACTATATTTAAATAGCAACAATGAAGAGACTACACACCAAAACTTTTGAGATGCAGTCAAAGCTGTGCCCAGAGGTAAATTTATAGTCTTACGTGTCTTATTATTAAATAAGAAAGTAAAAATAAGATGAACTAAGCCATTGATTACATTCTTAAAATAACAAAATTAACTTAAGAAAAAAATAAGAAAGAAATTAAAGATGAAAAGTTATATCAATGACATATAATAAAAACTAGAAAAAATAGAATTGATAAAATATCCAAGTGTTGGTTTCTTTAAAAGATTGGAAAGTCTAATAAAAGAAAGAAAAAATGCAACTAAATAGATTAGAAATGAGAAAAGAGCTATAACTATAAATACAATAAAAATATTTTTGATTATAACTATGTGTAAAAATCTGCTAACAAATTTTAAAATTCTATAAAAATGCATGATTTCCTCAAAAATACATATTTTTAAAATTGATACTCAAGAAGTACAAGTAGTAGTTCAGTTAACCTGTCTAGGCCAAAACCATAGAAGTTTTTAAAGTTTTCAGAGAATTATCTTCCACTTGCTCACCCTGAAAAGGCTTGAAGCCTAACAGAGCTTTGGGTGAGTTACTCCAAACCTTCAAAGAAAAGGCAATTCATATGCTATGTACTAATCTAGAGTAGTTAACCTGTCTAGGCCAAAACCATAGAAGTTTTTAAAGTTTTCAGAGAATTATCTTCCACTTGCTCACCCTGAAAAGGCTTGAAGCCTAACAGAGTTATGGGTGAGTTACTCCAAACCTTCAAAGAAAAGGCAATTCATATGCTATGTACTAATCTAGAGCACAGAACAAGATAAAATATTCATTTTTTGAAGCTGATAAAGCAGAACACAAACATGTAAAACTATAGTCCAATCTTATTTATGAACATAAATGAAATAATCCCAAATAAAATGTAAGGAGTGAAATTCAACATTATTACACTAAAAAAAGAAAAAAAACACCATGATGAAACAAGAAGTATTTCATGCAGAAATAACCCAATGTTGAAAAATTTATTAACATAATTTATTGTGACAATATGCTGTTGGAGTAAAAGCCATATTACCATCTCTAGTTGCCTAGATTATGTTTAATATAATTCAACAACAACTTCTAATAAAATGCTTAGTATACTTGAACAGGAAAAAACTTCCTTAACCTCATAAAGACCTGTATTTCAGTACAACAGCTAACATTAATAGCTGGTGAAATATTAATGGCATTTCTAAAAAGTCAGGAATAAGAGCAAAGTTTTCACCATCATTTATTTCATATGTGAGATATAAATATTGTAAAGGAAAAGAGAAAACTATCATTAATTACACTTTACATGATTGGCTACTTAGAAGAGAATCAGCTAGAAGTGTTGCTGAAAGAGTTCAAAAAAATTACCAAATACAAAAATCTATAGTTCGACCCCACAAGAAGCAACCAATTATTAAAAATAATGGAAAAATGATCCCACCCAAATAGCAACAAAGATATGAAATGTCTAATAATTTAGTAAGAAATATGCAGGCATACAAAAATCACTGAAGGACATATAGGATGTCTTCAGTAATCTCGACATGTGACATGTTCCTGAATGGGAAACTTAATATTACAAAATTAGCAATTCTCCCCCCCAATCAATCTGTTATGTTGAAGCAATTCAAAAGAAAATGCTAATAGAATTTCTTTTGGAACTTGAACAAAATATAACTAAAGCTTACCTAGAAGAATAAATGCACAAATATAGCCAAAACATTTTGAAAAAGAAGAATAACATTTACCCCATTGAAAAGTTAAACACACAGTAAAGCAAATTAAAAAATGGCAATAATTAAAACAGAATGATTTAGGAACAGAGGATACCAAAAAACAAACAAACAAATCAAGAAGCCACTCCAAGAATATGTAAGAATTTAATATTTGATAAATGTGGAATTTTCAAAACAGTAGAAAGGGAGTTTTCAATAAATGATGATGCAAAAACTAAATAAATATTCAGACCATTAATCACACCTATATCAAAAATAAATTCCATTTGGGGCAAAGATTCAAATCTAAAAAATTAAAATAAAAGGAAACATAGATATTTATATAACGTTGGGATAGAGAAGACCTTTTTTACATGTATCACCAAAAGCAGAAATCATGAAAGAAAAGAGATTTATCTAAATGAAAAATGCAATATTTCTGTATATCAAAGACATCATGAATTAAATTGGTACATATATGACAAGGGGCAAAATGTCTGCAGCATACAGAATAAACAAATGGTTAGTAGTCTTAATATAGAAAGAGCTCTTACTAATCAATTAAAGAGCCCCAACAGAAAAATTAGCAAATGTGTTCATTTATTTCTTCAGCAGATACTTACTGTGCACCTAATACGTGTCAAATATTGTACCAGGGCTGCGAATAATACGATGTCAAAGAATCTAAACATCCAGACACAGTCTCTTCCCTCATACATTTTAGTTTGGGAAACAGACCCCCAAAAAGTAAATAAACAAATAAAGTTACAAACTGAAATAAGGGATTTGAGTAATGAAGAAAACAAAGGACTGAGACAGCAAACAGGAGGAGAGACAGGTAGGAACTACTTTCATTTGGGTGCTGTTGGCAGGTCTTTCTCAAAAAGTTGTATTTAAGCAATTATCTAAAGGATACAGTTGTGATAGGAAAGAGGGTGACCATGATGAGCAGCTTAAGCAGACAGAACAGCATTTACTAAGCCCCTGAGGTGCAGAAAACATCTTGGCATGTTGAAGGAACAAGTGTGCCTGTATCATAGTGGGCAATAAATAGATGGGGTTAGAGAGATAGGTAAGGGTCAAATGTGCACGGCCATGTGAAGTAAGGGGCTTAAATTTTATGCTATAAGCAACACTTTACTTGATTCAATTTATGAGAAATGCCATATTGCCACTCGATCAAGAATGTATTGAAGTGGGTTAAAAATGGTAGCAGAGAGACCAGGTAGGACTGGCTGTCACGATAGTCAGGTGAGAAAAAATATTGGTTGAGACTAAGTGATGGCATTGAACATGGAAAAAACAGAATAAAGATATATTTGAGGATAAAACTGATAGATTAAGCTGGTCTACTTGATGTAGGGGACAGGTCATGAAAAGAATCAAGGATGACTCCTAAGTTTCTGGCTTGGGCAATTGGTTGAATGATGGCGCCATTTATTGCAATAGGGAAGATGGGGAGAAAAACAGGTTTGGAGTAAGAAAGAAGAAATAACTTTTGGAAATGTTAAGTTTGAAAGATCTGAGTCATCCAAAGGAAGATATTAACAATTACATATGTGAGTTCAGAACTTAGAGGAAAGTCTAGGTAGGAAACATAAATTTGAAACTCATTAGCATAAAGATCATACTTAAGTCTATGGAAATTGATAAGATCATCCTGCATAAGAATGCAGAAAGAAAAGAAGGACCAGAATAAAGGTGAGAAACCACAACTTTCCAAAGTTAGGCAGAAGAACATTGAGCATAAAACTAAGGAGTGATTAGTGGAGGAGGAAAATCAGGAGAGAATAGCATCTTGAATATGAAGACAGAACATTTAAAGAAGCAGAGAGTAGCCAAGTTGAGGACAGTAAGGTACCATAATGGACTGGTTAATAAGGACTGATGACCTTAACAAGGGCACTTTCAGTGGTGGTGGCAGGGAAGTTACATTGTTATGGATTGAAAAGTAAACAGAAGATTAGAAAATGGAGACTATAGATGAGGGCAACTCCATTAAGAAGTCTGGTTATAAAGGAGAGCTAAGAAATGGCTAATAGATAGAGAAGATTTGCACAAGGGAAGGTTTAGTCAAAATGAAGGACTCTGGGAGTGTGTCTGCAGGCTGATGAGAATGATCCATTGAGGGAAGGAGGGATTAATGATGCAGAAGGGAGAAAGGGGAAAACCCAAGGAGAAAAGCCCTTGAAAAGGCAAAAGGGAGTGGGATCTACAGCACGAGAGGAGAAGCTTTGAAGCTTCCTCCATAGTCTCAAAAAGGAAGAATATAGTTACCTAGGTAGCTTGTTTGGAGGATCTTGTGGTGGGAAGATGAGGAAGTTTGTATGTAGTAACTTCTATTTTCTCAGGGAAATGTTAAGTAAACGGGGAGGAGGGGAACAGAATATTTTGAGGAGATGAAAAGGTATAAACAGTAATTTTAGAAGTGGGAAGCTGAGACTATGGTAAGAACATCAGCACCAATTTGAGGTTTGAGATAATGGGTTGAAAGTAAAAGTAAAACTAGTTGGTTGAGTTGTGTGATTTTTCTCAAAGAAAATGTTTAGTTGTCCCTGTCAGGCCCATGGAAGGCAAGCGGTAAGATTTATCCATGGTTGGGATTTTGTAGGGAAATTAAACTGGAAGAAATTGAGCTTCAAGAGTGCTGAGAGCATTGCATTTCAATGATTATAATAATGGACCATGGGATCTAGGTTAGACAAGGAATGAATTCAAGACGGGGGCTGATGAATAGTGGGAAAAATGAGGTTGACGAATTACCTGTCAAGCAAGAAATCCAGGATAGGAAGATGGTGATGAGACAGTGGAATGCCTGATAATGTGGTAGTTCAGGTCCTCCGAGAAGCAGACACCAAGACAGGGTTCAACGTGCAAGAATTTTATTGAGGGAACACCTGTGAAGGATAAAGGGAAGGCAGCAAGAGGAGAGAAGGGAGCCTTCATACTATAACACAGGTGTGACACTATGAAAGGAGCGGGGGATTGGGCAAGAACAGCCTAGGATTTAATGCAGCACAGTTCTAAAAAAGTTTCAGAGGAGTCCCCAAGCCAAAATTGCTCACAGAGGAGTCCTGAATCTCACATAAACGGGCCATCACCAGTACCCCCACTGGGCTCAGTCACTGACTGGAAGGACAGGAGAGGCCTGGCCTCAGTGCAAACCCAGCAGTGGGTACCCCGGGAAAGCAGGGGGAGCTGTCAGTCAACTATGCTTCCTGGAGCAAGAAATCTGGGGCGTGCACGCCCATGGTCACCACAGACAAGATTCCAGAGGGTGAAGTTTCTAATGACGATAAGGTTTAGAACTGTGGGAGCAAGGACTGATTCTTCAGGGGAGAACTGGTCGTTGGAGATGAAGTTACAGGAAGGAGAGGACTGGGTGTTGGAGTTCAAGTTCAACCGCAAGTGTACATTACACAACTCCAGGTTTTGTCAACCACCCCACAGTCAGTGGGGATTTGGAGAGTTATTAAAACAATCTTCTGACGAGGGAGGAGGCGGGGAGTGTAACTGGCCTGTTGATGACAGGAGGCGAAGACTAAGGAGCCACTTTGAAGAACTAATAATGAAAAAAACTAACTAGGAAGGAAGTCTATAAATTACAAGGAGGAAGGAAAGGGGTAGTATTGTAGTCCGGTGACGAAATTCTCCGAGAAGCCGGGATTTTGGCAGACGGAATGAAGAAGCAACGCTCTGAGAGCAGCAGTGACTGGCACGGAGACCGTCCCCCTCAGCCTCCCCCGCCCTAAGGCACTTTGTCCTCTTGAGGGGCTTTGTGGGGAAAGTTCGGGGTGAAGCAGGTTCAGTTGGAGCGAGGGGTGAAAGGCGGTGTGAGCACAGGCCGCGGGCCCGGGAGCTGGCTGCGACGGGGCGGCCGTCCGAGAGCTCGGGGAGGCCGGCGGGGAGGAGGCGGGCCGCGGCGAGGCGCCTGAGGTACGGGCTGTGCAGAGGGAGGGCGGCGGCGCTCACGGGCCCGCGGGCTTGCCA
>NW_007726151.1:1338471-1349730 GCF_000696425.1 Galeopterus variegatus
GCTCCCGGGGGCGGCCGGGCGCAGGGCGGCGGCGCTGCGGGGCGACGACTTCGCCAGGCTTCGGCCCGCACGGGCGGCAGCGGTCCCCAGGGAGGAAAGACAAAGACACGCCGGTTAGAAACGGGCAGGAAAACGCGCTGGCGCCTCTCGGCTCCTCAAAGAGCTGCCAACCCCAATGGGAAACAGCGGCGAGACGCCATTTCCGCCCAACAGGTTGTCTGTCCTATGTACACACGCGATACAACTGAGGTGCTCAGAGGAAAACAGCATCCGATTCAAATCTCACACAACAGTTTTTCAGCAATGTAGGAAATGTATCAAAACCCTTAAATTGTTTAATACCCTTGACCCAGAAATTCTAGTTTGAGAATTTTCCCTTACAGAATAACTGAATTATTTAGCAAACAAAATTTTCATACAAGGTGTTCAGTGCACAGTACCTGTAAGAGCAAAAAACAAACAAAAAGAAAAATTGGAAATACCCTATATCCAACAATAAGGCATTCGTTATTACAGTCTTTTTCTTCTAGTGGATACTAATCTGCTATTAAAATAATACTGCGAAATAATGAATAATATCTAAATGATATGGAAAAGTATTTATACTATTAAGTTGCTTCAAAAAGTTCATGGGAAAATACAATTAAAAGATATACTAAAAAGCTGTTGTAACCAAAACAGCATGGTACTGGTATAAAAATGTACATTCAGACCAGTGGGGTAGAATTGAGAACCCAGAAATCACTCCTCAGGCTTACAGCCATCTGATATTGGAAAAAGGTAACAAAAATCTACACTGGGGAAAAGACTGCCTCTTCAACAAGTGGTGCTGAGAAAACTGGATATCCATATTCAGAAGAATGACACTAGATATGCATCTCTCACCATACACTAAAATCAACTCAAAACAGATTAAAGACCTAGGTTTAAGGCCTGAAACTGTAAAATTACTAAGGGAAAATATAGGTGAAACAGTTCAGCAGTTAGGTCTGGGCACAGACTTTATGAACATGAGCCCGAAAACACAGGAGGCAAAAGAAAAAATAAACAAATGAGACTATATCAAACTAAAAAGTTTCTGCACAGCAAAAGAAACCATTAACAGAGTGAAAAGACAACCTACAGAGTGGGAGAAAATTTTTGCCAACTATGCATCCGACAAGGGACTAATATCCAGAATATACATAGAACTCAAGCAATTATACAGTAAAAAAATAAATGACCCAATTAAAAAATGGACAAAGGAGCTGAATAGACGTTTTTCAAGGGAAGACATACAAATGGCCAACAGATACATGAAAAAATGCTCAACATCACTAGTCATCAGGGAAATGCAAATTAAAACCACATTGAGATACCACATAGCTCCAGTTGGACTGGCTATAATCAAAAAGACGGTGAATAACAAATGCTGGCGAGGGTGTGGAGAGAAGGGAACACTACTGCACTGTTGGTGGGACTGTAATTTAGTACAAAGACTTCGGAAAACAATTTGGAGGTTTCTCAAACAACTACAGATAGATCTTCCATATGATCCAGCAATCCCTCTTCTGGGTATATTTCCAGAGGAATGGAAATCATCATGTTGAAGGGATACCTGCACTCACATGTTTATTGCAGCTCTGTTTACAATAGCCAAGATATGGAACCAACCTAAATGACCATCAATAGATGACTGGATAAGGAAACTGTGGTATATATACAGTATGAGATACTACTCTGCCATAAAAAAGAATGAAATACTGCCATTTGTAACAACATGGATGAACCTGGAGAAACGTGTTGAGTGAAACAAGCAAAGAACAGAGGGATAAATACTGCATGTGCTCACTCATATGTGGGAGCTAAGAGAGAAAGGAAGGCAAGAAAGACAGACCACAGTAGTGCCATGATCCAACAGAGGGAGGGAACATTCCTAGGGCTACAAATTGGAGTCAAGGGGAGAGGGGGAAGGGGATGGAGGTTGGGAGATAATTGGGAGGGGACAAAGGGTACAAAAGTAATTTCTGGTAATGGGTATGCCCCCAATATGAATCTGGCCCCCACATCATGGGCAGGAGGGGAGACGATTAGCTTTGTATCTCATGAATATTTGTAATAAATAAATGAAGATAATATGAATCTTTCCATGAATTTTTTGAAGTACTTTCATATATGCAATGAAAAAATGTTTCATCCCCATTTGTAGTGTGTATGGGTTTGTGTATATTCATTGTGTGTACATGTGCATACACACACATCACACATATATAAAACATGGAGAGAAACACACCAGAATGTTAAGTGGTTGTCTCCGATGATAAGGCTGCAGGTAATCTTTTTTTTATTTATATGTATCCCAAATTTTTAATTTTAGAGTAAAAAATGTTAATAGAGCCATTTATTCCATTCTAAGGTACCCATTCCATTTTTATCCCAATTCAAATCTATGAAAATAATTATTTTGTACTGTATAGCAATGTGGTGGACATTAAAAGATTTTTAAAGAATGAACAGACAGTCCAGAGTACTTTATCTTCCTTAAAAGTTCTGAGTAAATCACAGTGTTACAGAGTAGCTTATCTCTTATACATTACATAGTTAATCAAAACAACTGTCTTTTGTGAAGTTATACCTTTTTCTACTCTATTAATCATTTCTGCTTCCGAAAAAAAAAAGTTTTCTTAGTTTCTGATAAATGTAATTTGATATGTAATTTCCACAGACTTGGGAATACAAAGTTTGCTATAAACAGAAAAATTTACCATATTTTTGAAACAAACATTTTAGATAATACCAATGTTTTACAACAATTCGGTAATTTTCTCTTTAGTTTGAAAGAATTCAATGAGAATAAAACTAAAATATTACAATGAACTAAAGTCTAAATTTAACATCCTGGTCTTCCAATAACAACAAATTTTAAATTTTAAGTTATTAATACCTAGGGAGTCTGTTTTGCTAAATGTTGTTCCAGGAAAATGCATAAATGCGATAATAAAATTATAATAATATAACATATGGGAGAGCTTCCAGTACTTTGTTGTTAAATTGATAGAAGATCCATTATAATATATGTTCCACATATATTTTAAACCAAAGTGACCTCAAAGTTGTCAGGTTGATTTTATTCAATAATGAAGAAATACAAGATTCGATGTTGATTAGAATGGTGTTTTTTTGCTTACTTAGATGATGACCTAATTACTCATACCATCCTGCAAAAGTTTCTTTCCCTCTGAAGGTACTGGGTAGAATTATCATAGTTGGAAGCATACCTTTAGTAAAAATTATCAGAAATAAATTTACAAAGAGAACAAATCCTGAGAGGCCAAAGTTCGTGTTAACCAACTGCTCCTGAACAAAATGAAGGTTGTAGGAGCTTTTTACAAAGCACTGTCTCTCAAAAACCTTATTATTCATCAAACGATTTAACAAACAGGATTAGATATAGATAAAACAGAAGAGCATTTATTATTGGTGCTACAGTCCAGCTTTCATTATCCATATGGTGATTTCAATTTCATTTGACATTTTTTGGAGTGTCTATTATGTCTCAGGACACTGTGCTCATACACTAAAAACAGAAAAGATAACACCTTTGAGAAGCTCTATCTAGAAAATTACCTTCAAATTATTAGGATGACTCAGACCCTGGGGCTACCCTAAACCCCTAAATCACCCCGCTGTCCTTGCCAAAGGTTTCCTTCACATATTCTTCAGATGAGCTTTCTAATTTCCTGTCATTCCTTTGCTCAAATTTATCCAGTGTCCCTTTGTCTCCACACTAGCTAAATCAATAGTTCTTCACCTTTCAGGGGAGTCAAAAAACAGTATGAAATTCTGACAAAGATATGGACTTCCTCCTCCAGAAACATGCACAGAAATGCATGTACCATGTTCTTTATTTCACTGCACAGAAGCAGATTTCCTGAATTTAAGCATTGTGTAAAAAAAGCAAAATTAACAAAGGATTATACCTCCCTTACATTGTTATTTTTCATGAAAGAAAAATGGCCACTTCTTGAAAAACACATAATTTTAAAAATTCTAACTGCTCAGTAGTAAACCCCAATGAGATTTGGCCTAAATGAGTTGAAGTTGTTGTACAGCCTTTGACATAGCAACACATACTTCATCTTAATAACCAATTGCAACTTTTCACCATGGCAAGAAATGCTGAAATCCTTGACTCACAAAAGTACACAGAACCAAAGCAGAATTATACAGAACACTTTGCCAGGTTAAGGTAGCTCATATGCTGGACACCAAATTCCTCCAAGACTTTCAAGTTAGAGTCAAATCACATTATTTCCTCTGCCTTCAAGTTCAGTTATGGCCTTTGGGAAGTCACAAAATTTCTGTCTGGTAGAGAAGGTGGTAATACTCTGTTCCTACTTCTTGGCAATACCTCTTGGAAAGGAGGTAACAGCTGTGGATATGAAAAGTAATGAGGCACAGTGACGTGCGACAATCCTTTCCTCATCAAAGCAGGAAAACCTTGCTGTGTGCCTGACATCGTAGCTGCACCATATACCCTCAGAGTGCTATCATTTTTTCTTCCATTTGAATATTTATTTAATATTCAATAGAGAGTGAGAGCAAGAGTGGTTATTTTGATGCTGATGGTCTTTCCAGTTTCCAAAAGTTTTCTAAAATGGAATTCTTTGATGACATCAAAAAACATGAAAATATGAAGCTGGATGCACTGACAGGCATCAATAGTTTCATCCAATTGCACGCTGAAGAGAAATGGCTTAGCTTCCCATTTCTTCCAAGGCTGGAGTGAGTGATGTCATTTGACAGAAGCACTGCCTCAATTTTCTCTCATGGACCACATTTAAGAACCTTTAAGCCAAACTATTTGAATCTCCACTCCCCTGACATACACTATTATTTCCCATCTCTGTGCTTTTGTTCTTGGCATTTCACCCATTAAAAAAAAAGTTTTCTCCCTTCTCTCATCTATTCACATGCTGGCCATCTCTCAAGACCCAGACCAAAGGCCAAAGCCAGTCTCTTTCATTAAGCTTTCCCTGATTAATATAGTCTGAAATGATCTGTTCCTCCTACAATGGTTCCTATCTCTGTTATCAAAGTGTGGTTCTGAGACAACCAGCTTCAAAAGTGTACCATAATCTGTATTTTTACAAATACCACAAAGAGCTGTGGCAATTTCTCCAGTTTTCTCAAATCTATTTTGCCACTTTTAGGAGAATAACTCATCCCACAGATGGATAGAAAAGGGAAGGCTGACAATGCTTATTGTTGCTGGGGTGACTGACTGACTCATTTGAATCATTCCTTTCTGTAATCATATTCACACACAAAAAAATTGATTTATCAATTTTGTCAATTGTGTATTTGTCAGGTCTGTAATGTCACTGTTGACTGCTGAATTCACCATCATCATCATACCTCTCCCCCTGTATTTTCAATCATTACCACCCAATCCCATGACCCATTCTGCTGTTCTAAGGATTTAAATGCTGTTACCATTTTCAAAATAACTTCACACTCTATGAAAAGAAATTTAACCAGAGCTTGAAATGAAGATAAGCACAGTTAGATGGAAAGGGCTACAACTGACATCATCTATTCAAAGAAGAAATAAAATCAAATGTATTATGGAGCTGAGCAGTAACTTCGACATCATCTCTTCCGGGTTTGGGAAATGGAGTATTCTGGAGCAAGAAACTGAAATTTAAAAATAGTAAAAATCTCAAGGATGAGATATTAGAAAAATCATTCAGAGTCAAAAGGCATTGTCCTAATTAGTTCATGGATTCAACATCAAGGATAAATGAAATTAAAGAATGAAAGTAACTCAAAATGTAAACGATGACCTAGATCAGTCATCTATAGAAATAGCCCAAAAGACTGCTTTTGAAATTACAAGTAACAAGCTGACTTGGACTCAACACTAGTTCTACTTATTAATAATAGTTAACATTTATTTACTATATGTCAGGCATTGGACTGTTTTTTTATACGTTACCTCAATGTTATTAAATAAAATCAATTTTATTAAACTTTAATTGAAAAAAAATGTGTCAAAGGAGATAGTCTATAATACCTCTGTAACAAAAGAAATCAAGAAAGCAAAAGCTAGCTATGTGTCTGCAGCCTGGTCTAGAAGAAAGAGTGCTCTGAGAACGGAACAATACCTGGTCAGAGTAGCAACTGTATTCCTATCACAACGATAAATGTGTCACACTACCAGAGCTTGCTGAGAACCAATTCAATGCTTATCGAGCAACTTTCTGATTATAATTTAGTTTTCCATGTAGATTTGCCTACTGGGAGAAAATGCACTGAACCATAAACATTAGAACCACTGCCTGATGCTTCTCAATGCAAATTAAAGAACTGGCATTGTGGTATTTATACACCAATTATCAATGAGGCTGGTTAGAGTGACAGTCCACTAGCACCCAGTCGCCTCTCCAGATGAACCAATAATCAGAGCCAGCCTAGAAAGTAATGGCCATGTCAGAGTTACCTGCAAGGCTTGGCAAGGAGTTAGGCTTCTCTTTGTCCCGCTGTTCACCTCATACATACACACAAATGACAGAAAGAATCTTTTAATTAGAAATGAAAATGACAGAAAGAGGAGGAGCAAAATATAGTGTTGTTTCTCCATGCTCCAGAGCACCACCTTGTGAATTTAGAGCTTAGTTTTCATAGTAGAGAAGACTGACAGTGTTTTTTCAAAGTGGTACCAGTATTTCTTTTGCTCATTAAAAGAATTAGTCCCCTAAGCAAAAAGAAAAAGTTCACGTAGAACTTGAATATAAAGGGCCAACCTGGTGGCGCAATGGACAGTGCGCCGCTTGGGAAGCGCGGCGGCACTCCCGCCCACGTACAGACCGGTTCCCGCTCACTGGCTGAGCGAGGCGCAGGAGCAACGCCGAGGGTTGCGATCCCGTTGCCGGTCCCCGGTCCGGTACGGGGGCAACACTGAGGGTTGTGATCCGTTGCCGGACACGGAAAAAGACAAAAGACAAAAAAAAAAAAAAAAGAACTTGAATATATAAATTTTTATCAAAGAATAAATATCAAAACTTTTCAGATGTCCTCAAATACATATAATACATGGTTACTTAGGGGGGTGTTTCTGTTTGGGGTGTTTTGTTTGTCAGTTTTTGTTTTCTGATATCATCTCCAGAGGAGAGAGACCTATAAATCCAGCAAGGTCCTAACGTGACATCACAATTCTTGACAAGACTTTAGTTCATTATCTTACACCAAGAATTACAAAGTCAGAATACAATAAGAAACATTAGCATTGTGCCCAGGGTTGAGAATAACACACATAAAAGTTGCACTACTGCTGTGAACCTAAAGTATACAATCTTACTTGTTCTCCTACTGAATTTTAACTATTGTGGTGGTGTTATGAAAATATACCTGTAGTCTGATTAACTTTTTTCCAACCAGTAATGCTTGGAGTAATAATTACTATTATTTCAAATAGAATTACCCAGTAAATAATACATTGAGAAGTGCTGCCATCTTTAGGAAGAATGCAAGATTACTAACTAAAGTAAAATTCACATATAAGTATTTAACCTTTACGAATCTTATCATGGACATTAGGCATGAGACACTTTTTTTTTTAACGGATTTTTCTTTTGTCATAAAATATGGTCCATGAGATCTAAAATCAAGCAGTTCTAACAGGCTCCATTAATCTCTGAAAAACAAAGCAATAATTGCATAGATAGAAAAATTGGCCAAAATAAACCCAGAATGATCAAAATTGAGTGTATTTTTATACAAGTGATCATGAGTCACATTAAGAAGATCAAAATATGCAGTTACAAACTGTTTTGAGAAACAAATGAAAAATTACTTCTGTGATTTGCACATGAGGTTGAGATTTTAAAATTTAGAAATGAAACAAACATTTGTGGTTTAATATTTATAACATCATTGCTTCTCATTGGCCCTGAAAGAAATTAACTCTTTTGTATATACCATAACTCTTTCACACAAGTCTAAAGGTAAATGATTTCCCTGAAAACTTCATCTGCCATTTATTTCTCAAATAGAAAAGTAAATATCCCAATTAGCTATTTTTGTTAACAGAAATAGTTATTATACAAATTTCCCTTATTATTTTTCAAATTCAACATTATTTATCATAAGTCAATGAGCATGAGTCCTCTCTTTCTGAAAGAAATACAAAATATGTTGCACACAAGGTACTCAATATATATGTTGGAAATAAAGAATAATTTAATACTCTGTCCATTCATACTAACAAAAACCAGTTGTCTAAATGGTAGGTAATATAATAAAATGGAAAGTTCATGGACCAAGGAATAAAAATACCTAGGTCCGACAATTTTCAGACATATTGTTAAACAAGTGAATAAAAGCAAGGTACAGAAAAGTGTGTACAATATGCTATCATTTGCATGAAGGGGAATGTATACATTTATGTGGTTGTATATACATAAAGCAGCTCTTGAAAGCCCAAGAAGCTGGTAACTTCTTGCTTCTGGGGAAAAGAATGGGAGAACTAAGAGATGGGGTAGGGAGAAAACTTACCTTTCACAATATACCTCTTTTTACTGTTTTTTTTTTTATATACGTACCTGCTATTACCTATTAAAATAATCATTAAGAGATGGCTGGCTTCTATTTCTGACTTCTTCATTAACTACACATGTGACCTTGTGCAGTCAATCCATTTTAAAATGAGGCTATAATAAATCCCGTATACCTCTTTTTACTGTTTTTTTTTTTAATATACGTACCTGCTATTACCTATTAAAATAATCATTAAGAGATGGCTGGCTTCTATTTCTGACTTCTTGATTAACTACACATGTGACCTTGTGCAGTCAATCCATTTTAAAATGAGGCTATAATAAATCCCTAGATTCCCTATCTACAATTCAACAGAATTATTGCTGAAAAGACTGTATATACAAAATGCCAGGTGACAAAAAAACTATAAGCCTTACTTTGCAGTGACTTACATAATTAGTTACATTTCTGCCTGCTCCATTCCCATCAGGCTGTAAAAACAGCATAATAAGCAAAAGAGTCTAGGAAGAAAATTCAGGTTTGTTAACTTGACAGTGTTTCTCTTCTTTCTTTTTATTCTGTATCAAAAGTAAAAATCTGGTTAAGCGATTCCTCTTTTTTTACATATCCAAACTATTGCTTTTAAGATATACTCTCAAAAATTTTGATAAGTGAATAAATATTAAAAGTAGAAAGAGGCAGAATTTTTGTGGAAGAGTTTCAAAATGGATCATGTGATAGGAAAAAGCTGGAAAATTACTTTATTCCCATAAAATTAGCCCAAGAACCTCTTAAAATCATCTGTAATCTTAATAAACAGAAGATACTAACAGAACCAGAGGTAGCCAAAAGTAGAGCACTAGAAGGCTTAGACCAGTAGAAGTGGAGCATGAAGTAGACACTGAAAAGAAACAAAAACTTACGATACCTTACAGGACAGGAAGAATGGGGATAGGCATGATGATCCATTCATTCATAACCCTACATTCTGCAGGGTAAAACTGCTAGTCTTGGGTCTCAAAGAGCTTAGAGTCTAATCATAGGAACAATGTAATTAATAATAATGCAATAATATAATAAGTGGAAAGATAAATGCTGCAAGATCATCAGAGGAAGAGGTCTCCTTAGGCTGGAACTGTCAAGAACAGATTCACTTAAAAGAAAGAGGACTTTGAAGTCTGTGGAATAAGCAAAGTGATGGTGGTAGCATGGACAAAATGAAGTCAGCAAGGCAAGTAGAAGGGAAATGGTGGTAGTGGTGGTAGTAGCAGTAGTAGTAGGTAATAGGATAAATTTAGTTGTAGTCATAGTATGATTCTAAATAGTAACATGGTTAAAAATGTTAGAAATTATTTTTCAAATACTGGGTTACCAAATTTATAGAATAAATTCTTTATAGAATACTACATAGCAGTAACAAAATACTAGTAATATATCAAAAGTAACTAAGCTCAAACACAAGATCAACATGCATCTAGATCTAACTTTTTAATAGGGCAGGGCCTCGAGGTATGAGGAAATGATACTAACACAGGATGTCCAACAACCCTCTTCCAGTATCTTCTTGCAGGAACCTAATATTATTTCCTATCACAATCTTCATACTCAGAAGTCAGCACCACCCAAATAACACAAAACCAGGATATCAAGAGGTGCTGGTTTTACTTTTCCATTGATTAAGTTTGTGGATTAGGCCTGGGTGATGAAAAGAGTGCTATGGGTTTTACTACATAAAAAAACATTAATTAAAAAAAAACAAAAAAACTACCTTCCATCTCTCATAGTCTAGCCATCTTGTAAAGCTAAACAAATAATGTATAACCACTTAACTTTAGACAAAATACACAGTATAAGCTCAAGGTTTTCATTAGCACATGGATAAAGAATGTGTATGTGTGTATGTGTTGTTATTGGTAACATATCAACAAACCTTATAAGAAATTTCTAAACAAAATTTCTCTAAAATGTTGGCATAGGGCAAGAATGAATATCAGCAAATATTAAAAAGGCTATTAAGCAGATGAAGTTCTCAATGCAGAAATATATATTCTAAAATTCTATTCTACTGTTCATTTTTGTACAATCCTTCAAACACCTAAATATACATATTACCTTCATCAGTAATGTCTTTGTGATTTATTGAGGTGTGAATGGGTAGGTAGAGATTGCCCAGGGTAAAAAAATCAATGTTTAAGTGAATTTATTTTTAAAAAATGATTTGAAACAGTTATTAGTTAAAGTTTATGATTTAATATGGTTCTGTGCAACAGTAATGTGCCTTGTGTTATATTTGATGTGGATATTAGGCTTTTTGCTAATACCTATTATCGATTAATTTAAAATTCTAATAACAAGAAAAGGAAACCATTTTCAAAGCATTAGAACAGAAAACTTTAAAAGTGTTTTTTTGGTTTTTTTTTTTTCATTTTACTATAGATCATATGGGAATAACAAAAAGTTGTTATTATAGCTATCCTCTTCTTGTTCAGGTCTATCATCATTTCTATTATTGACTTCAGTTTTCGGGGTTCAGAACTTATCCATAAAATTTACCCTACTGAAACTTACAAAATGTCTGCTGGGAATTCCTCCCGTTAAAGATAGATTTTAAAAGTTAATCAAAAAAAGTTGAATACCTCAAATAGTATACAGACCTAAGCTTTCTGTGGTTTCAATCCCAGCAGGACTGGTTTCTGAAGTCATTCTGCATATGCTCATAAGTACCCACTGGCCGGGGGGGGG
>NW_007726151.1:1349925-1369664 GCF_000696425.1 Galeopterus variegatus
GGGGGGGGGGGGGGGGGGGGGCGCATATATAGGCTGCTTCATTTCAGTCTCAAGGAGACAAAAATTTCCACTTCAGCTCTACTGCATATGTGGATGGTAAGATCAAGAAAAGTTTTGTTGTTAGGTTCTTCCTTCAGAAAGGATATGAAAAGGGGAGAAACCATTGAGCGCCACAGGAACATATATGATAGTGAAGAAACCACTTTTAAGCACTGTTATTTTAAGTATTCACCACTCCAAAAAGTCCAGCTTTGCAAAGTAAAATTAATACATTTCAATTACCTGTTCAGCCTTTAATAGCATCTTTTTTTCCTTAGACTCTGGCTATGGATACTAAATTACTTAAATTTACCACATGGATTATGACAGATTCTATCAGGATCTTATCAGCCAGATGACTTCCTCCTAGTTTTCTTGCCTAGGTTAGGTACACAGACATAGTTCTTGGCTTGGTCAGAGGAATAGAGACTAAATCATGAACAGCTCCTGGACAGATCAAAGCTATGGAACTCAACAAACAAATCTTGTTCAGTCCAAGAACACTAATAGATTATTTTATGTAAAAAAATAAGATATTTCCTTTTCAAAGAAATAATCTTTAAAAATAGGTCTTACAGATTTTATCTCAAGAGCCCTGTGAATACAAGATGTAAGCTGTCACACTTCCTAATACTATTACAATTTAATTACCCAGCACTCCTAAGAGTAGTATCAAATACATGTTACATCACATATTTTACATGAGTGGGACAGGGGACCAGACACACACGGAGAACCAGTGCTAGCCAAACACCATTTTCCAAATGAAAAACTGAAATAGGTAGACATTACCCTGAATTACATAATAAGCCAAAAGAAAGTAAGTGGTAGTATGACACGCTGACTCTTAATTCTTCCTGGTAATCTCTTCAAAACCTATGGCTTCAACACTACATGAACTCTTGACTGCTAACTCTCTGGCCCCCGGGCAATCTCTCTCCTGACCTCTAGCCTGTATATCCTATTCCTATTAAGCTTCTTTAATTAGATGCCTCACAAACATCTTAAACTCAACACATCTAAATTTTAATTCAACATTTCCCCCTGGAAAAGTGCTCCTCCTCCTGTATTCCCTACCTTGAAGAATGGTACTACCTGTCTGCCCAACCAGAATGCCCAAAACTAGGCATCATACTAGATTCCTTCCTCATCTTCACTGCCTAGCAAATTCCATTCCTGAAATAATTAATTACTTTATCTGTATCATTCTCTATAGTCCGATTGTCATCACCTGCATTTAGGCCCTATTGCTCTTACTCAGATTTCTGAAACTGGCTCTTAATTGATATCCCCACCACAAATCTTATCTCCCCAACCGTACTTCAATTCAATCTCCTCAGTAATATCAAATGTCCGTTTAAAATCCTTCAACAGCTACTTCTAATCTTGAAAATACAGTTCAAACTACTTGCTTGGTACATAAAATCCTTTCTGATCTGGCTATTGCCTTGTCTCATATGCCTACCCTTAATTTACACGTGATTTGTTGTTTCTGTAACAAACTGGAAACTTCTCCCTAGCTAATTCTTTCCAAACTCAAGAATGAATTTAGGAGTTATGAGAAGCCCTTCCTAACCCCTCAGTGTGCCTAAGTACTCTACTTCTGGGCCCTTATTATGTATGCTTCTTCCATGGTACTTGAGAGGAAGGTTATCTCTGCAATCCTAGCACCTAACTCAGTGCCTCACACAAAGCAGAAGCCCAATATGTCTACTGAATGAATGAAGCAAGTTGACCTAAGACAGTGAAATCTGAAGAATACTCATGAAATACTTTGACTTGTGATACCTGAGCAGGCTATACAGAGGGGAAAAAAAAGTTTAATTTGTTTGTTATTACTAATCTGTCTCCTGATAATATTTTTAAACAATTTCTTTCATCTTCTATTCAATACAGTTTACTAAGTTGGAATCTTCAATCTTTAAAAGGCAAATAAATACCTCACTTCAAACACAACTAGTCCTACAAGTAATAAAACTCTTTAATTAACACGTGATATAAATTAGGCTTGCATCACTCAAGAGGCTAAAAAGGAATCTGGGTTAATTCAGCCTAGCAAATACCTGTTTGCCTGCATACCTAGGGCATCAGTAACAGGTAAACAAATCTAGTTGCCACTACCCCACAACCCCCAAATCAACTGTAGTGATGTCAGCACACTTCCTGTCATGTATCATAGCCCCAGCATCCGTTCAGCTTCCTGTGATCAACCCCAGTAAGGTTTGGCTTATTTTTATTCTCAGCAGCAAAGATAATTTAGTTATTTAAAGGCTATAAAACTATTTCCGCTTCTATTTTGAATATATCAAATTAAAAATCATAATGAAGAGTAACTGGAAACAATTTTTTTTAACTTTTTAAAATATAGAAAGAAAACAAAAAATATTTTTAAAATACAGCTTATCAAAAAACAAAATGGTCGGGGCCGGCCCGGTGGTGCACTGCTACAGTGCGCCACTTGGGAAGCGCGGCGGCGCTCCCTCTGAGGGTTCGGATCCCACATACAGACCGGTTCCCGCTCACTGGCTGAGCGAGGTGCGGGTGCAGCGCCGAGTGTTGCAATCCCGTTGCCGGTCCCGGTCTGGTACGGGCGCGACACTGAGGGTTGCGATCCGTTGCCGGACACGAAAAAAGACAAAAAAAACCCAAAATGGTCAGTTAATGCCTAAAAACCAGTACACATACCAACTCCTAACAATATCATACTGAAAATAAAGAACATGCAACCTTCAGAGGGCAAGTTTTATTTTTAAGAGGCAACAGGGACTCTGAACAGGCAACTTGTTTCTACCTGTTTTTGTCTTTTATTTAACCTCAAAGGACCATAGCTGACAGGAGGATCAGAAATGAGAAATTACTTTTGGATTCATGTTTATCATATAACTGATGGTGGTGAGAAAAAAAGACAAAAGTTGGTCCTCTGTGTATTGGAACCTTAATGAAAGAGAATATCCAAAACTAAACTTTTTTAGACTATATCTGAAGCTCATGAAACTCTTCTGATGAAATAAATAAGAGTAGGTACAGGTACACCACACTACTTTAAAAAAAAATCTTTAAAAATGTAGCCTTTTTGCTCTCAAAGTGTATATCACAGACCAACAGCACTAATATCACATGAAAGCTTGTTGGAATTGGAATATATCAGGTCCCATCCCAGACCTACAGAGTCCATCCTACTTGATCTGAACATATATTAGGGTTTGAGAATCTCTGGTGTATGCAGTTGAGTAGTTCTAGCTAACCCATCAAATCATCTGGATAATTAGTACAAAATATGTAGAAGCTTAGACTCTACCACCAGAATTGCAATCTGACAGATGTGGAGTGAGCCCAGGAATTTGTATGTTTTCAAATTTTCATAGACAATTTGAATGCATATCCCAGTGAAACGACCAACCACTAGTATAACCAAAGAAGCTGTGGCTTTACTGAAGCACAGAACTCCTTTAAATACAAAACTTCTTAGTACACTGAAAATAAGATTTTATGTAATCATAATATTTCAGGCACTCTATTTTGTAAAACAAGACAAATGTTAATTTGTATATTTACATATAATCCTTTTACCTGGACAGGTAGCTCAGTTGGTTAGAGCACAGTCTTAGCTTTTTAACACCACGGTCAAAGGTTTGCATCCCTGTTAGGGCCAGCCACCAAAAAAAAAAAACCACAAACTGTTTTGTGGAGAGAAAAGAACTCTCCTGCACTGTTGGGGGGACTATAAATTAGTACAGCCATTATGGAGAACAGTATGGAGGTTCCTTAAACAACTACAGATAGAACTTCCATATGATCCAGCAATCCCAATCCTGGAGATATATCCAGAGGATTAGAAAACATCAGATCAAAGGCATACCTGCACTCCCATGTTTACTGCAACTCTATTTACAATAGCTAGTTGATGGAACCAACCTAAATGTCCATCAATGGATGACTGGATAAGGAAATTGTGGTATATATACACAATGGAATACTATTCAGCCATAAAAAAGGATGAAATTCTACCATTTGCAACAACATGGATGAGCTTGGAGAAAATTATCCTAAGTGAAACAACCCAGTTACAGAAAGAGAAATACCACATGTTCTCACTCATTGCTGAGAGCTGAATACATAAACAAACAAATGAACAATAAAGAGAGACAGAGAAAGAAAGAAACAACAATCACAGTAGTATGTTGAACTTTTAGAAAACTAGAGGTGGAAAAGGGGAGGGGAAGGGGAGAGGGAGGGGAGCTAATGAGGAATTGGTCCATGGACACAAAAAATGATTGTGTATTGTAATGATGAATAAGCTAACTATACTGATCTAACCACCAAACATTCTACACAATTATTGAAAATCAAAAAAAAAAACAAAACAAAAAATGAAAATGTTGTACCCCACGTGTATGTATAATAAAAATAAATAAATAAAAAGAAAATAATAATAATCTTCTTTAAATAAATAAACCCATATAATCCTTTATAGGAGATTCAACAGCCTCTCTCTACAGAAAAGTTAAGGTCAACTCAGAAGTACACCCTTCTCAAAGACCCAAATTTGTCCTTTGTTGAAACAAAATACATTTGATATCATAAGGTACCACTAGCATGAACTTGTGATTTTTTTCTTTTATTAACATGATAAGAGTCATCCAAGAGGACAACTTTATTATTCATGTTAACAGCAACACAAATGTTCAACTCAATCATCAGAAAAGTTAAAAATAAAAAGTGAAAAACATGAGAACAAAAATATGAAAACATATCTTAGCAACTTTGGTGATTATCACTACAAGCATGTAATCCAAGTATGCAAAAGTGTGTTTACAGTATAAGTTAAGTAAGGAATAAAGACACGTTAGTATTGCTTCTCCTCAATAATGTACAAAGAATGATCTTGGCATGTTCCTGGAGCACTTAACTGACAGTCTCCATCCAAAACCCATTCCCTCCACAAATTCTACTGGTCACATACTGTGTTCTAGGCACTGTGCTGGGCACTGAGGACACTGGGATGAGTAAGACACGGCCCTGCTTTCAAGAGCTTTTTCAGGCTGGTCAGGGAGACCCAGAAAAATGGGTAATTTCAAAACATGGTAGTAAATGATATAAAAGGATAGGTAGAGGATGGTATGATTACATTGAAGGGATATCTACTCCTGCCTTAGAGAGACAGGGAAAGCTTCCGAGAAAAGATGAGTGCTGGAAAAGGAGGGGGTGGGTAATACAGGGACATTCCAAGCTAAGGCAACAGGGTCTTGGAGAAAGACAGAGCATGGCTCAAGATTATGCACTTAAGAAAAGTCTCTCTGGCTTCAGTATGGGGTAATGAAGTAAGGAGGGACAAATTGGAAGAGTCAGTTAGAAAGCAGTTACCTTAGTGCTAGTGCAGGTAAAAGATAAAAGTGATCTAAACTAAGAAAGGGGCAGGGGATCAGAAAAAAGGTAGACAGATCCAAGAGATGCTAAGAAAGTAGCAACAACAGACTAAGAAAATGATTAAATGTTGTGTGTTGGGGGCATAGAGAAGCCCAGGATGATTCTTATACTTTTAGCTTGAATAATCAGATAGCATACCTTTGTGAGAAACAGAATATAAAAGGAAGTACAGGTTTGAAAAGAAGACCAGTTTCTGATATGGTAACTGAAAAACATTCACATGAAAATATTCAATAGAGAGTTGAATATATAGCTCAGATGAAAGACATGTCTAGACTATACACTTGTTGAGAGTGATCAGGTCTTATTTTTCTTCAAATCCTAAATGCCTGGTACGGTCCTTGGCATAAAGTAGTTGCTCAAGTGTAGGTGGATGAAAAATGGACGAATGGAAAAATAATGAAATTTAAAAGGCAAATTAAGTTTAGCCCATGAACTAAACTCATGCATTCATTAATATTTATTCATTCCAAATGTTCTAAATTTAATCTATTCTTGATGACTCTGGATGAACTCAGTTTATGAAGGAAGGAAAGTATATCTTTTTGTCCTTTTTGTGACCGGTAAGGGGGTCACAACCCTTGGCTTGGTGTCGCCCGCACTGCGCTCAGCCAGCGAGTGCACCAGCCATCCCTATACAGGATCCGAACCCGCGGCGGGAGCACCACTGTGCTCCCAGCGCCGCACTGGAAAGTATATCTTTTTGGAAAGGCCCCCATCCAACATAGTTTTGTTTTTAAGCCTTAGAACTTAAGGGAAGCTGCTGTTACCTGAAATATCATTTTAAACAGATTACCTCTTAAGATGTTTAATAAATCAGAAGCTACATATTTAACACACCATGTAATATGAGGCCTCTGACCTCAAGGAGTGCATAATTCCTATAGAGACACAATTATTCCAAACTCCAGCATCAGAGCCACCTTTCCCAAAAAGCTTTCTGGAGAAAATGCCCGGATGTAATATTTAGACCAGGTTTAAATAGGTCTACTGATCTGTTATTTGGTTAAAATTTCCTCAGAACTGCAAACTGCCTCCATGGGACAAGTGAGACACCAAAACTATTTTGACCGAATCATCATCAAACCTGTTTTTATCTTCTGGATAGAAAGGGTCCACAGTGCCTTCTCTAGAGTGTGAGTGTGGGGTAATGTAATTATCAATTCCCATACTTACGGAAATAAATGCAAAAGGCAGAAGGGAGAAGCCCATTACTGTTTTAGAAAGAATAAAACTACAGACCAAGGTCCCTGAGACTGTAGGAAGATTCCCTCCCTTATAATTTCCCTACCTCTGCTATCTGCCTATACTGATACGCTATCATCCATCCACTCATTCGACAAATACTTTTTAAGCATTACTATGTCCCAAACATTGTGCTAGGCACAGGGTCAACATAATTCTCCCCAGCCCCTCACATAAATCTCTCCAGTTGGAAGACAGACATTAAACAAATCTATGTACAAAAATAAGCATAATTACAAACTGTATTAGATGACAATAGGAAAGAAACATGAAGCAGAACTATAAGGGAGACATACCTTAGATTACCTTTATTTAGAAGTGACATTTAAGCTGAGACCTGAAGAATGAGTAAATTAGTCAAGTGATAAACATACAGGAATGATAGATTTGTTTTAGGAAGATAGTTCTGACAGCAGCATGGAAGACAGATTAGAGGTCAGTTAAGAGACTATTGCTATAATGAAGGTAAGAGATGAGTCCAAACTAAACCACTAAAGATGGCAAGAAGGAGCCAGATGTGAAAAACATTCAGAGACAGGATGGATAGGCATTGATCACTGATGAGGCAAAAAGTGTAAGAGAAAGAAGTCAAGGTATTTGTCAGGATTCTAATTAGCCTAGGTAACTGGGAGGGTAGCAGTGAGAATAACTGAGACAGGGAACACATATGAGAGAACCAAGTTTGAAAGGGAAGATAACTTGGGTTTATTGAGTTTTTGTTGCATATAAGATACTGGAGAAGCATTTATGTGGAGAAGTTTGACATGCAACTTTGAAACAACTTATAATCAGAACTGCCAGGCTAGAAAATAGGCCTGGGTCTTCGCAGAAGTGGTAAGTGATACTTTGGCAGTGGAGGAATTACTGAGAGAGTATAAAAAGAGAAAAGGGGTTAAGAAAACCTTTCATATTTAAACGCCTAATAACAAAACAAAAACCAGTGGCAAGAGAGGAAGTATTAAAGTTCACAGGAGCATCAGTTCAATAAATATTTATCAGCACACACTGTGTGCCAGGTTCTATGCTAGATGCTAGGGGTATAGAGAAAAGCCAGGATTTCTTTTCTTAAGATTGCATATAACCTAGAGAAGAGTCACAAATAAATTATTTCTTTTTTCTTTTTTTAAAAAAAAAGATGACCGGTAAGGGGATCTCAACCCTTGGCTTGGTGTTGTCAGCACCACGCTCACTGAGTGAGCTAACCGGCCATCCCTATATGGGATCCGAACCCGGGGCCTTGGTGTTATCAGCACCGCACTCTCCCGAGTGAGCCACAGGCCAGCCCACAAATAAACTATTTCGATAAAGGTATAGATGGGCACCATAGCCACAGAAGAGGGAAAGCCAGGAGGTCAGGGAATACTCACTGATGTGAGGCTTTCAGATTAAACAAAATTATGCAAGGGAAGTTGGTAAGGGCAAACCAGATGAAATCAAGAGAATGTTTCTACTCCTGGGTAGGATAACCAGCATAAGAAAGAACTGGAAGAAGCCAAGAGAGGCTAACATGATTTAAACTAGAAAGGGTAGAATTATTCTTGAAAGAAAATGAGACCCAGATGAGAAAAGGGAATAAGGGTCTTTTGGTAGAGTTTACAGATTTTTGGAGAAGTGTTACAGGAAAGAGACTGGAGAAAACTGCCAAGTTGTATGAGGATTTGGGAAGAGAAATGGGTAAAGAGAATTCGTATGAAGGTTGCTGAGCTTTATGTAATTGTACATTTTGATTTCCTTAGAAGATTTCAGTAAAATAGTTAGAAGTTCATTACTTTCCAAAGGTTTTGGGGATTGTCTGCTTCTTTTGGATGCAATATCACGCTGAGACTGGCCCAAAGTGACCGAGCTGGAAGTGACTATGAAAGTCCAGAAAAGGTAAATTTGTACGCATTAATGGTTGCAGAGAGATCAAGCATGATGAAAAGTGAGAAGTCACTAGATTTAGCATTTGTATGGTCATTGATGACCTTCACGTGAACTTTCAATAGAAATGTAGTGATAGGAAAAAAAATGCAGATGGTTCACAAGTAAATGGTATAGGTAGGGCTCTATATTATTCATTCATTCATTAAACAAATATTTATTGAAAGCCCACTATGTACTAGGAACTATCCCAGGCCTTGGGGAATCAATGGTGATCAAGACACAAATCTATAAAAGAGCTTATAATCTAATGACTAAGGTAGACAAGAAAAAACAATTATACTCGTAGTGGAGTAGAAAACAGAGATAAGAGCACTAAAACAGATGAGATAAGAGCACATGAAAGTTTCACAAAATAGATGGCAATAACTAGACTGAAGGCAGTATAGAGGGGAAGTTTATTTCTTGGCTGAAAGAAATTTGAGCATGTCTGAAGGTTAAGGGAGAGGAGCTAGTGGACAGGGATAAAGAAGATAGGGAGACAGAAAGAAAGGAGGATTGTTGGAGAAAGGTCCAGGAGTAGACAGGCAAGGGTGGAAGTGTTGGACTTGGAAAAAAAAAACACCTCTTCCTCCAAAGAAGCAACAGAAGACAAAAACTCACTCTGATATGAAAGGGAAGCATAAAGAAATGTCCTCTACCTTTTGCCATAATATAGGCAAGACTGACTTTTATTGAGGAAACAAAACTGGGGTTGGAAGCTTAAGGTCAGTGCAAAATGTTCAAAGCAGGCAGTGTGGGAATTGGATAAACGAAATGATAATGAATCAATTCCAATTCTTAAGATTATAAAAATGATAGAAGAGGTAATCAACAATTGTAAGCTTGCTTTGTTTGCATCTGGGAGTGGAACATGAAGTAGAAGGTGAGCTGCATTTCACAGAATTTGACAGGCATGAATCTAAAAAAAAAAAAAAGTAAATCTTAAAGAATTATCCAAAAATCACTAAATGCACCCCTATAAAGTATGCAATTAATTATGGATTAATACAGCCAACGCACTCCCATGAGTTTGGACTTGTCACCATTACTTAGTAACAATGGCAGAAGCTAGGAGGTTCACACAAAGAAGGTAGGCAACAGAAACCATGAACAACAGAAATAAAGAGAATCTCACAGGTAAAGAAGCTATACAGATTAGAAGATAAGATAATGGGAAATAAAAGCAAAGAGACTGTGGAGTAATGATAAGCCTAAACATAAATGATGTAATGTTTCTGCATTCCTTTTTTTCAATATTCTCTTAACACCTGTTATGGGTCAGGAACACTGCAAGGCAGTGATGATACAAATGAAAAACATAACTCTTGCTTATAAACACAAAATATGTTCATGTACCTACGGCCTAATTTCACTAAAATAAAAATTTTAAAAAGAAAGGTACCCTGAGTTTCACTATTCAAAACTACATATTGTTCAAAAGGATATTAATCATGAAGAAGCAAAATAATAAAAAAAAAAGGGCAGGAAATTCTCAAACAATTAGCAAAAGGTGCTGCCAAAAAATGGCATTAAACTGCAGCACAGATTAAAGGCCCATAAAATAACGATATGTTCTAATTTAATAAACTGTATGTATCTTGGCTTTATCACACATGTTACATCTGACTTTTCTTTAAATGGATGGACAAATGCCAACAAAAAAGCAACGAACATCAATTGGCTAAGCATGATAACCAGAAACTAAGTGCTAGAAAGTATTTCAGCAGGAAATTGATACCAATTTTAGTGATCACTACAACGGCATTACAACAGTAATAACAAATATTTGAGCTCTTATTTGAGCCAAGTATTATGCTGATTATATTATACACAATATGTCAATAAACTTTTATAAATTCCTACAACTTACCTATAATGTAATTTCTAATATTATTTTACAGACAAGAAAATTGAAGCTTATAAAGATTAAGTAAATTGCCCAAACTACACAACTAGTAAGAAAAGAGTCAGGACATGAACTCAAGTCTGCATGACTCTTAAAAATCCCTGCTTTAACCACTGTATGTTTCAGTTTCCCAAAAGAATGGAATGACGCCAGGTAAATGATGGACACTTGATAGTGTCTGTGGCTGAAGGAATGAATGGCAGGATATAAAGTAGCTCTTGCAGAGTAAGCCTAAATGTGGAAAACACAAGTAGAAAAGCAGGAACGATACTTAAAGGATTCACTAAATCCTCAACTCAAACTGCAGCATAATTGTAGGTGTGTGGGAAATAGCAGCAACTGACAGAATGGTCTAATATGCTGCTACAGGAAATGTAATGGCTCTTCCTGAGTGAAAACTTCAGGCTGTCTATGAATCTACAAAGCCAGAGATAGAAATGGCGTCAGGCAGTTCAGAAAAAGGAACTGCAGATACCGATCAAAAGAGTATTTCCCACATTTTCTCAGTATGGAAAGGACTGATATACTGCATTGATGTACAGTCAAGACCACAGCGTGCCTTTAACTCTATCATCTTTAAGAAGGAAGAAAAATAGGTATACTGGAAAGCTTATTACATTCTAGGACTGTCCTCTTTTTAAAAAATCCCCACCAAAAGATTCCTTCTATTGGGCCCAGGGCCATGTTTTATGCCACTGACTCTGCCACCATGATCATAAATGACAGGGCCAACAAAGAGCACCTGTCCCAAGAACAGCCAATCTATAGATTGGCCAGCAACCTATGAAGAGGCCTGGCATGGGAGATTTGCCCGACAAGCATTGTATCTTACTGAACCAGTAAGATACTCTCTTACAGGAGTCTGAACTCAAGCTATGGGGAGAAAGAAAATAACTGAAAGACAAAGAGGGAAAATAGCTGAAAGACAAGAGAAGATAGGCAGCAAAAGTAATGAAGCAATTACAACCACATTGAGAAGATAGAGTAAAGTAATTTGGTTTTTTTTTTTAAATAAAAATAGAGTCTTAAATAAAAATAGAGTCTCGGGCCGGCCCAGTGGCGCACTGGATAGTGCGCCGCTTGGGAAGCACGGTGGCGCTCCCGCCCAAATAAAAATAGAGTCTCAAAAGGGCTAATAGCAACAGAGAAGCAATAATTTGCTGCTAAGAGGGAACACTCAGTCCCTAGAGTTGCGCTGATTTTTTTCTAGTTTCCATAATACCCACCTACTTGAAACCCACAGAATGAAGCTAAGTTGTACAACTGCTCCTTGAACCCATAGAATGAAGCTAAGTTGTACAACTGCTCCTGGACTCCATTAAGGCCTGGCTATCTCCCTTATTTCCGCACATAACGTCTTCTAATAAACCTCCCCTTATTAGCTACAGACCAAGTAAAATTCTGTGCCAGCAACTAAAAAAAATTATAACACAGTATTTGTTTATAGGGATGCACATGCACTCATACACCTATATTTAGATGGCATGACAAACTGGGTGTGGGCTGGCAACCCAAGCTTTGTGGGCCATACTTCCATCTTGTAGCATCTGTGGTTTGAACACTGTATTACTTAGCCCTAGATAACTGTTCTAGAGAGAAAGGACTTCAAAGAAGTATCCTAAACCTTAAAAAGCACCAACTCATATCATTACAGTTGGGCACTTAGAGATTAAAAAGAGATACAGGGCAGTTACAAGAAACAAAATCATCTCTTTTAAAAGTTTCTAGTTCTTATGTATGTGTAAATGTTTGTGTCCAAATTTTGTGGCAAATGAGTGAATATGCTTTCTTAGAATCACAATAGATAGTTGACTAGTTAAGATGGCCAGGCAAAGAAAGGGCAAATTGGAAAATTATAAAGCTATTTGTGGAAAGTATAATTTGAGGGTCTAAGTCTTGAAAATTATTCATAAATTTCGCTAAATGTGTTCTTGTTTATCTTTAAGCGCCCCATTAACCTATTTTACCTCCTCAAAGCCTGCCCATACAAAGGAAAGAAGAATGAAGCTCAAATTCTCAAACATCTACAAATGCTCAGTGCACTGCATCCCAAGGAACTAAATATCTAATAAGTAAAAGACATGAAAATAACATTGCCACTCTCCTACAGAAGCTTATGTAAAACTACTCTAATATCTTCCTCCCTAATAACATCTATGTCAAAAATTGAAGGAAATCACATAAAAATCTTTCCCTAAAAGTCCACGTTTTTTTCCCACGTAATTCAACTACATGTGTGCTGTGTTCCCAGTATTCCGTTTTTTTCTTAGAAGAAAAGTATTCCTTGGTTTTTCTTCCATCCAAACTAAAAGCTACCAGTTGCAACTAGCAGTACTTTGGGGCTCAGGTCTACCAAAGCACCTATCTACCCAAGAAGAGTCTCAACTGTTTTTAAACTCTTTCACACAGCTGAGAAAAAAAGTCTAAAAGCCACAGTCCCACTTGTAATTTATTTTCAGGATAATCGCACAGACAGACAGGATTAAAATTTAGTATTCAAAACCCAAGTTGTAATGAAAGCTATATGCACTTAAGGTTCATTTTGGTGTGTAGTAATTTATCATGTGAACACAACATCATCGCATATTCTTGTATTGAAAGTGTTATCAGGGGCCGGCCCGTGGCTCACTCGGGAGAGTGCAGTGCTGATAAAACCAAGGCCACAGGTTCGGATCCTATATAGGGATGGCCAGTTAGCTCACTGGCTGAGCATGGTGCTGACAACACCAAGCCAAGGGTTGAGATCCCCTTACCAGTCATCTTTTTTTAAAAAAAAAAGAAAGTGTTACCAGATTATACAGAGCAATACACCCAGATAGGACACAAGTTATTATTGTTCGAGCATCCAAAGTGGGGGGGGGGGGTTGTTTATTTTGGTTTGGCCATTTTTTCAACTGCATCGTTCTATTGCTTAATTATTACAATGTTTTGTGTGCCAGGAATATGCTCCAGATACCTGACACAAACATTTGGGTATCACAATCAATAAGAAGCCACACAATCCAGGTGCAGGAACCCCAGTACTTGATCTGAGGTTCAGCATATAAAGGTTCTTCCAAACTTGGGTACAAATGTTCTCTGGTGATGTAAATTATACTAGTCCCTCAAAACGAAAATTTCTAAAATCATGACCTTATCACTTAAAAAGCAAGATGAAGAAGTCAGGTGCATGGGTAAACTCAGCAGATAACTTAACCGTACTATGCTCTTAGCTGAAATTTGGAGTACTGCCACTAATGACTATCACTGACAGGGCTGTTGATGAGTGCCGTTTCTTTTTATCTCATCATGACACATTCACCAAAGAAATTCCTGACTCAGTCCAAATCGTGCTCTCCTGAAGAACCTATTCTTTCCATAACTGAATATTTTCTTTCAAATAGTACTGCAAATCTACAAGTTTTGTTTTATAAAAATATTTCAGCAACGTTACTCAATTAATATTTGCTACATGTCAATATTTTGCACATGACCAAAAATAAAATATTGTGTGACAGGACAAATACTAATGAGAATTTTGAGACAAATGGGTTATTCTGGGGCGGAACCATAAAAACAAAGCCTAATTTAAAAAGAATTTGCTTAAAACTCCCTAATGCCTTTTTCAAGATAAATGAAAACTTTATGAGCAAGGATAAGCTACTAATATCTGACTAGAATAGAATTGGTAGAAAATAATATAGTTGGTTGTCTTCCAAAAACAAAGCCTAATTTACAAAGAATTTGCTTAAAACTCCCTAATGCCTTTTTCAAGATAAATGAAAACTTTATGAGCAAGGATGATAAGCTACTAATATCTGACTAGAATAGAATTGGTAGAAAATAATATAGTTGGTTGTCTTCATTATCTCAATTACATACAGAAGTACCAGACAAAATCTGATGTGTAGCCATAAAGTCCTATCTTCTAATGCACAAATTTCCATGTAAATTTAATAGGTGATACAAAATTCCCCGTTTGAGTATCCTATTCAAGTCACTTATAGTAATACCTGACATTTATTATAATACGTTAGGCACTGTCCTAAGGGTTTTATATGTATTTTCCATTTTATCCTCAGAATAAACCTATGAAGTAAGAAATATTATCCCCATTTTATAGGTGAGGTAACTAAGGTACAGAATAAGTAAACTTGCACAAGGTCACACAGGAAACAATTTGTTTACCCAAAAATTTCAACATATCTAGCTCCAGATCATTACATTAAGCTGCCAATAAGGTAATGTAATTAATGTGCTTTGCAAATATTAAAACGTGCAAATATAGGGTTGTACTAAGGGCACTGGATTCATTATAAAATCTAGTGTCAAGTCTCTCACTAGCTATGTGAACCTGAGTAAATCACTAAACTTCTCTAAACTTCAATATTTTATTCTATAAAATAAAGATAATGAAGAAACGGGTCTTCACAGGACTATTGGTAGGATTGGGGGCATTATGCACGTAAAGAGTTGGTAGAGTGGGTGACATACAGCAAGTACTCCATAAATGTTCATTATTAATAGCTATTACCAAGAATTATCTTTATTTTCATAAACTCTCATCTTACTACTGGTGGTATTTTCAAAAATAAGTGAAATCAATCAGTATTGAGATAACGAAAGTTTATGAAATTAAGACCCAAAGTCTCAAAGTACATAACAGCACAATGTTGAGATGGAAAAGGCTGCTACTTGCTTTAATACCATTATCAAACTTTTATTTAAAGTGCCTGGGTATACATGAAAATGTGCTAGGCTCTATACAAAATTATCAAGACATAGTCCCTGACATCAAAAATACACAATCAAGCAAATTAATTCTGCTGAGTGGACACAAACAGCAAAACCTCCATCTTTGGGCATTTTCTCAACCAGATGCATCTATGGTCTTTGCTAAGTCCCCCTATTTTTGTGGTATTGTAGCAGCGAAAATATGTACTCGTGGAAGGAGCAGATTGAAAATAATAAGCCTCCCAAATACAGTGTAGAGCTATAAAGATTCAGGAGGAAATAAGCTGCACTTTCCACACTCTTACCTTCCCAAGAAACATTTTAGCTATCTTGGTACTAATGATCTCTGTTAATTAACCAGAAGAGAAAAAGGCAAGATAAGAGCTGGAAGCTCAGAGGAAAGGGTTCAGAAACAAATTATGAGGAAGAATGAATTTGGAGAGTTAGAAAAGCCAAAATATTTGCAGGAAAGTTCAAGTGAAACGTATCTTTATTCTGCATTCTACCACGTGCCTAATGCCTTAGAAACCAAACAACTAACAGCTGTTCCTAAGATTGCTGATCTTTGTTCCTTTTCATTCCCAAGGTTCCCTTTGGCTCTTAAAGTCAGAGAGGGGGAAAAGAATAACATAGAGTACAGCAGGATTTTGTCTAACAGTGCAGACAACATGCTGCACATATCTTAGAGCTTGGCTTCAGATCAACTTATAGTTGATTTAGCCGTAGCTAAATCATAATCCCGGTAGTCTACAGATTCCATTAGAAAAGTAACTTCTACAACTCCAAACTAAGGATCTAGAATACTTCCATGGGCCACTGCAGAAAACCTGGGAACCTAAATTTCTAAAATTTTAGAAGCTGTCTATCTCATTTGCAGTGGTCACACTATTTGACAAGATCTTCCGCAACTTTAAAGCAGAGAATGATATCCGCTTGTGCATATCTCCATATATTTTGCCATTAACACCTATAGAGAAACTCCTCTTCCTATACTCTCAGCTTCAAGTCACAGCAAAACCACAAAACTCCCTGCTACTGCATCGATACGCTCTTCAAAGCAAACTGAGTAGAACAGCCTGTTGACCATAAACCAATATAACAAATACACTTTCCTAAAAAATGTGAACTGACTTTTCAATAATAAAAGCAGTGTCAACCAAAAACTTAGCTCATATATACAAAACTAAGCTAAAAATTAAGGATGGGTAATTTCTACATTCTTCAAAGGTTTTCTTCCTAAAGGAGTAAACAGGAAAAAAATAGATGCATGAAACCAAAAAAAAAAAAAGGTTACTGTACATTCAAGGTATATCAGCATATTCTAATATACACCTGCCCAATGTCAAGCATACCTCATCCAACTCTCACTTGCACTTCTAAACTTATGAAGCTGAAGTGCAAACTATACCTGTTGCTTCTCCTCTTCCACCACATTCAGGATGGAAGGTATCTTTAAGAAGAAAGATAAATTGAATTCTATAGGAAAACTCTTAACTGATTAAACAGCAGCAAAGATAGAATTTATAGCCAGAGATAGGTCTCAATATAAAATAAGCAGTTTCTGATGGCTAATCCTCTTCTTTAATACTACTCACTACAACAACAAAAAGTGATACAAACATCTGTTTACATAGCCTACATGAAGAAGTTTCTGGCACAAACTTCTTAGGCCACTTCTCAAATGCCTCAAGCTTGAGCCCCTGAAATGACAGAGCTCAAGAGTCCAAATAAAACCAAGAAGCAAGGATGAAGACCAGAAAGGAATAGGAAGAACAAATACTCTCTAATCATTTCTTACTTGTTTGCTCTCCCCTTCTAAACTGATCCCAGTTTAGCATCTAACTCTGTCATGATCCATTAATTCAGCAATTATAAGAAAATGTTCCCAATCTCTGTAGGCCCTTATAATATAGGTAAGTCCTGACACAGTTCTATTTTCTCTACATGACCCAAATGAAATCTTTAGACAGTCCCTGGAATCCTTGTTGCCTCCTTCCAAATTTCTGTTCTGTGTCCCCAGAATTACAATGGAGGAGATACACTGTGAATGGTCCTATGAAAACAGGTGGGCGGGCTAAGAGAATTCCAATAATTGGGCTCCTCTCCTCCAGCATCAGGCTATTTTTCTTTCTTACTTACAGTATTTAACAAGTAAAGGAGAGGAAAAGGCTAACATGCAGATGAGAGGATGCAATAATGAGCTACCCCAAGCATTTTAGGAATCCTCACATCTTTTCATTGCTGATAGGTACTTAAGCCTAGAAAATATCTTTGGAATATGTCTTGTGTGTAGAAATTCATAAAAGATAACACCTTACGAAAGTCAAAAATACAGGTTTAATAATGTGCAACTAATGAAGATGGTTTATAAATGAAATACCACCTACACATTGAGTTCCCTAAATATATTATGCTGTTAGTCATTAAAGTTAGACCTATAAGTAAAGATTTTCCATATGTGGAAAAGTAAATCTGTTTTTAAATTAAAGAGAAATTATTAGTATATTTCTTAAAACTAAAACTATCAGGATATAAGTCAAGTGTAGCTGCTCATAGTCACTGAATAAGTTTAAATTTGATAATAAAACATTTAAGTTTCAACCAATGCACCTTTGCTGAAGCACATTTAGCTGAAATAACTTTGAGTCTGGTTTATTTCCATCACATATAGTACATTTTTCCAACAAGAGCATGTACATTCAATATAGAACATTTCCAGCAACAGTTACAGTCTTTCTAGTTTCCTTTCACAGTATATTTTAGTGCAAAGCACTCAGAAGGGTAAATGTTTTTCTAGCTATAGAAGCATTTTATTATGACCTTGTGGTTCTTCAACATTTAAAAATTTTATACAAAAAATATATAGATGGACAGGGTCCCCCTAAGTACAGATGTGAACCTATATAAAAACATGGTATATTTTCGCTGTACCTTTTAAAATTATAATTTGACACAAATTACTAAAAAATAAAATTCTCCCTAAAAAGTACAAAATATTGATACACAAAAACCTGCCCAAAATTTCATAAGAATAGATATACTTCTGTTTTTCCTAAAATCTTGATTACAAAAGTGGACAAGAATTCATTATTCTTCTAAATTTTACAGTAGGAATTAAATATTATCTAAAGTGGTCATTTAAGATTTTTCTTGGGAGGAAAAAAATCAGGGTTTAAATCCCCAACTTCTTTTTTTAGCAATATTTAAAGAAATAAACTAGTATCCTAAGAAGTGGTTGTGCATGGATTGTCTCTATCCATAAAATATCAGTAAGCTATTTACTACCTTCATATTAACATTAGTTAATGTGTGGTCTTTTTTTTAAAAACAGAGAAACTGAAAAATAAGGTTGCCTCTATCATTAAAGTGCTTTGTATAAAATTTAAAGAAAAATAGGGGAATGTTTAATTTTCATAAAAACCTCAGATGTTTACAAATGAAAAATGTAATGATCTATGCGTGAAAATGACCTGGAATTTTTCCTGTATTATATATTTTAGAATAAAACTTTTAAACACTTAAGTGCTGAGAACAAGTTAGAAATAAATGGATGTAAAAATATTTACAAAAATTTAGTAGGCTAAATATTTACAAAATGTTGATACTAACTTGTCTTTTGTTCCTAACATACACTCACTAGAAAATCATATATCTGTACAATCTAGATGAAAATTTCACCAAATAAAGTGAAACAAAACTACAATAAGTCTTTGTCAATTAAAAATTGACATTTTCTTCAGGTTGTTGATCATTTTAATCAACAAATTGTTTGGAAAACAAAATTTGCAACATTTTTGTAGAAACAGTAGACCAAATGCATAAGGTCAATACATAATGTCAGAGCAACTTGAAAGTGCTGGAATAGGCAGTGCCTTAAAACAAGTGGTTAGATGGTTATTATTTTAGTCAGAAAATAGCAGTTACAGTTGAATATTTATGAAAATTTTTTTTTCTCATAGTACCATTTGAAGACATTTAGTGGTTCTAACACCAATTTAAAGTCTTTCCACAAAAATGAACTCCAAACCTTTTCGTACATCACTTGAAGTTATCTGAGGAGAAACGGGAATAAATGAATACTTTTGAGTTTACCAATAAAACCTTGTTTTTAAAAGTATACAATAATAGATGACTTCAAAAGGATGGTTTCATCTCAAGTTTTCCACACAAATAAAAAAAAGTGTGATAATCAAACCATAACATTTAACCTACTCAGCACTGAAACTAAGTATTTTGCTCTAGAACCTGAATCTGAAACTAACAATATTCATTAAATACATTAAATGCCTTCATACGAGGGACACAGGTACTGAAGGTAAACTTTAAAAACATAGACAGACTTGCAAGAACAAGTATATGAAGTCTCCTCCTATTTCATGTTGCATTTTAAAAATCTACATTTGTTCCAAAAACTTCTTAAAAAGTAATTATTTTTCTTCCTTCCAAATAGGGATTTTACTTTTATTCTAACACACAACCACGGGGGGCGGGGGGGGGGGGGGGGGGG
>NW_007726151.1:1370035-1389778 GCF_000696425.1 Galeopterus variegatus
GGGGGGGGGGGGGGGGGGGGGGGAGCGGGGAACCCTATTTAGTAATATTAACCATGTTGCAAAAAGTTTATTAAACAGAAAGGAAAAAATAAGAGTATTTGGGACCTAAATAGTCATTTTTCCAAAGATCAGAACTAAAAAACAGTAACTAACACACATTCCCAAGGAGAAGGAAAAAAAAATCAAAACTTTTGTTTACCAACTTTCCTCCTTTGCCTGGAAGCACTATGTTAAAAGGAAATGATAAATGCTAATCATTCTAAATTCCATTTGGGGATTTTTTTTGAGTGCAGCATTTTATTTAGCCGTCACATTAATTTTTACAATAATTACAGTGCCTCAAACGATTTTTTTCCTATAATTATCGCCTTCACAATTTCATTCTAATATACTTTACTTTCCTACAATGCATTAATTAGTAGACTACGCCACTGAATCAAATTAAATCTGTGCAAAGTTAGTTAAACAGAAGATTTCTATTGTAAACACAAGCCAATATAAATGTATATACTTTACAACATTAAAAGGAAACCACTGACCCTGTGCCATCTACCTATAACTACATTGCATTGTCCTGTGGAAGGTAAGTTCGGAAGTTAACTTTGTTCCCAAGCCACTGGAATAAAGGTCACTGAAGAGGTAAATGCAATATGCACATTACTCTTGCAGTTCCCATTGCCTTAAGATATATGGAAGCAAACATGTTAAAATGGAACCAGCTATAAATTATGGTCAAATGATTTTTTTTAGTTCGATGGGGGGGGGAAAGCAAAACTCTGTAACTGTTCCTCACCAGACAAGAGCCTTAGATCTTGTACTTCGGCCTTTGGTTTTGTTTCCTTCAGGTGAATTAGAAGCATTTGCCTTATGAGTTTTCTTATGATGTTCAAGATAAGTCTTTTTGGCAAATGCCTTTCCACATTTATTGCATCTGTGAAGAGAAAAGTTTTTTGTGACTTTTACTTCAATCCCGACATCAGCTACTTCATACTTTTTACTGGGAGAGTTAGAAGTGCCATCATGTTTTGGATCACTGTGTTTTGCTTCGTCCCTCGAAGGGCCTCTTTTTGCCACTTTATTTAGAACAAAATCAATGGGCTTTTTTATAGCTCTGATCTCTAAACTGGCTGTTATTTTCCCAAGATAGCGAGATGACTTTTTATGAACCACAGTTATATGTCGTATCACATCACGTTTCCGACGAGTTTCATAAGTGCAAAGAGGACACTTGTAGAATTTAACATAAATGTTATTTCCATCTGTGTGCAACTCAATGTGTTTAGTCAAGTTCTGTTTGGAAGTAAACTGACGTTTACAAAGTTTACAGTAAAGTTGCTTAAAGTCAAAGCCAGCTGAAAGTTTTGGTTTCCTGGTTTTTTGCTGGCCACCTGCAGCCGACGGACTAGTTGATTTAGGGCTTTCAGAGTCTTGTTTAACTTTATTTTTCTGTGCTGCCGGTGTGTTCTTTTTTTCATTTGAATGATTTGTTCCCTTTAATTCATTCTGTGGAGAATGGGTAATGGAAGGGGGTGATGATTCTACAGAATCTGCCGGTTCAACTTTAACTTTTATTTCTGAACCGTTGGCAGTATTATTAGGGACCTTCTCTCTTTTAGAGTTTGTTCCAGAAAGAGTTATCTTGTGGACAATTTGCATATGTCTTTTAAGCATTATTTGTGAACTATATTTCCTCTTGCAAAGGAGGCATTTGCATGCAGTTAAATTGTATTCAGCCTTTGAAGACGACTTTTGTTTTCGAGTCTTAAAAGATTTTTTAGGAGAAACAGAATCCAGGAACAAAGGTTGCCCAGGCTTTGTTGCTATATCAGGAGTAATTGAATCCCTCCTTAGTCCTCTATGAACTTCATCAAAATGCCTCCTTACATTCGCTTTTGTAGCAAATGATTTACAACATACTGGACAACTCCTACTTAATGGAACTAGAACATTCTTACCGCGTCCTTTAGAGGACTGGTTTGGATTCTTTCGTGTTTCAATGTACTTTTTTAGTTCTTCCATCTTTTTCTTGTGCACTTTTCGAATGTGACGACGAACACCTCGTCTAGAATTGAATTCTTTTCTACAAAGACAACATATCAACTGGTGACCAAAATCAGAATTGTCAGAAGTTTCCAAGTCAGCCTGTGATTCCTGAGGTTGTTCATCAGATGCCGGTGTCACTTCATCTGCAGCAATCTCAACAGGAGGGGGCTCTACAGTTTCCACCTCTGTATCTGTAACTGGTACTGTTTTAGACTGCTCAGTGCTAGTTTCCTGTATTGGAACTTCGGTTTGTTCAGGAGTACTGCTTGACTCAGTGACTTCAGTGGGATTATCAGTCCTTGAAATATACTGAAATACTGCATTCTGATTAGTTTCTATGGGTTCTAGCTTAATAATATATTCTCGCTTGTCCACACTTGGATATATGGCTTCTAGGAGATCATTTATGGCTTGACTTTGCTTATCATTCACATCAGGAAGGTCTGTTAAGGAAAAAACAACATTTTAATCTGAAATAATTAGCCTGCCCTAGCCCTCTAATATTTTAAAATATATTATGAACCTCAACCTTAAAATTTATTACATTATTGCTTTGTATTTATTCTTATAAGAGCATTATCTACTTTTCAGTATTTTATAAAGATAAAAACTGGTATTAACTAAACTAAAATTTCCGTTCATTTAAATTTTCATCATGGGGCCAGCCCAGTGGTGCACTGCTACAGTGCGCTGCTTGGGAGCGCAGCGGCACTCCCGCCGAGGGTTCGGATCCCACATACAGACCGGCCGCTCACTGGCTGAGCGAGGTGCGGGTGCAACACAGAGGGTTGCAATCCGTTGCCGGTCACGAAAAAAGACAAAAAGGGAAAAAATAAAAATAAAAATAAATAAATTTTCATCATGTTAAGGAATAGGTAAAATGTAAAGAGCTACTTCTGCTTCTAAGTTCACGAAAAAAGACAAAAAGGGAAAAAATAAAAATAAAAAAAAATAAATTTTCATCATGTTAAGGAATAGGTAAAATGTAAAGAGCTACTTCTGCTTCTAAGTGCCCTTATATAAAATACTCGTACATAAGCATGTGGGTGTCCTAAACAATAAAAATAATATTTCATATTTTTAGTCTGAAAGTTTTAGACTGGCAACTCAAAGTTCTCATAACCCAGGATGGATAAAACATCATAAAGAATGTTACTACATAAATAAAAATGTTTTTTTAGAAAACATAACAGCATTCCTATCAACATAAACCATAATAAACAATCTAGTCAAATTGTATGAGGGCATTTGAACATCTCATGGAAATGAAAAAGAAAGATTGGTAAGCAAATACATAAACTTGAATGGCACAATGTATAGAAATATTTGCTAAATTCAGTCTGATTACATGTCTCCTTAATGTGACACACTTTTACTAAAACAAATTATTAAAAACTACAGATTTATTCCAAAAAGAGTAGTTCTATTTACTTGTATAATAATTACATTATATATTGTATTGTATATTATATATATTATGTTTTATATATTAATATTATTTACTTTTATACTAATTATATCCTTTATAAGCAATCACATTGTAACAGAATTGTCTATCACTGGTTGTTTCCACACACGACTCTAAAATCTAGCTACAAATAGTATACTCATCTTTCTTTTTAAAATGAATAAAGTAGTGCCTATAAGGATAATACTTCCACAAAAGTATTTCTAGAATGAGTACTGCCAAGAGTACACAATAATCTAGCAATCCATTAATCTATTTCACTCTATAAGTTAACTCTACAACTAAAAAAATAACAAATAACCACCAAAAAATGAACAAACTTTCTACTAGTATTTTAATTAAAAGGTTAGATTTAAAACTAATCTCTATAGACTGACTTTTAATTTACATCTCAATGATAAAAAGTAGCAAAATCAAACAGAAGTAGGAAAAGTTTCCAGATAAATATCAAATTTTTGTTTCATCTATGCTCTATAATGTACTTTAAGCCACCTTCATGATAATTAAAGCAGCACTTTAATAACTGGAATTCGCATTTCATCCCCATCCCAAAAAGGTTAAGTTGAAAAATGTATAAAATCCACAATGCATCTATGGTATCAGACTGACAAAGTAAATTCTATATTTTATAAGCCCACAAAGAGCTAAATCCCTGAATAAGAAATAGTAAAATAACCTATTATTAAAATATTTTAAAGAATTTACATTAATTCTTTAAAGCAAAAAAATTATACCATTACATAAACTGCTAACTTAATCATACAGGGTCAAAACACTCAACAGACATTCGGTTCCACAAAGACTTTATTAGTCTGCCACTTTATCCTATAAAGCCACTTTATCATATAAAGCTATTTCGGATCTCAAGTTAGCCTGTGACACAATCAAATTTCTGATAAAATGACTGATCTAAATAAATTTAGTTGACAACAAAATTGATCTTCAAATCAAGACTAAGAAAACACTAGAAAGACTAATAAAGTTTTTTTTTTTTTTTTTGTCCTTTTTGAGACGGGCCGCACTGCGCTCAGCCAATGAGCGCTGTGAGTGCACCGGTCATCCCTATATAGGATCCGAACCCACGGCAGGAGCGCTGCTGCGCTCCCAGCGCCGCACTCTCCCGAGTGCGCCACAGGCTCGGCCCCTAATAAAGATTCTTTAATGCTCTCCACCATTCCCATGAAATCAACTAATTTACCCATTCTTTGCTCTTCATTTCCAACCTTCTCATTTACTTAAGGGGAATCTAAGTGATGAATCGTATCTGGTAACAAGTTGCTAAGGAAGTAAAAAAGGAAAAATACCAAGAAATTGCTCTCTTCAAGGGGTAGCATTAATGTTTTAACTTACTGAATATAAACAATATGGCCCTATGAACATTCAAAAACAACACCCAATATTTTAATACAAATAAATATATACAAAAATCTAACTTCCTGTATGATATTTTTAGAAAAATCCAAGTAGAAAGTATTGATATCAAAGTACCTGTCTAAGAAATTGAATACAACAATGAGTCAAGTATTTAGTTTTATTCTACATCAGTAAATTATCTGTAATTAGATATCAATACCATTTTAATGCAAATGTATAGTTGCAGTGTAAGAATACTTAACTGTAAAATGCATAACTGAATATGTGAATAAAACTTACTGTCATCCATCTGGAGACTTGGTGGGCAGTAGAATTTTTTATGGGTAATTAAATTTGGTAATCCTCTGAAGAGACTGCGGCATAATTTACATTCAAAAATAGTGTCCACATCTTTTAATAAAATATGCTTAAGTTGTTTAGTTCCTGAAGGAAAAGAGAAAGGAAAACAACACAAAAGGTAATTTTAACAATGCACTTTTAAACTGGGAAAACACTATTAACAATCCAAAAGTGCAGTTACTTTTCAAAAATAAAATATACGCATTGTCAATTTCTACCACAGTATATTTAAAACTAAGTTCTAAGCAAAATCCTACTATAATCTCGAAATTAGGACAGCTAAAATTGATGCCCTTTTACTACTTCAGAAGCCAATAAATTCTTGGGATACCACAAGGCAATGGTTCTGACAGGTGGTTGGTGGGATGAGAATAAAGATATACATAACTGTCCCCTAGAGATTCTGATTCAATACATCTCAAGTATGGCAGAAAAATTAAACGTTCCTCCACACTCCCTGACAAACTTTCTGGCTGGTTCTTCCAGCTCTTTTCTGCACTAGGATGTGAACAAGGAGTTTTTCAATACATTTTCCTCTGATTCCTTCAAGAGGGTCAAAACTGTATCACAGGATTGCCTGTGACTTTTCTTTTTAAATTCAACTCAAACTACTTCAGGTCCTAAGCCAAGATGAGACTTACAGCTGTTTAGTGTGATAGTAAGAAATTTTTGTCCATACTGGAAAATAACTTTGAATTTTGCTTAGGATTCTAGATAACACTATAAATTTATAAACTTATTCTAAGCCTTTCTCTCTCATAACACTTAACCCAATTGAAATTAATTAGGTATTCATATGATTACTAGTTCAATGCCTGTCTTCTCCATGAGATTATAAACTCCAAAGCAGCAAAGACCAAGCCTAGCTAACTTACAAAGTGTTCAGCTCTAAAATGCTCAAAAGTACTTGATGAAGAAATGCCACTGATCTAGATCTAGGGAATCTAAGCATTCTTGTAGAAAATCAAAAAACAGAGAAAAAATAAATGGCAACAATCATCCAATCTTTAAAATAAAAACATCCACCAGGAATAAAACATAAATGGAAGGTGTTCTGTCACTAATTTCAACAGGTCTCTGCCAAAGATAAGTTGACAAAATTGATCTGTAGTGCCACATTAATTATTGTGCCTTTAGTTTCCTCAAATAAAAAAAGATGATAATAGGGCTGGCCAGTTAGCTCACTTGGTTAGAGTGTAGTGCTGATAACACCAAGGTCAAGGGTTTGGACTCCCTTACCAGCTAGCTGCCAAAAAAAAGATGATGATAATATTGATTTAAAGAGAAAAAAGCCGAAGCCCCCTGAAAAATACCCTTAAGACTATCCAGGTGCAAAGTGTTCTGTCATTCAACCAACATTTGATTATTAAGCTCTGGGACTATTAAAGAGTATAAACTATCTTAGTAGTATAGCTAATATTGCAGAGTTTATAAAAGTTAAATATTTCTGATTTAACCTTTTACAATCTGTTTACATCTAGTTTTTGAAGTATATTTTATCATCATTTTGAAGACAGGTCAGCCTTCAAAATTCTACTGTGAAAAGACTGATTATCAGGTTATCAAAACTTTACTAAGTCTTTAGAAATGCCAAATCTGACATTATCTATATGTGTGACCTTAAAGAGATATATAATCTTTGCATTTTGGTTTCTCCATCTTGTAAAGTAGAACAAACCAAACCAAACCTACCTTAAAAGAATTATGAAAAAAATATATAAACCTAAATCCCAGGAAAATTAAATGATACACCTGAGTTTCTACTGGAAAAAAACATATATAATGAAATAATTTCCACCATTTCCCGAATCCAAGTCTACATTTACTCCACTAGACCCTATTACAGCAAAGTCAGGAAAAAAAAAACTTTCATAAAGAGAATAGCGTGTTATTCTTTATATGCAAGCAAATTATCATATGTATCTTTCTCTAATCCATTCTACATTATAAAATATCTTGGCAAAAGACTGCTAATATATTTAGTTCATACTTAACATCATACGTGATCGACAGACTATGAGAGGTAGACTGAGGACAAAAATGCTTTGGCTAAGCCTCTCTAATTGATCTATGTCTAGTCCTCAGGAAGTGTAGCTGAATATAATACTAGTGGGAAGAAAACAGGAAATTTTTGGATACTTTGATTCTAAATTAGAGGACTTGCTAGACTCAAACTAGAGATCCAATTCTGCCTTTAAAAATAGTCAAAAAGGACTGAACAGGAACACAGAAATAACCTGTACTGGGTTTAACTTAAAAATTCGACTAAAGATTTAAATAGAAAGTACATGGTAGCAGGTTGAAATAAAACAATCGGTCTGTAAACAACATAAGTTTATATCAAAAAAAGTCAGGTATAAAAATATAAGACTGCATCCCTAAATCAGACATAGCACTTTGTCTACCAGTTTCTCTCAATCATAGAAAAACAAAAACATTATAAATTTCTTAATTAGTCCTAGTTATCTAGTTAGCTATATTCAGTATGGAATGTATATTTATTCTCCAAAAAAAATTTTTTTTTTTGTCTTGTTCCGTGTCCGGCAACGGATCGCAACCCTCCGTGTTGCCCCCGCACCGGACCGGGGACCGGCAACGGGATTGCAACCCTCGGTGTCGCTCCCGCGCCTCGCTCAGCCAGTGAGCGGGAACCGGTCTGTATGTGGGATCCGAACCCTTGGGCGGGAGCGCCGCCGCGCTTCCCAAGCGGTGCACTTATCCAGTGCGCCACCGGGCCGGCCCCAAAAAAATTTAAAAAAAAAAAAAAAGACAAAAAAAAAAATTTTTTTTGGAGAATAAATATACATTCCATACTGAATATAGCTAACTAGATAACTAGGTCTAATTAAGAAATTTATAATGTTAGCGGTGCACTTATCCAGTGCGCCACCGGGCCGGCCCCAAAAAAATTTAAAAAAAAAAAAAAATTTGTTCCTAATCTTGACTAATCAACCTTAATTATCAATCACAAATGCTTCCCCTCTGTCACACACACAGTTCTTGTTAATCCAGGCATACCAAATTTATCTCAGGTCTGCAGATATACCAAATGTTCTCTCTCTCCCTCATTTTTCAGGCCTTCACCTATGTTTTTTTCTCTCGAATTACATTCTTCCACTTCTCTGGTCTAGTTTACTTCTGGCAACCCTTCAGATCCCAGGTTAGATGTCACTTCCTAGAAGCCTTATCTGATCCCTCCTGTTTTTTGTTAAGAATTCTTCACCTATACTCCCATAGCATCCTCTACCTATATACTAGCTTAACCCACTATCTTGTAATTAATTACTTTTCTTTTCCTCATTAAACTGGAGGATCTAGGAGAAAAGAGAAGATATCTTTGATGCTCACCATTGTATTCCCAGCCCTCAAGATAATGCTTGATTGACATTTGTTAAGTAACATATTGGAGAGCTCTATGTTTAAAAAAATCTTCTACTAAAATAAGATTTTTTAATGTATGTGAAGTTGACTGGGGAGTCAAAAAAGGGACTTCAAGATTTTCTAATTCTACTTACACATTTTACAAATGAGAAAAATAACATGTGTCCCATTCCATAAACACAGACAGTAAAAGATTTTCCCTAAGTTAGTTTCAGTCACCATGTAAGGTTTTCTTATGTTTTATCATGGACATAATAGCTTTATTCAAAATCAGCTACCATTTTCTGATTGTTTTACTCACTTACAATCAGACACAGCCAACCAACTATGCTTCTATCAATAGCTAAAACTACCTGTTCCCTGAGACAACCACAGACATGGTCACCTAGACAGCCAATATAAAGTTCTGCCACAGCTTTTGATCCTGAGAAACAAAGAACCATGCTGCCTTCCTCCTATTATTCCTTCTCCTCTATTGCTCTCTTTCTTGCCTTAGGTTTTTAAAGTATCTTAGAAGTCACTACTTAATGCTTACGTACATCACCAATCAGTATCTTTCAAAAAACCATCCCAAAGGAAAAGGATTTTGATACCTAAAGATTAACTGATTAGTGTATATCCCAGACTTTCACACATAATAGGTGCTCAATAAAAATTAGCTAAACTTCATCAAGGGTTTATTTTGTGCTGTTCCTTAATGGTAAAGACACTGCATGTACTAATGAAAATGTTTAAAAGATTTTTTTTTAAAGAAATCATTATTCAATTTTACATTAGGTTAGATGGCAGTCGCTATATAACATGAAAATATTCATTCTAACTCTTTCGTTTTTTTCCTTAACACACTGACATTTTGGTCAATGACCATTTTAAGCTGTGGCAGGAATTCTTAAATGGTATAATACTTGCCTATTGTTGGCTCACACATGAGCTCAATCTTCTTGAGGATGACCATTTAACCACAATATATATCATCCCAACACTGCAAGCAAACCTATGTTCCTTGTCAAATCTCCTGAAGGAAATTTCTGACTGATAATCCCTTAACATAAATACTAAAAGGTAAAAAGAAAGAAAACTTAAGAAAACTGAAATTCTTATCTTAAAACTACCACCTATAAGAGTTGGTAAAAAAAATTACTAGGTTAATTATGGAACATCGCCACATACTACAATAAATTTATAAGTAGAATAAAATTATTTTTAACAGTGAATACTTGGTGGATCTTTTAATTTAATCTAATAAATATTTATTGAGCACCTATTAAATACCAGGTATAATGTCATTCACTGGAAATATGAAAATGAAGGCTATGATCTGTGCCCCTGAGACAGTCACTTGAATAATATAAATGGCTGCTCTCCCAGGAACATAGCCTCAGATGACATGCTTTGAAGATGAATGTAAGAACAACAAATCAAACAAATCTACATTTTTTTATTCATCCAAAAAATATCTAGTCACATTTTAAATTTCCTACAATTGCTATGTAACAACCAAAAACACAATCCATCATAGAATATGGCACTCTCCCATGTGTCTCAAATAAATCATACTTCCATCCTAAGCTTTTGCCTACAAAATCAGGACTGAGGCATCACCATTCAGTCACAGCTTATAATAAATGCAATTAAAGTTGCTTTAAGCAGTAAAGATAAAAATAAGAAAAAAAACCAAAAGCAAAAACTTCTAAGATGTTAAATGGCCAAACCTAAATTTAGGAAGATAATGACAAAAGCAAACATCACGTAAAGCTAATTCTCATTTTTCACTACCATACTATAGAAGAAGAGTTACAATTTATTCTTCCCTAAGAGTCAAAAAAAAAATGTATAGTAATCCAGTATATTCTACATGTAGAATCTTTTTTCTATAATATTATACATTATCTCTTTTTATAATAATATATATTTCAAGAATTTAAAAAGAACATGTCACCTCCATATTAAAGACCAGTTTTGAATACTGAACTAAATGATTATCCTTCTCTTTTCCCATTTTTCTGTTTCTAACCTTAGAGCATTTCACATCTCCTTTGCCTCTTCCAGGCAACTAAGAGACTAAGAAAAAATACTAAAATCAATTAAATCACTTTATTAAATACCTAAAAGATATTTAATAAATATCTAAAGATAGTGCATCTTTTATTTGTTATTTAAATTTTTGTTTCAGTTTGAGAGGGAGGTCAAAGAGGAAGGAAGATAAACTAAAAGTGCTAATAGAAAGGAGGGAAATTCGAAGACACCAAATCACAGACGTGATCCTAGAAGGACTAACAGCCAAGGCAAGACTCTACAAAGGGCAGGGCATAGAAGCTACAGGTTCAGAGCAAACAACAGGTCTCAAGTCACCCAACCATCAGGGACCTAAGAGTAGAAAATCTGTAACCACACAAAAGGTAGCCTTCTAAAAAAAATGAGGCATCTATCTATAGACTGATATCTAACAACAGTTCAATCTACTGTTAATAAAATAAAGGTACACAAGAGCGTACAGAGACTGCTACCACTTGAATTGAGAAGAAAATAAGGGAATGTATCTGTGTATATGTATAAAAGGTCTTTGGAAGAAGACCCATAAGCCATTTATACAGCAGTGGTTGCCTAAGCAAAGGGGATATGGGAGACAGAATAGTAAAGAGACATACTTTTCCCTCTCTACTCTTTCATACTTTTTTTTTTAAACCACAGGCACATATTAGTGATTTCCAAAAGAAAAATTTATTTAAATTAATTTAAAAGTCAAGCAGCCAGAAATACAGAGATATCAGAAATCAAGAAAAATCTGTAATTTAAAGCTAGGAAAATACTCCAAAGCAAAAGCTGAAGTTTAAGGCCAAAAGAATGTGTTAAAACTGGTCAAGCAGTCAGTATAGTACACATGGGGTTGGTGAACCTTGAAAATGAGTCAACTCCTTCTGCAGAAGCCTTCTATGAACTTCTAGCTTGGGAAGGAATTAACACCAGGTCATGGACAGCCCAGTGTAGGCAGAAGAAGGTGAAACACTTAAATAGAGATGAAGCAGTAGCTGAAGAAAATTATCTGACCTTCAAAATAAAGGCAGACACCCCAACATGTTACTACTACCCAACCTGACTTCACCACTTTAGGTTAACAAGACCAAAAGCATGGACTTCAGAGTTCTATCTTCAAATATCTGTCAAAGTTATATAGCACCACCAGGATAGTTCTTTAAATGCAATATGTGTGACCTAGATGGAATGGAAAGAGCCTAGAAAGAGATGAGTCATTGAAGGTGTGCTTAGAAGTAGAGTGAGACATGGAGGAACTGACAAGAGTCTCAGAGTTAGTCCCTAAGTCATGTGGCCCAAACTTCCATCCCATCCTCCCAAGGTTTTAGTCAGCTTGGACTTAAATACCTTAGTGCTAAATAAGGGATACCTTAGTGGACTTTAGATTATCCACATATGTAAGAGATTAGTATCTTGAGGCATTTTAAATTTCTTAGTTATGGAACACAATAATAAAGTAAAAGAATTCTCTGTTTAATCCAAACTTAGTTTCTCTGTACCACTCAGCATATTTCTACTAAATCATCTCTTATTTAAACTGTTGGGTATTTAATTAAAATTATAGTATTTTCAGAATTTGTCTACATAAAAAATAATTCAAAAGGCAAATTTGCTGGGGACATTTGACATTTTTTTAAAAGCACATTTCAAAAAATAAACATAAATGACTTTGAAATTATACCCTTTCAGATTACCTATTTCACCGTCCCTCTTCTTTAGCTTAGATAGTAAAGAAATGGCAAACACAGAAAATAGATAATGACCACAATGCAATAAGAAAACAGTTAATTTCATCATTAAATATTTACCTTTCAAACTTTAAAAATACATAGATTTTGGGTACAGAATCTTGTTGAAAAGGTATTTTTTTATTAGACAGAGCATTTATGAATAAACCACTTCTAACTTTTTAATCAAATATCACTGTAATGAAGTGAAACTGTATAAAATAACTTTATTAATTACAAATTATGAATTTTTGAATAGAAACCTATAGCAAATATTACTAAATATGAAAAGCTATTACCTTCATTTCCACAGTATGAGAAAGGAAAAAAAAAAAAAAGAACTTCCGTCTCTATTCTAAAAGTAGCTAAAACAAATGAAAACTATTTTTCTGCTGTGCCAGAAATATAAACACTGCCCCTAATAAGTAAAATTTTATTTTAACTGTATTTATCATAGAACGTGACCTAAAAATTATTTAACCAAGGGCAATTATCAAAAGTAAAAAACAAACAACAAAAAATACCCTAAATAGGTTATCCACCATCCAACATAATGATAGGCACATGGTATACACTGAATACTTACTGAATTAAATATACCTATAAGCAATGCCATGAAGGCTGTAGATGAAAAGTCTAAGAAATAGATCTTGAAGACTCAGCGAAAAAAAACTTTTTAAATTTAGATTAAGGGACAATCTATTTCTTAGAATCCTAAAGTAAAGCAAATATGTGCTTTCTCCCTTTACAACTTAAAAACAAGCACCTCAAAAAATTTTTCATCAATACAAACAAATAGTTACATGAAAATTATCTTTTCCTTTCAACCTCAGAAATTTTTCATTAAGACAGTAAGCTATAAAATAATGACAAGATATTCTAATCCTTTAGGTGTCTAGCAGTCATGTTTATTTGCTTGTTCACATTTGACTATATAGTCTTGTAATGTCAGAAAAACCAAATCTATAAGAGGTGGACAGGTGTATCCTAAGAATCACGGCAACCTAAGACCTTACTGATAGCACAGGGGTTCTAACATATCTGAGGCATTTATATGTAGTAAATAACACCTATTTTAAAGCACTGGATTGCAACTACACAAATATAATTATCATATAGCTAATTCATATAATAATCTAATGAAATGAAAGCTAAACAAATTTATCTGAAGATGTCAGGGCTGAAATATGTCTTTTTTCTATCTTATGCTCTATTAAAGATATTGAACTATAGAAACTTCAGGGTTAGGCAGAAAGTGAGTCATAGAGAGATGATAAGTTAATTCATCTAAAACAGGTAACATTTCAGACATTCTGAGTAAATAACCTACAGTGCCAAAGCTTATAAAGACCCAGACTAATTTACTATCTTTTGAGAATTTATAAAGAACTTGCCAAAAGATAACAATGGATCTTGAAGAAGAGCTTCACCAGCAAATACCACATATTTCTTTAGACTATACTAAACAGATTTATTTTAAAACTAATACATAATATAGAGAATTGTAAAAGAATCTTCAGATCAAGTCAATATTTATTGAACTACTTTTTTAAAATATAACAATTAAAAGTATTCTATAAGTAAAACCAATGTATACATATTAATATTTTTAAAAATTACTTCTAAGGACTTCTAGGTATTTTTCAAGAATATGTGAAGATTGAAAAATACATCCTAAAACATTCATACCTGATCGAAAGCACTCAATTATTTGTTGAATACCAGATTTGGATGTCTGTAGTGGTTGCTGTAACAAAGGAGGATCTCCAGGTTCCAGGATATAAACTACATGGAAGACAAACACCCACCCCAATCCCCACAAAAAAAGGGTTATTTAAATCATTTACTATCAAAGTAAACAATAGTTTGCTGCAATTATGTTAATGATAATCAATCACACTTGCATATATTTTTTTCACCATTATCTTTGTAAGGCAAAATAAAACAATGAAGGAAAAAAACTAAAATTATTCTCAATTAAAGTCTAAATTAAGACTACTTAAGGCTAGATATTAGCTTTAAATGCAAAGACATAACTACTTTGCTATTATTTAGTGCACATTCTTCACGTTTGCCCTTTTTGTTCCCCTTGAAGAGGAACCACTATACTAGTATTTAACCAAAATTCCAAGGCAAGGGTGGCCTAGCCGCATCTCATAAACCATCCCAAAATCCTCTGGAATATGTAGTACAGCTCTCTGGACAACTATGAGAGCAAAACTTAGAAACCACTGCTTAAGGAAGTAATTGGACAAGTACACAATGATGAATGTGTAAGAATGTTCTCTGCAGCACTGTATATAATTGAGAGAAATTTCAAACAACTTAAAAGTCTGTCAGTAGGGACCAGACTAAATAAACTATGAAATGTCCATAAACTAGGATCTTTTCACAGCTGTTAGAAAGCATGAGCTAAACCTACGTGTACTGACAACAAGGACTGTCAATAAATGTGAAGTAACAAAAACATGTTATAGACTATGATCCCATTTACATTAATACATATTTAGATAGAAAAATACGTAAATTTAATGTATTTTTGAGTTTATGTACAGATGCTAACATAAACAAGAAAAAGTCTTGTTTATGGTATACCAACAACATTTAACAAAGGTTCTGTCAGAGTGGGTTTATCAGGATTATGTTCACTTTCTGCCTCACGCTTTACTTCTTCAGAGCATGTGCTTTTAGAATGTACATTTTAGAAAGAATACATTTTTTTATATTAAGTAAAAGTAATCTTTCCATTTTAAAAATAATTTTTATTTTCATATACAGAGGTCTATGTCATCCCTACTTTCCAAAATTCTCAGAGTAGCAGTATAAATAAATATACAATAAATTATAGTAATATGAAACAATGTAACTGAAAAGGAAAACTGAGTTTTTCCATCAGTTATCAAATAAAGAGAGGAGGTTTCAGTGGAAAAAAACTGGCCATTTTAATTACCTCTTTTTAAAATACGTTATAATGTTCTATTCAATTATTACCATCATAGTCCAGCACCATCCACTCAGTGTGGGGAGATAAGAAGGGTTACTTCAATAACATGAGCTACTACTGCTTCAGGGCTTAGGCTTGGACAACATTCAGCTGTCTGATAAGGGGGCTAAAGACTGCTGTGTGTATAGACACAGCCTTATATTCTCCTTTATACTTCAAGTCTAGTGCTCAGTGTACACAAACGGGAGGAACTATATCTCAGGACCAAGTCATTTCATTAAGTAAAATTTTTCCAATTTAACAGACACCTTAGTGGCATGTTAAACGAATTAAAAACATACAGACACACAACTCATTTTGAGAATAACTGATATTAGCACCAACTTCAGTGATTAGGAAAGAACATAAGACTCCAAACCTGGACTGCCTGTGTTTAAATTCTTTTTCTGCCATTTATACAACTAGGGCAAATTAAGCTCTCTGATCTCTCTTTTCTCATCTCTAAATGGGGATAATAAAAGTACCTAAGTCATAGGGTTGTGTCAGGATTAAATAAACTAATGCAGGTAAACTGCTTAAAACAGAGCCTAGGATATAGTAAAGGTTCAAAAAACATTCTATTATCATCGTCATCATCATAATCACGTGAAATTCAACTGCCTTCCTCAACACCAAAAACTGAAAATATTTTTTTTTAATTCTAAAAGTAGAATTCAGTCTCTTAAAGAAACAACAGAAGAGTTTGTAAACAGATTGATAATATCATCTATTTGAATTAGATGGATCTCTTTTCAGTATTCATACATTACAGCAACTGATAACTGTTTACAAAAAAATAACTATAAAAGAGACTGAAAACTCACATAATTGTAAAGAGTTAAATGCTTCAAGGTCTGGCTCTATAAGTGGCAAGAATTCCAGAACTGGAGAATGAAAAAACAAAAATGAATAAGGGAGGGACATGGGGAAAAACAGACTTCTCCTTAGAGCCCTGTTTCCTCATTTAGCTACACGCTCCAGAAAATCTTCTATAATACACCAACTTCCACTTCACATGACACAACTGATTTTAAAGCTAGAGCAAAATTTTCTTACCCATCACCCCTGAACACTGCTACCACCAGAACACATATACATCCTGAGACAACGTTCAAAATAAGCCCAGAGTTAGCTTAGCTGTGCCTGGACACATCCACTTGGTATACACATCTGTGTAGCTGCTACTGTAAGAAACAATTCTTTCTTCATTTGGAAACATACTCTCAACTCTAGAAAACTTTATATATTAGTTTTTTTGTGTGTGACCGGTAAGGGGATCATAACCCTTGGCTTGGTGTCGCCTGCACTGCGCTCAGCCAGTGAGCGCACAGGCCATCCCTATATAGGATCCAAACCCACGGCCTCGGCGCTCCCAGCGCTGCACTCTCCCGAGTGAGCCATGGGCTCGGCCCTATATATTAATATTTTATAAAATTTCTCTTACATATCCTATCATCACTCCCAAGATCAGACTGATCCAGGTTACATGACCATTTAGAAAAAAACATCATTTTCCTCCAACCAAAAAACTCAAACCCTCAGAACACCTTTCCTTCTGAGAACACACTTCCCAGAATAAAACATCCCCTTTTGTAAGAGTCTCTCCTGTCTTAAAACAAGCCCCTTAAAAGATCCTTCTTCTTAAGATGTTTGGGATTTGCTTACAAATAATAGGGGTTGAGAGAGTAGTTGGAGGGTAGAAAAGGGAATTATGGGGAGAAGGGAGAATATACATGAAAAGTGGATGTACTGATGGAGTTGTGTGATGGGTACATAAGGTTCCTTATACCATTCTATTTTTGAAGGTCTGAAAACTTCTATTAAAAACATTCTTTAAACATAACTAAAAAAATACTTTACATACACTGACAGGCTAATAACACCACCTTCACTATAAATTGACCCATCCCATCAAGGCACAACGGCCTCCTCTGGAATATGCTGCTCTCATCTGGAGACTCACCCACTGTTCACAATCCAAATGAGGATAACATACTCAGGAGAGGCCACTAAAAGAATTTCTCAAATATCATGTTGTCTTCTTCCCTCCATCTGAGGACACCCTCTTTTAAAAACTATCACACGAAAACATATTCTCTTCAGTCCTGGAAACATCCTCTCACTCAGCACATACCTTCCCCTGAAATAAGGACAATAAACTACCCTATAAGTTAACAAACTTCTACCTTTCTGTTGAACTCAATCCTCAGAAAGTGTTTAATTATAGCTAAGAATGCAAAGAAACAATAACTACTTTTGACCTGTTAAGTCTGAAAATTAACCTGCATGAAAAAAGTTTCCAGTAAAAGAAAGATAAAAATTTTAAATTAATGCAATTTATCTGATATCTTGGTAATGGGGGGGGGAAACGTTTCAAAACACATTAAAAAGTTCAAGAGAACACATCTCTAAAACGTCTTCAGAAAGCTTTAATTACCAGAATATACTAAATAAGGTATGGTCACAAATTATCTTGATTATTTGTTTCCTTGTTTATGTCTACCTCTTCGCACTCAAAAGTTTTATGAGTGAAGGACCTTATCTGTTCTGGTCACCACTTATAAACTCATTGCCTTGTACAGTGCCTGGTAGCTAATTGGCATCTACTGGTGTTCAATAATAATTTTTTAAAGAAATGAATGAGCAAATAAACTTCTTCCTAAATTCATTAACTAATTCAACTTAAATGACTTGAAGTAATCTCAGAAAAACACTAGAATAAAAGGTCAGTGGAACACAACTATAAAAGGCATTCACATCCTTACACTTCAAAACTAGCAAACTCCATTCAACATTTCGTAAAACATTACTAATATATCTTCATTTCAAATACACAAAATACACAATGTGAAAGGGTACTGAAAATTAGGGCAGGGACAGTTGAACAGAAACTGGATCCCATCCTGAGATTGCCTGTTTTATTAGCACAGGTGAGTCATTACTGATCTTAGCAAAGTACAGTAAAGACAGAACTTTAGTACAAATTTTATTCTCATATGTAGCAAAGTTTTCTGAAAATGGAAGTTTACTGTTGCCGTTTTCCCCATAATCACAACATTACTTAAAATGAACTCTACTATGTTAAAACCCAAGTACATAAATGCAGTTGAAACACTCCAGCGAAAAGCAAGTCAAAGTATTAAAAAAAAATCCAAATAATTTTTAGGTCAAAAATAATGATAAAATCTGCCTTTGAACTAGAACAGCATAGCCTTTATTTGGTTTTGTGACAATATGTTTTCAATGATTCTCTTTTAAATTGTACCTCTAAATGTTTGTCAGAAAGCATGTCAAAGCTCTAAGTAGAAAAACTGTCCATAGTTTATATATCCCATTTATCAAAGTTTGCTAATATTTTTCATGAGACTCCAGAAAACAACTTTTTCATTTCATAAATTCAACTACAAAAACAGTTCTACTGAATAAAATACCCTAAAAACACTTAGAATTCTAACTAATTAGATTTTTCTTTTATTTTGCAATACAATATGTTCTATCCAAGAAATTTTTTAAAAGGCTGTACTTAGCAAAACCTGATTCTCCCAACAAGTACGACAAACTTTTTATTTTCAGGCTTTCAGCACTGTTGTCTGCTAAAGATTCATGAGAAATTTTTAATTTTTTTAAACTTCAAGAAACAATATTAACGAAGATACATATTTGCTAGTATTCTACTACCTATCTTTTCCTCTCTCTTGAGTTTTAAACATTCACAGAGCAGGCTGCCTTCAAAGAGAAGGAAAAAGGACTGAGCGATTGATCTGGTGGAAATAATTTAAGGTGACACTGGCAGTACTCCTTTTTAAGGGATCAAGCAGGGGAGACCTCTTGTTTGTACAAGCTTTTAGCTTCATAACTGGTGTTATGCTGGGGAAAATTATAGCCTGCTTTACTTGGGAATGACTTCTTGGGCAGGAGGAAAAGAAAACCAGACGGAAACAGAAGCACAGTGGCTCTGATGGAGGTCAAAGTAACTGGGGAAGAAAAGGGGTATACCTGGTTCACAGCATCCGTGATGATGGTGGTCAGTCTGACAGTATTTGTCCCTTAAAGGCATTTTCAGCGGGCGCGACCTACTTTCCTTTCACTGTAAGAAGCTCTTCATTGCGGCTTGGCTGTTGAAAGAAGCACAAACCCGTCACTCACCCCGAACTTCCTGGGGAGCTCTGGCTGCATTTTCCAGATACGTTTAAGTTCCCATCACCCACCCACCGATTCTCCACGAACTCGCACCTTCCTCGCGAAAAGAAAACAGAAAGACGCACGAAACCCTTCTCCAGCCCGAACTCCGCGCACAGGTTCATCGCCCTACCCGGAAACGCAGCCTCGGGCGCGCAGCGCAGGACGAAGGCCTGGCCGGCGGCGCGGGCTGCGGCGGCCTCGCCGTCCCGGGC
>NW_007726151.1:1389984-1390283 GCF_000696425.1 Galeopterus variegatus
AGAGGGGCGGGGAAGCCGGGGATTTCCCCCCACCTCGGGCCTTTTTGGTAGTAGTTGCTGTTTCAGGAAACTTTATTAAGTCAGTCTCTGTCTTTCTCTGTCTCCCCCTCCGCGGAGAGCCCGAGCCACTGCTGCGGAGCGGGTAGGAAGGGGGAAGCAGAGAGACTCCGGCAGCGACAGGGAGCGACTGACTGACCCCGGACGGAGATGGGGCGAGGGCAGGAAGTGACAAGCTCACCGAGTGGGTGGGGGAGTGTGGCCCGCACGCCCGGGAGCGCCGCGCGCATGCGCCCGGCAGG
>NW_007726151.1:1391283-1409173 GCF_000696425.1 Galeopterus variegatus
CACCCGCCGAGGCCGGGCAGGGGCAGGGATCCCGGGCCGGGGGCGAGGGGGCGGCGGCCGGAGTCTCTGGCCGTCCGCTGGCCCGCGCGTCTTGCCGCCGGCCGAGCGAGAGCCGCAGCCCGGGGCTGCGCACGCTGAGAGGTGCGAGACCCGCGGTGCGGTGTCCGCACTCGGGAGACGGGCTGCTCGGCAACGAAATTGTTGCTCTGAAACTCGGGGAGGGTTGGAAAAGCACGGGAGAGAACTGTAGGAAGAGGCTGGGCGGGCATGGGAGCTGTAAGTCGTGGTGATTCCGAAAAGGCTAATGTCAGTGCATTTATAAATGACAAAGGTCGAACTTCTTGGTTTTCCAGCCGACAGTTTTGAAGCCTGCCTCCTGAAACTCGGGGGGTCTTCATCAGGCCCTCGGGAGAAAAAACATCAGTGGGTAGCAGACAGACGTTTATTCCAGCAGCGCTCTGCTTTCGAAACCTCAAATGAAGTCGGGTCACGTGGGCGGCGCGCACTTTCCCTCCTCTTCTGCGCCCGAAACCTACCTGGAAAATCCCCGAAGCTCGCAGTCGTCTGTCAAATTCTGCAAACCCAGCGTCGCTTCTTGGGAGCAGGGGAGCCGCCTCCCCCGCCTTCTCCCCAACCCCCGTAACAGAATTCTTGTACTTGGTAACTTCAAGCAAACACGTGTCCACTGTCGGTCAGGAAAAGTTAGAGAAAAAAAGCCCATTCGCCTTGTTTATCTCCCTCTCCCCAAGGTGCACTGAAAACCTTCAAGGTTGTCTAATTTAAGAGGCCGTTTTCGGGACCCTGAAAAGGTAAAGTTTAGTAGGCAGGCTGTTTGCGTTTTGGAAGAGAAAAAGTGGCTGAAATCCATTTTATCCATTTTCAAATTCCGAGAAAAGTTTGTAAATTGAGCAATTTGTTGTAAAAATATTGAATGGAGCATTTGCATAGGTCTTCGGAAATTGTAGCAGCTACATAATGGGAGTGGGGGGGTGACAGACAGGAAAGGGATAGAAAAATGATCTACACATTAGCCAGTCGTATAAGGAGTATGTATGATCGTATTTAACTGTCTCATTGCCAAGAAGCATCACCCAACTTCAAACTAAAATATAATGAAATTGCCACCATTTATAAATTGATGTAAAATTACATTATAGTACTTATACTATGATGTTTGTTATGCAGCCAATAAAAATCACATTTTGTGTAATATTTCTATGAATATGCTTAAGCAACAAAAATGAAACAGTATTTTTTGGATGTGACACTTTAACAGTGGGCAGTAACAGTGGAATTACATATGATTTTTTATGTTTTTGTATACTTTGATAAGTTTCTAAATTAAGCTTATAGAATTTTAATAAGCAGAAAAAATTAATTTTAAAAATAAGATTGTAATGTGAAAATGGTATAGAATAATAAAAGTACAAAAGACACAAAATCAAATATACATTATCAATGTCACTCCCAAAAATGTAACGAAAGAAGACTGAAAGGAACAAAAACATCAGCATTGGAAATCTTTGAGTGGTAAAATTTGAGGTAAATATTTGCATATTCAGATCTTTTCCTCCTTTTATATAGTAAGCATATTTATCACAGGTTAGAAAATGAATATCCAATTCTAAGTTTTCATAAACCTGAAAAAGCTTTGTTTCAGATATTTGAGAGTTACAAATGTTTGCTGACCAGGTATAAGTTAAAAAAAAAGTTGTTATGAGTAAACGAAGTGTTATTTATACTCCAGTTTAAAGTAGTCATTACTAGACAATCTTCAGAATAGCTTGCTAACAGAATAAGGATAGACAATCTTAGAGAAATTAGAGACAAGACTGAAACATGTATATAGGTAAGAAAAAATATTAAACACTGAATCATAGAATTTTAAGATGAAAACAAACCATGGAAGTTATGTAGTAAACTTTATTTTTCATATGAGAAAACTAAGACCCAGACAGAATAAGATGTGCCCAAGGTCAGTCAGTAACAGAGCTGGGTCCAGGACCTGAATTACTCCCTACTATAATGTAATAGTAATACAAGTATCTGACATGTATTGAGTAGTTAACGAATTTTAAGCTCAAGTATTAACTCATTTGATCCTATCGACAATCCAATGAGGTTTTGCTGCTGTCCTTCCATTCCATGGGTAGGGAAATGAAGCAAAAAGAGTAACTTACAAAGGTTACAGCTGGTAGGCAGCGGAAACAGCATTCGAACCCAAGCAGGATGGCTCTGGAACTCGTGAACTTAGCCACTATACTGTATTGCCTACACTGTGTTGCCTTCACTGTACTTTAGCTGTTTTGAATAGCACTGTATATGAAAGGTGAGCCAGTAGATCCTGCCAGTTGTGAAAGGTAGTACATATAAAATGCAATGTACCAGTTCATAAAGTGGAAACGGAGTTCCTAAATCACAATAATTTAATTGAAATTTCACAGTTTAAAGGGACTTTGAGAATCATGTAGAATTATGCCCTACCTGAAAAAATTGTGGGCAAACCATACCAGAAAAATCATCTGCCTTCTCTTTCATTGTTCACTGCAGCAACCTAGGAGACACATTATTACAGCATTACTTTTTGATCCTTAAAAGTCTGGAAGTACATCCTAATGATTAAGTCCATATTGGAATTTAAAATTCTCATTCTTGAAGTGAGAGAATACTATCACACACACACACACACACACACACACACCCATATACTATTGCTGCATAACAAACCACCCCAGAATTAGTGGCTTAAAGGTATTTTATGTGCTTTCAATTCTGTAGATCTGTAAATTGGACCGGCCTTGACTGGGGTCATTCATGCAGCTGCTACAGTCAACTGGCAGCTTGACTGGATGCACTCACATGGCTAGCAGTGGATGTTGACTGTTGGCTGGACCTCTCTCCTTGTAGCCTTTCATCTTCAAGGACACTAGCCTGGGCTTCCTCACATGGTGGCAGCATGCCAAGCCAGTAGAGAGTGGAAGCTGCAGGACCTCTTGAGGCCCTAAGCTCAGAAATTATATGGCATCACTTCTACCACATTCCATTGGTCAAGTCAAAAGGCTAGCACAGATTCAGGAAGTGGGGAGATAGACTCCCCTTTCAATGGGAGGAGCAGCAAAGTCACATGGCAAAGGGATATGCATACAGGAACAGAAGTAATTACTGTGATGATCTTCACATACAACCTATCACAATATATAATTATTTCAAGGATGATACTAGCTAGTTAAAGCTGCTGGGTTTTTTAATACTTGGTGATGCCTTTAAGAACAGCAAAATAACACATTAGTCAAACCTTTTTTTAAAACTAATTAGGTCAATTTGGTGACCTATAGATAAACTTTGGCGATTCTTTTCTTACTAGAGTTGTTTTTCTCATCATTTTGTTGTTTTCTGTAAGATCCATTCAGTTTTCCATCTGTTGTAAACAGATCCCACTAAAACACGGCATAAGAACCTAACATCAAGTAGAAGCAATTATAATTCCTATGGGACCTATATACTCTGGTCCAGATTTTACTATTATGATATGACATTTTACAACACATAATTAAATCCAAAATTATGTAGAAATCAAATTATGGGCCAAAATAGGAGCTGAGAGTTTAGAAAGGGTCATGGACAAACCAACTTAGAAGAACAGATATGAATCTGTTCACCTATTACGAATTACATAGAACGTAACACCTAAGTATTGTGCAAACAACATAAGATGAGAGAAGATAATGCTTTCCCTAAAATGCTTGTTTTAAGGAGGGTAGGAGCTAGGATGTAACTGTGTTGCTCCCCTGAGATAGGTTGCCTACTGGGAAACCCCTGACATGGCCTTGTATCTTTATTCCTTGTGCTAAAGGCACACTTAAGGTCTTGGTGACCAGGTGACTTGATGATGCATACACCGTGCTGCTTGGTGAGCACCAAACCATACCTTACAGGCCTTTCATCAGATGTATTTCATATAGCATTTAATTAATTCTATGAGAAAAAAAATGATTTTTATTATAGTGGAGTTTTTCATAAGTCTGCACTGTAATATAATAATAGCTGATGCTGATTTTGTCATTTACTAAACCCAGACGACATGCTAAATTCTGTACTTTTTTTTTTTTTTTTTTGGAGAATCCTTACAAAGATCCTGGGTTAGATATTGCCCCATTTTAGAAATAAGGAAACAGACAATTATTGTCTGAGCTAGGATTTATACCTATATCTGAGTACAGAGCCTGTGCTTCAAGATACATATATTCTGATGATTCCTAAAATTTTATCTCCAGCTCAGACCTGTCCCTGGAGCCTCTAAGTTACATTTCTAACTGCCCATGAGACAAACCATCTGCAGTTCCCCGGGCACCTCAAAATTAGCAGGACCAAAACTAAATTTATCTTCTCACTAAACCTGCTCTTCATCTTCCAAATTTTAATAACAATGTTGCTATCCGTTCAGATGCTCAAGGTAAAATCTAGGAGTCATAGAGAGGAGCATAAGCAAAGATGCACAGTAATGAAAATTGCCTGTGTATAAGGTTTCTCTTCTCACTTATCCCCAACATTTAACCTAGAACCATAAGCTCCTCAGAAAGGTCTAGGAAATACAGTTTCCCCTCTCCATTTGCACCTTCAATTTTCTAGTCCCAAACCTCATCTCTGAACCATTTCAATAACCACCTCCGTGGTCTCCCTACCACCAATTCCATACTATCAACAGAATTATAGTCCAAGCAAATCTGACATTACTCCCCAATTCAAAATTCCTTTCAACTGCCAGTTGCATAGATGAATAAGCCAAATCTTACCAAGAAATATTAGTAAAAAGAGCTCGTGTTTTGGACTCAGAAAACTCTGGGAGTCTTCTCTCCATCAGTCCCGAGTCCCATGACCAAGCAAGTGAGAATCGCTCTTGATCCTCAATTTCCTCAGCTGTGCAGTACTTTCAGAGTTAATGAAGAAAGCACTCAACAGAACCCAGAACACAGTATACAATAAATACTATTATACCTGGCCCTTCCACAACTTCACACACTTTATGGTCCAAACACATTGGATTTCTCACCCTTTGCAAAAATCAACAAAGCAAAAATTAGTTAAACTGGGTAGGGAGGGAGTATGGGACACAAGGTAATTTTAGGCGGAGATGATAGAGGTGTCAGTTACATAAGTGTATCAGTTTGTTAAAATTGTACCACTGGGGCCGGCCCGGTGGTGCACTGGATGGTGCACCGCTTGGGAAGCGCGGCGGCGCTCCCGTCCGAGGGTTCGGATCCCACATACAGACCGGCTCCCGCTCACTGGCTGAGCGAGGCGCGGGAGCAACGCCGAGGCTTGCAATCCCGTTGCCGGTCCCCCGTCCGGTACGGGTGCAACACTGAGGGTTGCGATCCGTTGCCGGACATGGAAAAAAGACAAAAGACAAAAAAAAAAAAAAAAAATCAGAATAGTCTCTTATACTATATGTGAAGAGGTATACAAAAGGTAGACTGTGATAAGGTGAAGATGTATACTATAAATATTAAAACAGCTATTAAAAGAATAGTGATTACCTTTGGGGAAAGGAGAGGATTGGGAAGTGGTACTGCATGGGGGAGTGATGATTTGGGGGTTACTGGCCATTTCATAGATTTTGACCTCCCTAATTGTTATATATATATTTGCTTTATAATAACTCACTAAGCTGGTAGTTATGCTTTATGCACTTTTATGAATATGTGTAGTATTTCACAATAGAATTTTTCAAGTAGCTGAACTAGGTTTTAATGCCTCTGAGTTACATCTGGCATAAAATCAGAAATGACTACTGAACTTTTCAAGGCTTTGTTCCTTCATACATGCTACTTACTCTTCATACCTAGAAATATCCTTTCCCTCCACCTGGAAAACTCTTACTCCACACTTCAAGACCCCCCTCTGATGTCACTTATGTGAAACTAGCTCCCACAGACAATTGTTCTATCTATCCTCCTGCTCTTGTATTACATCATTCTGATTAAGTATCTGACTCTGCCATTTGTCTGAATTCCTCAGGAACACAGACCATAACTTATTTCTCTTTGTTTTGTCATCATGTAGCATATTACCTGGCATATAATATGCAATCATTAAAAGTTACTAGATAGGGCTGGCAGGTTAGCTCAGTTGATTAGAGTGTGATGCTGATAACACCAAGGCCCAAGGTTCAATCCCTGTACCAGGTAGCTGTCCCCCCCCCCAGAAAAGTTACTGGATTGGCTTGAGTAAATGGCTTTCCATTTCTATTGTGCAAAAGAAGAATATCAGTAACTCATTTTTTGCAATAAATATAACAAGAAAAAGTTTAGTGGGAAAAAATCGATTTTACTGATTTGGTTTAGTTAGGCCCTTGGTCTAATACAACACTCATTTTCAATATAGAGAACAACCACACAAGGACTATTGCAGGAACCACTATTGTACAGAATTAGAAATCCTGTTACGGAATATATGCCATAGCTGGATACTTGAAACTACTGGTCATCATGTAAAATCATGTAAAGACTGTGATTTTTGTTTGTTTGTTTTTTGAGGGGTGGGGGAGGTTTGTTCATTTATTTTTTTAATTTTTATTTATTATTAGCATATTCATTCTTACAAATTGTGGTATTTCTTTATGCCTTTACCTGACCTATCACTTCCCAAACCCCTTTTCTACCTCCCCCTCATCTCTAGTATCATCAGGTTTGTTCTCTCCTTCTGAAAGTTCAATGTAATGTTGTGGTCTTTTCTTTCTTTCTTTCCTTCATTCCTTCCTCCCTTCCTCCCTCCCTTCCTTCCTTCCTAGCAGCCAGTTACGAGTGAGAACATGCAGTATTTCTCTTTCTTTGTGTGGCTTATTTCACTTAACATAATTTTCTCCAGACTCATCCATGTTACTGCAAATGGCAGAATTCTTTTATATGGCTGAGTAGTATTCCATTGTGTATATATATTACATTTTCCTTATCCTGTCACCCATCAATGGACACTTAGGTTGGTTCCACTCTTGGCTATTGTAAATAGAGCTGCAATGAACATAGAAGTGCATGTATCCCTTTGACATGATGATTTCCATTCCATTGGATATGTACCAAGTAGTGGGATTGCTGGATCATATGGCAGTTCTATCTGTAGTTGTTTGAGGACTCTCCACACTGTTTTCCATAATGGCTGTGTTAATTTACAGTCCCACCAACAGCATAGAAGAGTTGACATACATATACAGAAAAATGAAACTCGACCTGTACCTCTCACCATATACCATAATCAACTCAAAATGGATTAAAGACTTAAATATAAGACCTGAAGCTGTAAAGTTACTAAAGTAAAACATAGGGGAAACACTCCAGGAAGTAGGATTAGGGGGAAATTTTATGAATAAGACCCCAAAATAACAAGCAACAAAAGAAAAAATAAATAAATGATATTATGTCAAACTAAAAAGCTTCTGTACAGCAAAGGAAACAATCAATAGAGCAGAAAGACAACCTATGGAATGGGAGAAAATATTTGCAAACTATACATCCGACAAGGGATTAATATCCAGAATATACAAATAACTCAAACTATACAGTAAAAAGCAAATAACCCAGTTAAAAATGGGCAAAGGAGATGAATAGACATTTCTCAAAGGAAGACATACAAATGGCCAACAGGTACATGAAAAAATGCTCAACATCAGTAGCCATCAGAGAAATGCAAATCAGACCACATTGAGATATCATCTCACCCCTGTTAGACTCACCATTATTAAAAAGATCAAGAATAATAAATGCTGGCAAGGATGTGGGGAAAGGAGAACTCTTTTATCTGGTTTTTTAACTTTTAATTTTGAAATAATTTCAAGAATTATATAAATAATTCCCATACTCCCTTTACCCAGATTCATCAATTTTTAACATTTTGCCATACTTGCTTTATTCCCCCCACCTCTGTCTCCATATACACATATGATGGTTTTTTTTCCATCTGAGAGTAGGCTGCATACATCATGCTCCTTGATCCTTTATTACCTCAGTGCGTACTTTCTGAAAGCAGGGATATTATTCTCTTACATAACCACAGTACAGCTATCAAATTCACTAAATTTAACATTGCTACCGTACTGTTATTTAATCTACAGTCTATAACATAATTTTGTCATTTATCTTGATAAAATCTTTTATGGATTTTTTGTTGGTGGTGGTGCCAATAAATATAACACCCAATCCAGGATCACATATTGCAGTTAGTTGTCACGTCTCTACTTTCCTTTAAACTGGAACAGTTCTTCAGCCACTCCTTGTCTTTCAAGACATTTTGAAGAACACAGGCCAGCTGTTTTATAGAATAAGTTCATTTGGATTTTTCTCATTTTTTTTCATGATTACATTTCTTAATGGAATGCAACATAAATTATGGGTCTTTCTTAGGATATTACATTCAGAGGCAATGTGATGTCTGATATTAATCTTCATCACTGGCTTAAGGGATTATTTAGTTTCCCTACTGTGCAGTTACTATTTTTTCTTTTGTTATTAATAGGTAATTTGTGGGGAAGAAACAATGGTTTTATTACAGAAACTCCTTTAAATAGTGACCTTGATATCCCTACTTAGGTTTTAGAAATTATCAGTGTCAAAGCAAAATTAAAAGAGAGTAAAAGTTAATTGGATTGAGTCTATACTATTATTAGAAACTAATGATCAGTTATTTAACTGGAAACTGTTTTTTGGTTTACTCTTGGTCAATATGAAGTTAGAAAAGTTTGTAATTACTCTGGTGCTACTTTATTATTAGAAAATCTATTTAAACAATACTTAAGCAGCATGTATTATATTCCAAACATCATGCCAAACTAAGATCATACTGATGAGTAAAACAAGGTTTCTTCCCTTTAGTCAACAAAATTTACTTAGTGCCTATGTGCTAGGTCTTAGGAATGTATCTATGAACAAGATAGGAGGTTCTTATGCTCTTGGAGTTTCTAGTCTAATTATTGGGGAGCTCCCAATCGAATAATGGAGGCATGTAAAAAGTACACTTTCTCGTGATAATCACCTAACACAAGCACAAGAGAGATGATTGAAGCCATGGCATCTATAAGGCGTCTAAGAGGTTGTGTAGACAACAGCAGCATTTGCTCAGGGAGTCAGAGTGTTCACAGCATCAGTTTTTTAACTGACTTGAATTAGGGTAGAGATAATAAAAGATGATGAATAATAACATGTTATTTTTCCCAAGTAAAATATTATAATGTTACCAAGACTTATTTTGTAAAGACACCTGACTAATAAATTATCTATTGTTATATGTTAGCAGGGTAATTCATCCTAAATTATAAGTTGTAAATGCTATGTGATTCAATTTGAATAGGTTGTCACTGGAGAACTTTGCATTTGATAACATATCATCAAAAGGTATTTTGAGTTTTTCATTCATTCTCCCAGCTGCTCCTCCTTATTATGGCCAAGGAGATTTATTTGCAAGACTAAGAACAAGGCTGCAGTTAAAAACTGTGGAACAGGATAAAATTAGCCCTTTTACGTGCATGAACTTGTAACTTTAACTTCATTAAGTATCTTAATCTGAACTACCAAATCCAAAATCTTCTCTGGAAAAGTGAGATTATGTCTCAACTCTAATGACAAAGTATCAGAAAAAAATGTTCATTTTGGCCTATGGGAATTGAGTAAAAAGTTAAAAATCCATACCTATGCTTCAAGTTTTAATTCCAGCTGAACACATAGACCTACAACAAAACACTATGTTAACAGAACGTTTTAATTAGATGAGGGGTGTTTGCATGTATGACATTTCTCTGATATTTTAAATAATTTCTAAAATGATACCCTGATCTACAGAATGACCACATTTTTAATCTTTTAAAATTGACATTATTTTTTTTATTCTACCTTTCTAATTTTTTTCAAATGAAAGTTGTATATCTTGAATCTAAGAAATCTCTAGAATCAGAGCATATGAAGGTATTTTACATAAAGTCAGGAGGTTTGCTGGGTGTTTCTTCTACTTTCAAGTCATCAGCTATTGAAGTCAGCACACTGTTTATAAAGCAATTTCAGTGTTATGATTGTCATATACAGCGTAAGAAAAAGGTTAGGTTGGTGAGACTTTTGAAAAAGAACATCAGGGAATTACTCCCTCCACTCAGGCAGAGTGGTTTCTAGTTAGGAGAAAGCCCCACAGAATCCAGTATCCAGATTCTTGGCAAGACCTATGATGCCAGGCAGTACTAATTCATCCAGTGACACCTAGATGCTGGGGCTAATATTGTTTTCAGTGGCATCCAGTGACACTTTCTTCTTGGTACTTTGTGGGAGAATACCTAAATCTAATTTCACTCTCTTTTCTAAAATAAATACCTTTGAAAAAAAGTGGCTCGAAGTTCAGTGTGTTTTTAATGATCTTATCACTACAAGAGACAGTGTGACAGAGCTGTTGGTAATGGCAGTTTCATTTACAGGAACAAAGTTGCTTTACATTTCTCAGAAGTTTTTTTTAAAAAGGAACAACTGCTATAGGATATTCAAAAATACCCCCATCACCGTTAGTTCTCTTTTTTAAATTACTTGTTAAACTGAGAACTGAGAACTATAATACAATAGGTGAGAAAATATGTCATCGAAACCCCTCATTTTTTTATTCTTTTCTTTCTAGTCTTAAGAAGCTCATTTTAAACACACAACCCAGTCAGATAAATGAAGATACAAAATAATGCACAAGTTAACTAGATAAGTAAAATGAAGATCTAAAGATTGCTGAACTAAAGTGTTACATTTTATTTGGATATATTTGAAACTATCTAGATTTGTATTTCATCTAACTGTCCTTTACACTGTCACTTAAAGAAAACAAAGGACTCCTGTCTTCTGGGAATTAAGAGAGTCTACAGAAGATATTTTATAGTCTACTTGTTCATCCTTGAATTATCCTTGTGTCTAAAAAAGGAAGAAAAATTCCAAGAAAAAATATAAAGAGGTGGCGAGGGGAAAGAAGCCAACAGATTTCTTGAGTACCAGACACCAGGTGAGGCACTTTACCCTACTATCTCAAGTATAAGCAAAGCAAAAACATTAGCCAGCTTTATTTTAGACTTCATATGTTCCCTGAGCATAGAGATAAAAGAAAATACATATTCTCTCTGGTAATTTTTTATGTGACCTGGGAAAGAATCACGTTCCCCAATCTCAAATGCTTTAGCTCTGATATTTACATGAGAAGTTGTTGAAGATTCATAGGAACTTTTACTACACTCCCGTAAGAAAATGGGACACCTTTGGCTATCTTCATACCCTGTATTTTGGTAGGAGTATAGTTAGTTGAACATGAACCACACTTAAAATGCTGGAATCTGTCTGGACATCATACTTTTTTTTTTTTTTTTAAAAGATGACCGGTAAGGGGATCTCAACCCTTGACTTGGTGTTGTCAGCACCACGCTCAGCCAGTGAGCAAACCGGCCATCCCTATATAGGATCCGAACCGGCGGCATTGGTGTTATCAGCACCGCACTCTACCGAGTGAGCCACGGGCCGGCCCTGGACATCATACTTTTTGAAGAACTATCAAACATTTTTCCACAGATTAAAAGAGATATTTTTTAAATGGATACACATTCACTGAGAGAGTGCCCAGAAAGGGAAGAGACTTGAAACAATGTCCTCCACGAAGGGGATGTTTGCACGAAGTGGAGAGATTTCGCCTACCCAGAGACATCTTCAACTACATATGGGGATATCGGATGGAAGAGGAATTATGTGTTCCATATACCCACCCTTGCTGGGGTGTGAGAAGCACAGGAAGGCCAATTTCAGTGTGATAGAATAAAGAATTTTCTAGACAAACTGTCCTAAAATGGAATGAATTGCCTCAGGAGGCACTAAGTTCCCCATCATTTGGAAACTTTGGCTGGGCCCTTGGCAGAAGTATGTGAAGGGAATTCAAACATTTGATGGAAGTTTGGAGTGAAAAAGCTAACTTTAAAGTTAATTCCAAGCCTGACGTTATGCAAAAATGAAAGGGATAAGACGGGTAATTGAACCAAACCTGCATGCCTCTGAACTCATATAGGTAGAAACACAGTAAACCTGTTCTTTGTGTGGTTTTGTTTTTGTTTTTGTTTTTTGGTTGCTGGCTGATGGTTTTCTGAACCCTTGACCTTGGTGTTACAACATAGCCCTCTAACCTAACTGGCCGCGCCCCCCTAAAACAGTAAATCTGAACAAAATTTTCTCACATGAACTATGCAATAAGAAATCAGACATATTAGGGCTGGCCCATGGCTCACTTGGGAGAGTGCGGTGCTGATAACACCAAGGCCACGGGTTCGGATCCTATATAGGGATGGCCGGTTAGCTCACTGGGTGAGCGTGGTGCTGACAACACCAAGCCAAGGGTTGAGATCCCCTTACCGGTCATCTTTAAAAAAAAAAAGGGCCAGCCCGGTGGCGCACTGCTACAGTGCGCCGCTTGGGAGCGCAGCGGCGGGAGGGTTCGGATCCCACATACAGACCGGTTCCCACTCACTGGTTGAGCGAGGTGCGGGCGCAACACCAAGGGTTGCGATCCCATTGCCGGTCCGGTCAGGTACGGGCGTGACACTGAGGGTTGCGATCCGTTGCCGGACACGAAAAAAGACAAAAAGGAAAAAAAAAAGAAAGAAAGAAATCAGACATATTTTCTTGCCCTTTCTAATTAAAAGTTAGAACATACTTTTTACCCCCTGGTTTCTTTATAAACTGAGACACAAACCAGCAACTTGACCTGTTAACGACCACATTGAGATCCGGCATTGGTAGCTTATCCTCTATAAATATCAAACATACAATTAGAATATTTTGATTAATTCATGTAACAAATATTTACTGAGTACCTACTACATGCTAACTATTAGAGGTACTAAAGATTGGGAGATGTACTTGTGAATCAAAAAAAAAACGTGACCTCCACTTTCATGGAGTTTACAGCCTGGTATAATTGCTGTCTCCCCACAGATTATATAAAGTTTACTGTTTTAATGCATGAGCTTTCATTAATTCACTTTCTGATTAAAAATACCAAACTAATAAAAAAAAAAAATGAAAAAAAATTTCCTTCTATTAAACACTCAGCAGACTTCCGGTCAAGATGGCAGAATAGACAGTCCCCAGCATCACTCTCTCCCACAAGTCAACCAATTTACAACTATAAAAAAGCAATGACAGCCAAGATGAGGATGCTAGAGTTCATGGGATAAGGAGGAGAGACCTACGGAGTGCATGAAGGAGGGAGAAGCCACGATGAGAGAAAGAAAAAACTGCTCTGACCATTTCAAACCCCAGCCACTTCCACGCTGGAGCTGCTGAGTGCTCAGAGCAGGAGCTGGCAAAAATTGTAGCCGTGCCCCTCAGATGAAGTTGCTAGGAGGCAGCAGGGCAGAAGAGGGCCTTGGTGGCCTCAGGCCAGCAAGACCACTAATAGGGTTCCTGTGGACCCACATAGGAGCAAGGAGCCACAACAACTGAAAAAAAGGAGACACACAGAAGCTGATGAGTCATCACAAGGGATCAGCACATGACCCGTCCCATGGGAAGTGTTTGCAGCATGGGCGGGGGGCGGGGAGATGGGCCCACTGAGAAAACACTGGGACACAGCAAGGACAGCAGATCTGCACCCCAATCAGTGAAGGACCACTCAGAGGAGACTGGTCAGGAATACAGAATTGCATGGGGTGCAGTTTGATGAAAAGACTCAGGCCCAAACCAGAGTTTCTACACAACCCAGGTGCACTGGATCTCTAGAGAGCCGAAAGTACCTATAAAGTCAACTATTAAAACCTGTGCTGCACAAAAAGCCTTCCCTAGGGAATCAGCAGCAAAGCAGCAATTTAACTCAAGTGCTGGTCTCCACAAGAAGTTCCCCCATTTTAGAAGTAAGCAAAGGACAACAAATTAGTTTCAGTGCAGAGCTTAAGGTAGGAACAGCAAATAATCCAACACAGAATTGAAAGAAAAAAAGTACCTGCGACCAGAGACAAAGTTTGATATTAACTAGTAAAGGTCTCATTTCACCAAAGAACACCTATAACACCTAGAAGGACCGGAAGTCCCCTGGGCTACCAAGCCAGAAAGGCAGGACGGCTGGGTACCTCAGCAGTGCCCCCCCCAGCACCCCCAGACAATCCCAAGGGTGGGGGATGAGAGCCTCAGCCACACACCCCCAACACGTGCAGCCAGACCAGCAGTGATCACCAAGCCGCCACAGGAAGTGTCCCGGGATTTCCTAACCCATGGTGGTCAGGGGGCCAAGGGCCTCAGCTACACCCACCCAACACATGCAGCCAGCCCAGTGATGACCAACAAGCCTCAGCGAGAAGGGCCCTGGGTTCCTGAGCTGGAGTAGTGGGGGGTGAGGGCTTTTGCCACACACCCCTGACATCTGCACCCAGCCTGGCAATGACCAAGCCACTGTTGGAAGCCCCCCAGTCTCCCCTGTGGGAATGAGGGGGGTGCCACAGGCCTCAATCCTGCCCCTTCTCCTTCCTCCTTCTTCCATCCCATTTCCTTCCCCTTTCCCCTCTCCCCACCCTCTCAACTGCTCCACAACATCCTAGAATGCAAAAAATAATATTAAATAAAATTACATTTAAAAAATAAATAAAAACAATAAACATTCAGCGAAAAATCATGATTATCAACTTAGAGGTATTCAATTTGCATAATTTGAGAAATGATATTTCTACCAAAAATACACTACTGCATATATTTATGGAGTTAATGCCAATATGCATAATATACAGGAATGTTCCTTGCTATGATTAATTTATACAAACAAATTAATTTGCAAAAAATCTTTTTCATTGAAAGAATACAATTACTCGAATAATAAAAAATCATTTATGAAAATTAATTAGCTGGCTTCCTGCAATTTTCAGATAGATAGTACATGTCTAGATCAGGATTAGAAACATTTGTGGTTATTATGAGTAGTTCTTATGTATGCCAATAGTTTAATTTGCTATAAAACTAAATTTTCAGTTGAGCAGAAAGTTTGGTAGTCATATTAAGATTGCAGTTGATTAGAGCAGTTATTATTTCATGAGGCATAGGCAATCACCTACAGTGGCACACAGTAGGCACTCAATGAACATTTTTCAATGAATGAACAAATGGGCAGAAGTGGAAGTAAAATCAGAAATGGCATGACAGGGACTAAAGAGAAAATGACTCTAACTCAGTCAATAAATATTTCTGATTTCTATAAATAGATTAGGTACTGCATGTCAGATACTATTCCAAGGTATGTATGGGGTAAGCAAAATCAGACATGATCATATAGCCCTCAAGGAGTTTACAGTCCAATTGGAGAGGCAGATATTAATCCAAAAATCATCATTAAAATGAAAATATAATATGCATAATATGATAAGTGGTATGATAAGAGATATGGGGCTAGAGAGGGTATAACAGAGGAATTTAACCTTGTCAGGGAGGTCAGGGAAGTCTAGCTTAAGGAAGCCACAAAGAATTACCCAAATAAAGTGAGGTGGAAAGAGCATTTCTGGCAGAGGGTCTGGCACATGCAAAGGTATTCGTGAAAGGATGAGGCCTAATGTGACTTCTGCACAGGGGACATGGTGCAGGACGAGGCTGGAAAGACTCTTGTAGGTCATGCAAAGAGGTTAGCAAATTAAAAGCATCAAGACGTGTAGCAAGGTTATAAATGTACTCACTACACTCAGATGTGCACACAAAATATGGTATCATTTTGTTATATGTGTGTATATGCATTTTTAATGGAGATATAATTGACATATAATAAAATTCACCCTTTTAAAATGAATAATTCAGTGGGTTTTAGAACAACAAATCTTAGTTGGTGGGTTTTTGTGTGCAACCATCACCACTATCTAATTTCAGAATCTTTTAATCATTCCAAAAAGAAATTCCTTACCCATTAGCAGTTACTCTCTATATTCCTCTTCCTCCAGTTTCTGACAACCACTGATCTGCTTTCTGTCTCTATGGATTTGCCTATTCTTGACATTCCATGCATATGGCATCATATAATATGCCATCTATTGTGTGTGGCTTCTTTCACTTAGTCTAACGTTTTCAGTGTTTGTCCATGTTGTAGTGTGTATCAATACTTCATTTCTTTTGAATGCCAAATAATATTCTATTGTATAGATGTATCACATTTTATTTATCTACTCATCCATTGATGGACATTTGGGTTGTTGCCACTTTTGACTATTATGAATAGTGTTGGCATGAACATTTGTGTACATGTTTTTGTGTGGCTGTATGTGTTAATTTCTCTTGTGTGTATGCCTAGGAGTAGAATTTCTAGGTCATATGGATGTTCTGCTACTGTTCCCTATCAACATCTGGGGGAGAACAAACTTCTGGTCTGTTCTTCACTCTGCTTAGAGCCCATTTGTGTCCCTTGGTCCTGGCTCAGCCTCTCCTGGGATTATGCTGGCAACTGTGTGTTTGTCACATATTTCACCAACTCCTGGCCTGGACTGTCCATAGCAAGTCTGCCAACCCTAAACTCAGCATCCAGGCCACATGAGAACCCAGGGAGAATCAGGAATGCAAACTAAACCACTCTCTGACTGAACACACCACACCACCCTTTTAACTATGGTATGCATTCCCCCAAGTGGGGGAGGGACTGCCATACACTAAGTTTCTACCCAGGATCCCATACAGTGAGTGGAGAAATAATTTATCCACTCTTGGTGTTTCCCCCGATGGTTGAGGTTAAGAGAATGCCAGCGTGTCTTATCTCCCCTCTAGAGTTTCAAGGCTTCAGAATTAAGAGATGAGAATTTGTCCAAAAATCTTTCCACCCTCATTTCTGTCTCCACCCTTCTAGTCCAAAATGGGTGGAATTTTTTTACTTCTTCCACAATTCAGTGATTTTCACTAGGAGTTGTTCTGGCACTGTGTGGAGATATTATTAGTTGTCATGATGACTGGAAGATACAGTTGGCATTTAGTTGAACAGGATCAGGGATACCAGATGTCTCCCAGTGCTTAGACCCATCTTTTGCAGTATTTTGTCTTACTTTTCTTTAGCAACAGATTTGTTGAGATATAATTCATATGCCATGGAATTCACCTATTTAAAATATTATTCAGTGGTTTCTGGTGTATTTACAGAGTTGTGCAACCTTCATCACAATCTTAGAACATTCCATCACCCCAAAAAGAAATCCTGTACCTATTAGTCTTCACTCCCCATAGCCCCTCAACTGCCTATTTCTAGGCAACCAGAAATCTGGATTTGGCTATTCTATATACTTCATATAAATAGAATCATACAATATGTTGCCTTTGTGTATGACTTCTTACTTTATGTCTCTCTGGATTTGCCTATTCTATATACTTCATATAAATAGAATCATACAATATGTTGCCTTTGTGTATGACTTCTTTCACTTAGTATACTGTTTTCAAGGTTCATCCATGTTTTACTTTGCTCATTTTTATAGCTAATATACCATTATATTAATATACCACATTTTATTTATCCATTCATCCATTTATGTACATTTGGGTTATTCCTACTTTGGGCTATTACAAGTAATGCTGCTAGGAACATTTATATACAAGTTTTTGCATGGGCATATGTTTTCATTTCTTTTGGGTATATGCCTAGGAGTGTAATTGCTGGGTCATACTGTAACACTACATTTTAATATTTTGAAAAAAAAAACAGACTGTTTTTCAAAGTAGCTGTACCATTTTACAATCCCATGAGCAGTACATGAGGGTTCCATTTCCTCCACATCTTTGGCAACACTTGTAATTGTCTGTCTTTTTTGTTATAGCCATCCTACTTTGTGTGAAGTGGTATCTCTTTGTGGTTTGATTTGTGTTTCTGTAATAGCTAATGTGGTTGAGCATCTTTTCATGTA
>NW_007726152.1:0-339 GCF_000696425.1 Galeopterus variegatus
AAGCAATGCTGAGCAAAAAAATAAATAAATAAAGCTGGAGGTATTACTCTACCTGACTTTAAACTATACTACAAAGCTATAATAACCAAAACAGCATGGTACTGGTATAAAAACAGAGACTCTGATCAATGGAATAGAATAGAGCACCCTGAAATCATCCCACCCACTTACTGCCATTTGATCTTCAACAAAGACACCAAGCCTATTCACTGGGGTCGGGACTCCCTCTTCAGCAAAGGGTGCTGGGATAACTGGATATCCATATGCAGGAGATTGAAACTAGACCCATACCTCTCACCATATACTAAAATCAACTCAAAATGGATTAAGGATTTAAAT